>NW_011495049.1:10893007-10928207 GCF_000754665.1 Bison bison bison | reverse complement strand
AAAAATAAAGTCTGACACTGTTTCCACTGTTTCCCCATCTATTTCCCATGAGTGGTGGGACCGAATGCCATGATCTTCGTTTTCTGAATGTTGAGCTTTAAGCCAACTTTTTCACTCTCCACTTTCACTTTCATCAAGAGGCTCTTTAGTTCCTCTTCACTTTCTGCCATAAGGGTGGTGTCATCTGCATATCTGAGGTTATTGATGTTTCTCCCGGCAATCTTGATTCCAGCTTGTGTTTCTTCCAGTCCAGCGTTTCTTCCAGTCCAGCGTTTCTCATGATGTACTCTGCATACAAGTTAAATAAACAGGGTGACAATATACAGCCTTGACGAACTGCTTTTCCTATTTGGAACCAGTCTGTTGTTCTATATCCAGTTCTAACTGTTGCTTCCTGACCTGAATACAAATTTCTCAGGAGGCAGATCAGGTGGTCTGGTATTCCCATCTCTTTCAGAATTTTCCACAGTTTATTGTGATCCACACAGTCAAAGGCTTTGGCATAGTCAATAAAGCAGAAATAGATGTTTTTGTGGAACTCTCTTGCTTTTTCTATGATCCAGCGGATGTTGGCAATTTGATCTCTGGTTCCTCTGCCTTTTCTAAAACCAGCTTGAACATCAGGAAGTTCACGGTTCACATATTGCTGAAGCCTGGCTTGGAGAATTTTGAGCATTACTTTACTAGCGTGTGAGATGAGTGCAATTGTGTGGTAGTTTGAGCATTCTTTGGAATTGCCTTTCTTTGGGATGGGAATGAAAACTGATCTTTTCCAGTCCTGTGGCCACTGCTGAGTTTTCCAAATTTGCTCTCATATCTATATATCTATATAGACTATCTATATAGACTGTCATATCTATATAGACTAGCATTCTTTTACTTTTAGTCTGTGAATTCCCTTTTCCTTTGTCACTGTGTTTCAAAGATTTTTATCTTGATAAAGCCCAATTTATAATTTCACTTTTATGGATTGTACTTTATGTGTCCTCTGCATGATATCTTTGTTTACTCCAAAGTTAAAAATATTTCCTTATGGAATACTTTTATTTCATAGTTTTACGTTTTAAATTTAGGTCTGTGAATTACTTTAATCTAACTTTTGTACATATGTGAGATAAAAATTAAGGTTCTTTGTATAAAAAAAAATGAATATCCATTTGTTCCAGTACTTTGATATCACTGCAAATCATAAATGAGCTATACATGTGAAAGTTTATCATTAGTCTCTCAATTGTAGGCTACTGTTTTATATGTGTATCCTCATGTGAGCAGTTGTTATTACTCTGTCTTTCTAGTAAGTCTCAGAAACAGGTTTTGTAATTCCTCTACTTTATTCTTGCCCCAAATTAAATTATTCTGGCTTTTCTGGGTCCTTTGCATATTTATATGAAGTATTAATACCAGCTTTTCAGTTTCTTCAAAATTTCTTCTTAGATTTTGTTCAGAATTATATTTAATATGCTAATTAGTTTGTGAAGAATTTCTCCCTGAAAATTATTCTGTGATTCCAATACGAAGACAAGCTAAATATTACCATTTATGTATGTCTTCCTTCATTTCTCTGGGCGGTCATTATAGATTTAGGTGCAAAGAGTCTTTCACAGATGTCTAATTTATTGCTATTTCATATTTTGAGATGCTGTTTTAGTGATATTATTTAAAAATTTTTATTATACTTTTATTGCTCATATATAGAAATATAGTGGATTTTTAAATAAATTGTATCACTAAACTTATATAAGTTCTCGAAGTTGTTTTGTGGTCCGTTATTATCTGTGTGGATAATTGTTTCATTTGGGAAGAGACACAATTTTTGCTTTTACTTCCAGAGTACCAGCCTTTGATTTCATTTCCTTACCTAACTGCACATTTTGTCACCTCCAGAAAAGTATTAAATAGGAGTAGTATTAGTAGATATCTTTCTTTTCCCCAGTATTACAGGGAAAGCATTTAACCTTTCACTGTTAATGATGTTAACTATAGTTTTCTTTTTACTTTTGTATTTTTTTCACAGTATGTTTTTCAGATAAAGGATCGTTTCTCCTTCCCTAGTATTCTTACTGTTTTGTATAAAATTCATAAATGGGAGTTGAATATTATTTCATGTATTTCTTTGGAATATATTGAGATGACCATATCAGTATTATCCTTATGAATTTTCAGGTTTTTGATGTCACTGTCACAATAAAGATAAATAAAATTAATCCCATAACAAGCTAGACATAATTAGGAGACAATTTAGTATAGCAAAAAAAAAAATTGATATTAAAAATAAAGATAAAGCAATTATAGCTGAGGAATCACACACAGGATATAACTTAATAGTAAATATGAAAATAGAACAAAATGGAATACCGTAACACCTTTAAAATGCTCAGAGAAAATCATTACTAATTTATTTTTGCTATATAATAGAAAAAATTTGTTTCTATTGTTTACTCTTGTTTTTGATCAAGAGTAAAATACAAAGTAAAAACTAATTTAAAAAAATCCAAAACATGGGAAAGAGGCAAGAATGAAAAGGGATACTTATAATAGTTCTGAAATACAAAATAAATGATAAGAAAGAATTGTAAACAGGGATTGAATATCAATAAGAGTAAAACAATATCATTATTTTGTCTGTTGAAGTAAACAGACAAAATAAAAAAATAAACAAGATAAACTTATTAAACAATATAAACTTATTAACATAATATGAATAAACTAGATAGTTCACAGAAGCATTTAAGACTGTACTTTATTAGAGGGTGGATTGATAGTAATTATCTTTGAACCTGGGTGAACAATTATCCTTTTCAAAATTTTAATAACACAATTGATAGAAATGGCATGTATGGCTTCAAGTTACTAGAGGAAGAAGTGGAATAAAGAATTCAACTAAAATACTCAGAAAAAAGAAAAAATTAAAGAATAACAAACATTTAGGAAAAAGAAAAACAAAGCAGGTAATGCAGAATGCATAAATTAAAAGGGATTAATAAATCTACACCTAACAGTAATTAAATGATTAAAAGCAGTAACAGACTTTCTTTTCTTGGCCTCCAAAATCACTGAAGATGGGGACTGTAGCCATGAAATTACAAGACACTTGCTCCTTGGAAGAAAAGCTATGTATGACAAACCGAAACAGCATATTAAAAAGCAAAGATATTACTTTGCCACAAAGGTCCATCGAGTCAAAGCTATGGTTTTTCCAGTAGTCATGTATGGATGTGACATGATCCATATACAGTATGATGCTGTGAAATTGCTGCACTCAATATGCCAGCAAACTTGGAAAACTCAGCAGTGGCCACAAGACTGGAAAAAGTCAGTTTTCATTCCAATCCCAATGAAAAGCAATGCAAAAAATGTTAAAACTACCACACAATTGTATTCATCTCACACACTAGCAAAGTAAAGCTCAAAATCCTCCAAACCAGGCTTCAACAGTACATGAACTGAGAACTTCCAGATGTTCAAGCTGGATTTAGAAAAGGCAAAGGAACTAGAGATCAAATTGCCAACATCCATCAGATCACTGAAAAAGTAAGAGAGTTCCAAAAAAACATCTACTTCTGTTTTACTGATTATGCCAAAGCCTTTGACTGTGTGGATCACAACAAGCTGTGGAACATTCTTAAATAGATGGGAATACCAGACCATTTTTCCTGCCTCCTGAAATCTGTATACAGGTCAAGAAGCAATAGTTAGAACCGAACATGAAATAACATACTGGTTCCAAATTGTGAAAGGAGTATGTCAAGGTTGTATGTTGTCACCCTGCTTATTTAAATTATATGCAGAGTACATCATGCAAAATGATGGACTGGATGAAGCAAGCTGGAATCAAGATTGCCGGGAGAAATATCAATAACCTCATATATGCAGATGACACCACACTTACAGAAGAAAGCAAAGAGGAACTAAAGAGCTTCTTGATGAAAGTGAAAGAGGAGAGTGAAAAATCTGGCTTAAAACTCAGCATTCAAAACACAAAGATCATGGCATCCAGTTCCATTACTTCATGGAAAATAGAAGGGGAAACAATAGAAACAGTGAGAACCTTTATTTTGGGGGGCTCCAAAATCACTGCAGGTGGTGATTGCAGCCATGAAATTAAAACACACTTGCTCTTTGGAAGAAAAGCTATGACCAACCTAGGCAGCATATTCAAAAGCAGAGACATTACTTTGCCAACAAAGGTCCATCTAGTCAAAGCTATGATTTTTCCAGTAGTCATGTATGGATGTGAGAGATGGACTATAAAGAAAGCTGGGTGCTGAAGAATTAATGCTTTTGAACTGTGGTGTTGGAGAAGACTCTTGAGAGTCCCTTGGACTGCTAGGAGATCCAACCCGTCAATCCTAAAGGAAACCAGTCCTGAGTATTCATTGGAAGGACTGATACTGAAGCTGAATCTCCAATCCTTTGGCCACCTGCTGCAAAGAATTGACACATTGGAAGAGTCCCTGATGCTGGGGAAGATTGAAGGCAGGAGAAAAAGGGGAAGACAGAGGAAGAGATGGTTGTATGGCATCATCAACTGGATGGACATGAGTTTGAGCAAGCTCTGGGAGTTGGTGATGGACAGGGAGGCCTGCCATGATGTGTTTCATGGAGTCACAAAGAGTTGGACACAACTGAATAACTGAAGTGACTGATTAAAAAGAGAAAAAATTTATTAAATTAGCTATATTTTAAAGTGGCAATATAAAATTAAGACATACAAAGATGGTAAAAATTTTGAAAAATATGCTAGTCATATATGATAAAACAATTCAGTGTTTCAGATTGAAGCAAGGAAAACAAAAAGAAAACAAATACAAAAGCAAGGTTTTTTTCTTTATTATTAAAGAAAAGATTTAACATCACCTGTTTAAGTTATGTTCTTGTTGCTATAGTTCAATTGTGTAGAACTCCAGAGAATATACCTAAAAGTCCTACTTATCTTTTCTCCTAAAGATGTATGTCTTGATTCCCCTTATTTCTTTCCTGTCACCACAGTTCAGTTCAGTCGCTCATTCATGTCTGACTCTTTGAGACCCCATGAACTGCAACACAACAGGCCTCCCTGTCCATCACCAACTCCCAGAGTTTACCGAAACCCATGTCCTTTTTGAGTTGGTGATGCCACCCAACCATCTCATCATCTGTCATCCCTTCTCCTCCTGCCCTCAATCTTTCCCAGCATCAGGATCTTTTCAAATGAGTCAGCTCTTCGAATCAGGTGGCCAAAATATTGGAGTTTCAGCTTCAGCAGGAGTCCTTCCAATGAACAACCAGGACTGATCTCCTTTAGGACGGACTGTTTGTATCTCCTTGCAGTCCAAGGGACTCTCAAGAGTCTTCCCCTACACCACAGTTCAAAAACATCAATTCTTCTGTGCGCGGCTTTCTTTATAGTCCAACTCTCACATCTATATATGACTCCTGGAAAAGCCATAGCCTTGACTAGATGCACCTTTGTTGGTAAAGTAATGTCTCTGCTTTTGAATATGCTGCCTAGGTTGGTCATAACTTTCTTTCTAAGGAGTAAGCGTCTTTTAATTTCATGGCTGCAGTCACCATCTGCAGGGATTTTGGAGCCCCCCAAAAAAGTCAGCCACTGTTTCCCCATCTATTTGCCTTGAAGTGATGGGACGGGATAACATGATCTTAGTTTTCTGAATGTTGACCTTTAAGCCAATTTTTTCACTCTCCTCTTTCACTTTCATCAAGAGGCTCTTTAGTTCCTCTTCACTTTCTGCCATAAGGGTGGTGTCATCTGAGTTGATTGATATTTTTCCTGGCAATCTTGATTTCAGATGTGCTTATTCCAGCCCAGTGTTTCTCATGATGTACTCTGCATAGAAGTTAAATAAGCAGGGTGACAATATACAGGCTTGACGTACTCCATTTCCTATTTGGAACTAGTCTGTTGTTCCATGTCCAGTTCTAACTGTTGCTTCCTGACCTGCATACAGGTTTCTCAAGAGGTAGGTCAGGTGGTCTGGGATTCCCATCTCTTTCAGAATTGTTCACAGTTTATTGTGATCCACACAGTCAAGGGCTTTGGCATAGTCAATAAAATAGATGTTTTACTGGAACTCTCTTGCTTTTTCAATGATCCAGCGGATGTTAATAATTTGATCTCTGGTTCCTCTGGCTTTTCTAAAACCAGCTTGAACATCTGGAAGTTCAAGTTTCACGTATTGCTGAAGCCTAGCTTGGAAATGTTTGAGCATTGCTTTACTAGCGTGTGAGATGAGTGCAACTGTGCGATAGTTTGAGCATTGCCTTTCTTTGGGATTGGAATGAAAACTGACCTTTTCCAGTCCTATGGCCACTGCTGAGTTTTCCAAATTTGCTTACACATTGGGTGCAGCACTATCATAGCATCATCATTTAGGATTTGAAATAGCTCAACTGGAATTCCATCACCTCCACTAGCTTTGTTCATAGTGATGCTTCCTAAGGCCCACTTGACTTCACATTCCTGGATGTCTGGCTCTGGATGAGTGATCACACCATTATGATTATCTGGGTCATGAAGATCTTTTTTGTACAATTCTTCTGTGTATTCTTGCCACCTCTTCTTGATATCTACTGCTTCTGTTAGGCCCATACCATTTCTGTCCTTTATTGAGCCCATCTTTGCATGCAATGTTCCCTTGGTATCTCTGATTTTCTTGAACAGATCTCTAGGTTTTCCCCATTCTATTGTTTTCCTCTAGTTTTTTGCATTGATCGCTCAGGAAGGCTTTCTTATCTCTCCTTGCTATTCTTTGGAACTCTGCATTCAAATGGGTATATGTTTCCTTTTCTCCTTTGCTTTTTACCTCTCTTCTGACAGCTGTTTGTAAGGCCTCCTCAGACAGCCATTTTGCTTTTTTGCATCTCTTTTTCTTGGGGGTGGTCTTGATTCCTGTCTCCTGTACAATGTCACGAACCTCCATCCATAGTTCATCAGAAACTCTGTCTATCAGATCTAATTCCTTAAATCTATTTCTCACTTCCAGTGTATAATCATAAGGGATTTGATTTAGGTCATACCTGACCTAGATAGCATATTGAAAAGCAGAGACATTGCCAACAAAGGTCCATCTAATCAAGGCTACGGTTTTTCCAGCGGTCATGTATGGATGTGAGAGTTGGACTGTGAAGCAGGCTGAGCACTAAAGAATTGATGCTTTTGAGCTGTGGTGTTAGAGAAGACTCTTGAGAGTCCCTTGGACTGCAAGGAGATCCAACCAGTCCATTCTGAAGGAGATCAGCCCTGGGATTTCCTTGGAAGGAATGATGCTAAGGCTGAAACTCCAGTAGTTTGGCCACCTGATGCGAAGAGTTGACTCATTGGAAAAGACTCTGATGCTGGGAGGGATTGGGGGCAGGAGGAGAAGGGGATGACAGAGGATGAGATGATTGGATGGCATCACTGACTCGATGGGCGAGAGTCTGAGTGAACTCTGGGAGTTGGTGATGGACAGGGAAGCCTGGCTGCTGCGATTCATGGGGTCACAAAGAGTCGGATACAACTGAGCGACTGAACTGAACTGAACTGAACTGAGTGGTCTAGTGGATTTTCCCACTTTCTTCAATTTAAGTCTGAATTTGGCAATAAGGAGTTCATGATCTGAGCCACAGTCAGCTCCTGGTCTTGTTTTTACTGACTGTATAGAGCTTCTCCATCTTTGGCTGCAAAGGATATAATCAATCTGATTTTGGTGTTGACCATCTGGTGATGTCCATTTGTAGAGTCTTCTCTTGTGTTGTTGGAAGATCGTGTTTGCTATGACCAGTGCGTTCTCTTAGCAAAACTCGATTAGTCTTTGCCCTGCTTCATTCCGTATTCCAAGGCCAAATTTGCCTGTTACTCTAGGTGTTCCCTGGCTTCCTACTTTTGCATTCCAGTCCCCTATAATGAAAAGGACATCTTTTTTGGGTGTTAGTTCTAAAAGGTCTTGTAGGTCTTCATAGAACTACTCAACTTCAGCTTCTTCAGTGTTACTGGTTGGGACATAGACTTGAATTACCATGATATTGAATTGTTTGCCTTGGAAATGAACTGAGATCATTTTGTCATTTTTGAGATTGCATCCAAGTACTGCATTTCAGACTATTTGTTGACCATGATGGCTACTCCATTTCTTCTAAGGGATTCCTGCCCACAGTAGTAGATATAATGGTCATCTGAGTTAAATTCACCCATTCCAGTCCATTTTAGTTCACTGATTCCTAAAATGTCGACCTTCACTCTTGCCATCTCTTGTTTTACCACTTCCAATTTGCCTTGATTCATGGACCTAACATTCCAGGTTCCTATGCAATATTGCTCTTTACAGCTTCAGACCTTGCTTCTATCACCAGTGACATCCACAACTGGGTGTTGTTTTTGCTTTGGTTCCGTCCCTTTATTCTTTCTGGAGTTATTTCTCCACTGATTTCCAGTAGCATATTGGGCACCTTCTGACCTGGGCTGCCCGTCTTTCACTGTCCTATCTTTTTGCCTTTTCACACTGTTCATGGGGGTCTCAAGGCAAGAATCCTGAAGTGGTTTGCCATTCCTTTCTCCAGTGGACCACATTCTGTCAGACCTCTCCACCATGGCCTGGCCATCTTGGGTGACCCCACACAGCATGACTTAGTTTCCTTGAGTTAGGCAAGCTGTGGTCCATGTGATCAGATTGGCTAGTTGTCTGTGATTGTGGTTTCAGTGTGTCTGCCCTCTGATGCCCTCTCTCAGTGCCTACTATCTTACTTGGGTTTCTCTTACCTTGTACGTGGGGTCTCTCTTCATGGCTTCTCCAGCAAAGTGCAGCTGCTCTCCTTGAATGTGGGGTAGTTCCTCTTGGCCACCGCCCCTGACCTTGGATGTGGGGTAGCTCCTCTTGGCTGCTGCCCCTGACCTTGGACCTGGGGTAGCTCCTCTTGGCCACTCCTGTGCTGCACAGCCGCCCCTCCTGCATATTCATGTTCCCTTATTTACAGAAAATGTATCCTCTTGTTGGTCATTGCCTAGTTATGTATTCCTAGGGAATTAATATGTTCTTAATTTCACCAAATTCCAAAACTCTCTTTTTAAAAGTTTTTTAGAATATGTCCAGTTTACAGTTGTTTCTTGAGCCAGTGACATTTCCCAGATTTCTAACATTGGTATCATTTAATTTTTGCTAACCATATCATCTGAAATTGTTATCTTATTAATCTGAATCTTCATTACTCCCAATGTATTGGTTTTAACTTAACGATCAGCCCTGGGTGTTCTTTGGAAGGAATGATGCTAAAGCTGAAACTCCAGTACTTTGGCACCTCATGTGAAGAGTTGACTCATTGGAAAAGACTCTGATGCTGGGAGGGATTGTGGGCAGGAGGAGAAGGGGACGACAGAGGATGAGATGGCTGGATGGCATCACCGACTTGATGGACATGAGTTTGAGTGAACTCCGAGATGGTGATGGGCAGGGAGGCCTGGCATGCTGCAATTCATGGGGTCACAAAGAGTGGGACATGACTGAGCAACTGAACGGAACTGAATGTTCTAATATGGTTTTATTTCTCATTGTATTCCTGTTCTTTGCTCAATTTCCTTATCGTTTTTCATGTCTCAGTTGTTTTGCAGAAGTTCCTCCTAAATTCTTGATGCTAATCCCTTGTCAGTTGTAGATGTTGTAAATATCAAAGTACAGACTGTCACCCCATCTGTTAACTTTGTTTATGTGGTTCATTGACTAAAAACATGAATCTTAAGATTTATACTTTGTACACCTTTGATTTAAAAAACTTAGAATACTTTCTCTACTCCAAATTCCCAAAGAGGAATTTTTAAAATAACAGTGAAGAGAAAGAACAAATTTCCCTTCATTTCTTCCCTTGGTCAGCATTCATAGTTTATAAAGGCAGCATTTTCACATCTTTGATTATTCCAAGTATTCTTTTCATACAAACTACTACCTAAATGTGATAATCAGTTGTCAACCCACTTTCAAAAGGCCTTGCCATATGGTATGATTTTATTGGTCAATTCCAGAGTATATATTAACTTGGAAAAAATGGGCTGCTGCTAATGGGATATGGAATGGAAATGCTGTCTTTTGTCACTAAGGGGACTTTATGTGTGAAGTTAATGTACACATAAATCAACGCTGTAAACACAAACAAGAGAATATCAAAAATTTGTTGGTATCAGTTGTCACCTATATACAGATGACATTGAAGTTTATTATATTTTGAGAATTTGTTTCCATATTCACCTTTATATCATCAACAAATATTTCCATTTAGGCTTAAAGAACAAACTGTTTAATAAATCAAAATGAATTTGATAGATTTGTACCTGAATACTGACTCTGAAATTAAAGGACGCTTACTTGGAAGGAAAGTTATGACCAACCTAGATAGCATATTCAAAAGCAGAGACATTACTTTGCCAACAAAGGTCCGTCGAGTCAAGGCTATGGTTTTTCCTGTGGTCATGTATGGATGTGAGAGTTGGACTGTGAAGAAGGCTGAGTGCCAAAGAATTGATGCTTTTGAACTGTGGTGTTGGAGAAGACTCTTGAGAGTCCCTTAGACTGCAAGGAGATCCAACCAGTCCATTCTGAAGGAGATCAGCCCTGGGATTTCTTTGGAGGGAATGATGCTGAAGCTGAAACTCCAGTACTTTGGCCACCTCATGCGAAGAGTTGACTCATTGGAAAAGACTCTGATGCTGGGAGGGATTGGGGGCAGGAAGAGAAGGGGAAGACAGAGGATGAGATGGCTGGATGGCATCACTGACTAGATGGACATGAGTCTGAGTGAACTACGGGAGTTTGTGATGGACAGGGAGGCCTGGTGTGCTGCGATTCATGGGGTCGCAAAGAGTCGGACACGACTGAGCCACTGAACTGGACTGAACTGACTGGCTCTGAAACTTACTGTATGATCTTGGATATGTAGACAAGGTATTAATAGTTGACTTCTTTGATTTTGCACTTCCTCGTATATACAGAAGAGATAATAATATTGATAATAATTTATTTGAAAATATATTTAGCATTTACAGTGACCCAGGTATTTTGTCAAACCTTTATTGTGCAGCAGTGTGATCAGTTTTTAAAATAAGGCTGTAAAGTAAATTATGAGTTACTTTTTAGGAATGAGAGAAGTTTTACAGAGATTTAATCAGTTTTCACTCTATACTTGCAGTATTTATATATATATATAAAAAAAAAAAAACAGTGCAGGAAAGATTCATGCCTACTTATTCCTAACTCAGAAATTCATGGTTTTAAAAGTTATGTTCATTTTTGAGAATAGATACTTCGTGGCTCATGCTAAGTCACTAAGTCATGTCCAGTCTTAGCGACCCCATAGACTGTAGCCCATCAGGCTCCTCTGTCCATGGAATTTTCCAGGAAAGAATACTGGAGTGAGTTGATATTTCCTTCTCCATGGTATCTTCCCGACCCAGGGATCAAATCCACTCTCTCTTGTCTTTGCAGGTGGATTCTTTACCACTGAGCCATCAGGGAAGCCCCAGTAGGTGCTACACTAGCACCCACGTTCAGCGGAATATTTCTAAAAAGTCCTCCTCTTGCTCTCCCCTGTATCTCAGCACCCAGTTACTATCGATTGCTATTAAAATGATGTTGTATTATACAACATCATTTGTTGTATAATAAACTTGCAAACATGGAATCCTGCATTATTTCTTACTCTTCTTAATGATTAAATGCACTGTCTAACCAGTAAACATCTGCTGGTTATTTTATATTTAGAAATAGTTCATTTTCCAATTTTTATGAAGCTGCAGCACCATATATTTTAGACAAGCCTCTAAATATTTATCTGTTAGTCTAATTTCTTCTACATCCAATCATTCTGCACTCTTGAAATTTAGAATTCTTAATACATCATTCATCTTACTCCATCAGCAAAACATTTGCTTTCTCTACCATAGAACAAGATATTTTAAATTCCAGATAAAGCTTTTTCAATAACAAATTTATATATGCATCATCTTTTATAACAGCTTTATTGAGTATAATTTCTTAAAAAATCATCCTTTTCAGTTGTAAAATTTGGTGATATTTAGTATATTCATTGGAGAAGGCAATGGCACCCCACTCCAGCACTCTTGCCTGGAAAATCCCATGGATGGAGGAGCCTGGTAGGCTGTAGTCCATGGGGTCGCTACAAGTCAGACACGAATGAGCGACTTCACTTTCACTTTTCACTTTCACACAATAGAGAAGGCAATGGCAACCCACTCCAGTGTTCTTGCCTGGAGAATCCCAGGGACGGGCGAGCATGATGGGCTGCCGTCTATGGGGTCGCACAGAGTCGGACATGACTGAAGCGACTTAGCAGCAGTAGCAGTATATTCATAGACTTGTGCAACTATCTAAAAAGTCTTCATCACCCAAAAAGAAACTCCACACCCATTAGCAGTTACTCTTCATTCCCCAATCCCCCTGGTGCCTGACAACCACTAATCTACTTTCAGTCTCTCTCTATGGATTTGCCTATTCTGGACATTTGATATAAATACAATATTTCTTTTATTTTATTTATTTATTGGCTGTGCTCAGTCTCCATTGCTTTGTGAAGAATTTTCTAGTTGCTTTAAGTGTGGGCTACTAGTAAATGTATATAAACTAGAGTGGGTATCTGGCACATTTCCTAGCTGCTCTCTGGTACTTAATAAACAACAAATACTTTCCCCATCATATTCTTTTCCAGAGAAAAGAGGGTTAAATCATTACAGCAGAGGAGTATTTATGGCACAGGTTATAATGCTCTTTTCCTTTCCTCTCACATCAATATGGCTTGTTGATGCTGGGCAATGCTGTTACAGCTTAACTATTTTCTATAGTTAGCTTTAGGGATAGGATCCACTCATCCATGTACTTCCTTATTCTCCCTCATCTATTTGGCCAACAAGGCCTTTGAATTTGTTATATGCTCAGGACAAAGAGGTAGATGTAGCATTATAGATTTTAAACAAACATGTCAAGAAAACTTCTGGTAAAATGCATGTGTGCATACTCTGTCACTCAGTCATGTCTAACTCTTTGTGACCCCATGGACTGTAGCCTGCCAGGCTCCTTTGTCCACAGGATTTTCCAGGACAGAATACTGGAGTGGGTTGCCATTTACTCCTCCAGGGCATCTTCCTGACTCAGAATTGAACCTGTGTCTCTGTGTCTCCTGCATTACATGCATTGGTAGGTAGGTTCTTTATCACTGTGCCACCTGGGAATCCCTCTGGTAAATGACTGAACAAGACAAATAATAGAACCTAGAGAAAGAGAATGGGAAAACTTCTGCACATAAGTAAGTTCATCACTGTTTAAGGCTTTATCTAATAAATAAAATCTAGAAAAGAACTACAGAATCTCTTAAAATATGATTTCCTCCACAGTCCATAAAGAATTAAGTGATCACTCTTGGGAAAGGGTACAAGATATACTCATGTGTGTGTGTATGTGTTTGCAAATGAAGTGCAGTGTGTTGCTGCACTATAATTTACAAATGTGGAAAATACCATGAGGTGAGTTGGTTAAAGGTATCTGTATAAAAAATAAATAACTTAAATGAAGTCTGTTATCATCAGCGATGAGAATCTACTTCTATATTAGATTAAGATAGTATATCTAAATTGTAAATTAGCTATTCCAAGGTTTTTCCTGTGAGTTAACTTGATGAAAAGTGGATGCTGTAGAAACTCAGAGCTACATTACTGTCCTCACAAAGATACTTCCCTAATACTTAGTTTCCTAGTATTTTGGTAATAATTTCCCTTCAGCCAAAATCTAGCCTTAACATTATAGTCATGCCAGTAACCCTGAAGGAGGAGGCTGCAAAATTCTTGACCTTCTTTCAAGCAGTGTATGACAAAAGGACTCAAAACTAGATTGCTTCATGTATCACAAGATGAGCCATATTCTTTTTGAATAAAGAAAACTACAACAAAAAATATTCTGTTTCTCTCATCTCCTTCTTTTCATGGTTTTTATTAGAATAATCATGTTGTTCCAGCTGCATCCAGACTCTTAATTGACTTTTCAAATGTGCATATTTATCTTTGCCGCTCAGTAGGAACCCCACAACACATTTAGAGCTGGGACGCTTGTTCATAACTTTCTAACTTCAGGTGAGCTGTAGTTTCAGACAACTGAATCTTGATCTTTATATTTCAGTTGTCTTGTTTAAATACCAAAGTGTGTGTGCACATATTAAGTTAGACAAATGAAAGTGAAGTAATAAATAAAGTAGCCAAAAGAAACCAAAATATAGCAGTTATAGAGAAAAGCTGAGAGCAAGAAGAAAGTCATTTTGAATCTTGATGAAGTCAAGGACTTTTCTACCATGATTTACAAATGCATAGCAAACAAACAAACAAAAAATAGAAAAAGTGTTACTGAAACATAACCACATAACCATTCATTCTGGTACTGTTAGTGTCTCCGTTTGTGAGAATTCAAATACCAATGAGAATAAAACAAAATTAAAAAATCCCCCCAAATTTTAAACTTTTTACCCTAGTACATGATTCAGGAGTAAGGGTTGGGAGTGGCAGAGGAAGAGAGGTTTGAATTTCTAACGTGTGCTTCAGTTTTTATTCTTTCAGCTTTATCCTTGTAATCAGTAAATCACTGGGGTTGGTGATAATACATGCATATGGAAAAGGACTAATTTATTTTCATGAAGACTATTAATAGTTTGCAAGAGAGAAAAAGTAATTAACTATAACTTCCAGCCTTATAATAACCATAAACTTATTAAACTTCTCAGTAATATTTAGAGAATACTGATGCAGTATGTCTTTGAAGATCAAGTTGTACTGGACTTGCATGCAAATATTTAAGAAGTTAATTAAAATGCGAATCATT
Organism: Bison bison bison; assembly: GCF_000754665.1. Taxonomy (NCBI): domain Eukaryota; kingdom Metazoa; phylum Chordata; class Mammalia; order Artiodactyla; family Bovidae; genus Bison; species Bison bison. The sequence goes on along the minus strand of NW_011495049.1, from coordinate 10,913,367 downwards.
GTTGAACTGTGATTTTGGTTATATTGTAAAAATACATTGCAATTATTACTTAAACATCCTTTTTTTTGAAGTTGAGAAAAAATGAATTTTTGTCATTTCTTCTTTTTTAACACTTCTCTAGCTAGTTGATAAAGAGACTGCCTGCCAATGCAGGAGACCTGAGTTTGATCCCTGGGTTGGGAAGATCCCCTGGAGAAGGAAGTGGCAATCCATTCTAGTATTCTTGCCTGGAAAATTGCATGAACAGAGGAGCCTGGCAGGTTATTCATTGAGTCACAATGAGCGGGCACGACTTAGTGACTAAACCACCCCCACGCTTTTTTCCAAGTAATAAAATAAGCAAATTTACATTTTATTCTGTGTGACCTACTTTTATGTTGAAAAATGAAATCTGATATTTTTAAGATTAAATGAATGTGTTTCCATATTTTTACCTATTTTCAGGATATCAAAAAGTAGATGGACCTTAAGTCTAGAATCACAAGAGAATAATTAGTGGTTCTAAGTTATTTAATTTGATGACCCTAGAACTTGTTATATTACTGTGTCTTAGTATTTGTGTCCATATTAGAGTTAAGTTAGGCATTTTCTAGATAATCATAATATATTGCTACAAATGCATACACATTTAAGTTTAAAGTAGTTTGCTTTCTTGATGTGTAATATACCACTGTAATAGGACTCTGGGTCCCAAGGTACTTACCATTCCACACCACCTGAATTTAGGAATCATAAACAATCTATACTAGCAAATATTTGAATAGAGTTCAATAAACAACATCTTAAATAATCATGTTTTATTTATATATTGATTTCATTGACTAATGTTTATTTTTATTTTAGTTAAGACATCAAATCAATTAACAATGGAACTGTATTTGCATTAAGTCTAACTATAGGCAAGTAACATAGCAAATTCACATCTTTTATAAATATTTTTCATTGAATGCATTCATTCTGTTTCTACAAAATTAAGCATTCTTAAAATGAAAATTAATGAAATGAGCTATACATGGATAGTTTTAAGCTAAAATGATATATCTCTTTTATACCTTAACTTGTTGTAAACTTTTAGGAAACACATTCAGTGCTTAATTAATACCTAGCAAAAAATAAAAAATAATAAGTCATTAAAAAAGAAGTCACCCATTATCTACTAAATAAGAAAGGCCTAAATTCTCCAATGTTAGGGATTCTCTGAAATCTGAATTGACCAATATAATTTGAGAACCTGCTGTGAGTCATTATTATGCTTGGTTCTGAAGATTTAAAGATAAATTTAGATGTTCACCACCCTTGAAAGTTTATTTTATTGACACAGAAACAAGGAATGAGGGAATAAAGGAAGAATTTCTAATACGGTCTGAATTAGCAGTACTTTTTTTGTGTGTGAGGAACGAGATTCACATTATGTCAAAATACAATAAGAGTTAGCCAACCACTTTATTCCCCACATAAACAAATTAATGTTCAGAGACAGAGTAAATTTTTCACTTTTGTATTGCTAGCTATCTGTAAGTCCAAAATGACCTTCAGGGGGCATTGCCTTTAAGCAATTGCTTGAATTATGAAGGTTTATGCATAATTATTAAAAAAAAATAAAAAGACCCTTATATAGTACCAACTGGCAACAAACAAACTCAGCCATTGACTTACATCTTTTTGTTTTTCTTAGTGACAAGCTTTTGGCATTTATCCAACAGTACACAGCTGAGAAAAAGAATATTTTCCAAGCATCAATTCTGGTGTTCTGGATAATTGTCACATGAATAAAACCTGGATTATGCCTTTAAAAATGTAGGAACAACTAGGATTTATTCCATCAGTACACATTTATTAAGCACAGCTCCCTGGAAAGCATTGCCCTTAGTGCTGTGTAAGTGCAAGAAACAAGCAGTGGTGTTACTGTCTCCAGCAAGTAACAGTAAAATAACAGTATGCACATTTTACAATGGCCTAGAAATTTTATATTAACTTCATATTTTTTAGTAATATAATACCAGTTATTTAATTTCTATCTTTTTATAATAGTAATAAATGATTGAGGTAATAGTGATCATATGGATATAAATCGTATATCCTCTGTAACTCCTCCCAAAAAATAATGAAAAATAAAACTAAAGATATCTGTGCTATTAGCATACATAGAAGACTTAAGACATCCTCAATTCAATTTTCCTTTAAATAGAAATATAAACAACATATTCCATCAAGCCACTCGCCATGCTCTAGCACATGTGTTTATAGACAGTAAGAGAAGCTTGAGAAAGGGATTAACATTAAAAAAAAAAAAAACTCAAGAGATGGAATTGTGAACCAAGAATTTTATAAACAGCCAATTATTTTTTTGCTATCAAGATTGCATAAAAAGATGAAATATACAAGATCTCCAGGAGTTGTTCCCCCTTGAACCATTCCCGAGGAATGTATCAGAGAATGAACTTCATCCAACCAAGAGACCAGAGACAGTTACTACAGAAGTAATGATGGTGAGCATTTTACATTTGGTTCTAGATTAAATATTAAAATGAATGCATGAATGAGGATGGAACAAAATGAAAGTCATATGTTGTATATCTGACAATATACTGCAACAAATGAATGGAAGGAAATAGGAGAAGACAAAATGATCATATGCATATTGATTGCTGTACTGGTATTAAAATATACCATTTTAATGTATTATTATACCAACAAAATTAGTAAAAAGTTAAATAAGAAAATAGAGAAAAAAGGATATTTTGAACTGTGGTGTTGGAGAAGACTCTTGAGAGTCCCTTGGACTGCAAGGAGATCAAACCAGTCAATCCTAAAGGAAATCAGTCCTGAATATTCATTAGAAGAACTGATGCTGAAGCTGAAGCTACAATATTTTGGCAAATAACTGATGCAAATAACTGACTTATTGGAAAAGTCCCTAGTGCTGGGAAAGATTGAAGGCAGGAGGGGAAGGGGATGACAGAGGATGAGATGGTTGGATGGCATCACCAACTCAATGGACATGAGTTTGCACAAGCTCTGTGAGTTGGTGATGGACAGGGAAGCCTGGCATGCTGCAGTCCATGGGGTCTCAGAGCCAAACATGACTGATCAACTGAGCTGAACTGAACTGAAGGACATATATTTTCATATGAATGTAATTAGTATAACAGAAGTACAAAAGAACTAAATGCCAGAACAAATTTAATAAGTAAAAAAGCAAAGAAAAAGATTACATAGAAACAATAGAAAATATAACAAAACATATAATAATTATAACATAACCATGTGACTTGATAGTTGAGACAAATACATTACTTATAAATAAATGTGAATGAACTAATTTACCTATTCAAAATATTTTCAGTTTGATTCACAAAACAAGAAACATATGTGTCTTAGAAGAATAGCATTTTAAAAACTGTCCCTAAAAGATAAAACTGAAAAAAATACAGATGTATATGAAGCAAAGGGAAACCATAATAATATAAGTGAAAGTATAATGATATCAAAGTAGAATGCAAAGCTAAAACCATCACATATAAAAATGTGGGCATCATTTACAGTTGTAAGCCAAAATTCATAATAAAAGTGTAAAATACCTGTGCATCAAATAGCACAACAGCAATCTTTATAAAGCATAAATGAAGAGATACAAGGAAATAAAGTAACACAGTAATAACCCAAGAACCAAAAATATTTTTTATAGAATAGCCAAATATACACTAAAATATACTTAGAAAAATAATCATGTAGAAGTTGACATAAAAAAAATTTTTTTAAATAAATTTAAAAAAATATTTTAAAAAATATTTAAAAAATAAACATACAAAGGATTTAAATATAGGCCCTTCAAATTTTAAAAGTATGGTTCTCATGCATGAATAGACATGCAAAGAATGGAAATAGAATTAGAAACCTAGAATTACACTAAAAATATGAAACTTTAGTATGTGCTGAGAATGGAATATTTTGAGAATCAATAAGCTTTTTAATAAGTGCTATTGGGATAACTGGGTAGCTATTTGGCAAAGGGAAAAATTAGATCCAAATCTCATACTATTATAGAAGGGTAAACACCAAAGGGGCTTCCCTGATAGCTCAGTTGGTAAAGAATCTGCCTGCAATGCAGGAGACCCCCGTCTATTCCTGAGTTGGGAAAATCTGCTGAGAAGGGATAGGCTACCTACTCCAGTATTCTTGGGCTTCCCTTGTGGCTCATCTGGTAAAGAATCCTCCCGCAATGCAGGAGACCTGGATTTGATCCTGGGGTTGGGAAGATCCCCTGGAAAAGAGAAAGCCTACCCACTCCAGTATTCTGGCCTGGAGAATTCCATGGACTCTGTAGTCCACAGGGACACAAAGAGTCAGACACAACTGAGTGACTTTCAAACACCAAAGAGCTCAGGGCTCTAAATATAAAAATACACTACTCAGTCATAAAAAAAAAAAAAAAAAAAGAATGAAGTGTTGCCATATGCTAACCTTCAGGGAATTTAGCTAAGGGAAATAAGTCAGATAGAGAAAGACAAAAGCCATACAACCTTACTTAGATGTAGAATCTTCAAAGTAAACATATAAAATACTAGTAGATACAAAGGACAGAACGGTGATTTCTATGATAGAAGGAGATTTGAGGGTAGGGAAAATGAGTGAAGGAGGTAAAGAGGTACAGATTTTCAGTTATTAAAATAAATAAGTCATAGGGATGTAATGTAAACATGGTCAGTGACTATAGTCAATAATATTGTAGTACATATTTGAAAGCTGTCAGAAATCTTCAAAGTTCTCATCACAAGAAAATATATAGTGATGGATGGTAGTAAGACTTATTGTGGTGACCATTTTGCAGTATATACAAATATTGAATCACTAAATTTTACAGCTGAAACTAATGTATGTCAATCATAGCTCATTTTTTAAATTTTATATTGGAGCATAGCTGGTTAACAATGTTGTATTAGTTTCAGTTTGCAGCAAAGTGATTCAGTTATACCTATACATGTATCTAATCTTTTAAAAGGCTTCCATGGTGGCTCAGAGGGTAAAGAATCTGCCTGCAATGCGGGAGACACCAGTTCGATCCCTGGGTTGGGAAGATCTTCTGGAGAAGGGTATGGCAACCCACTCCAGGATTCTTGACTCGAAAATTCCATGGACAGAGGAACTTGGTGGACTACAATCCACAGGATTGCAAAGAATTGGACAAGACTGAGCGACTAACACACACACACATACACACACACATACATAAGAAACTTCACGGGAGAAAATTCTCCATGCTAAACGATTTAAAGAAGATCACAAAAACAAAACAAAATTTAAAAACCCTGAAATAGTACAACTCTAAAACTGCCTTGCTGTTGAAAAATAGTGGGCTTCCCAGATAGCTCAGTTGGTCAAGAATCCGCCTGCAATGCAGGAGACTCTGATTCTATTCCTGTGTGGGGAAGATCACTGAAGAAGTGATAGGCTACCCAGTCCAGTATTCTGGGCTTCCCTTGTGGCTCAGCTGGTAAACAATCTTCCTGCAGTGCAGGATACGTGGGTTCAATCCCTGGGTTGGGAAAATCCCCTGGAGAAGGGAAAGACTATCCACTCCAGTATTCTCTCTTGGAGAATTCCACAGACTCTATAGTCCATGGGGTTGCAAAGAATCAGACACAACTAAGCTACTTTCACTCACTCAGTCTTTTAAAAATGCTTTTCCCATTTAGGTTATTATAGACTATTAGGCAGATTTCCCTGTGTTATACAGTAGGTCTTGTTGGTTATCTGTTTTAAATATATCCGTGTGTACCTTTCAGTCCCCAAATCCTCGTATATCCCTCCCCCCAGCTCTTCCTCCCTGGTAACCGTAAGTTTGTTATCTAAGTCAGTGAGTCTGTTTCTGTTGTATAACTAAGTTCATTTGTATCATTTTTTTGTTTTAGATTCTTTATGTGAAAAAGAGAATTAAAAAAAAATAGACATGTAACTTACTTGTGTAAGTGATTTCTGTCCTCAGCCTGCAGTGGCTTGAAGCAAGATTTAAGTTCCTAACCAGAGATTGAAGTCAGGCCACTGCAGTGAGAATACTGAATCCTAGCCACTAGACCAGTAGCCAGTGAAAAGACCCTAGCCTGCAAGGCTTTGTAGAAAATGGATTTCTATTAAGAAATAGAAAGTAGTGAAACAAGTGTTTATTAGGAGGGGAAAAAAAATCCACTGGTGTCTACCTGTGGATAGACACACGGATGGGCTCAGAGAAAGAGTTTCACCTTTGTGGTAGTTTGAGTCACTTATAAAGGAAACATAAGGGACATTTCCCTTAGGTTTCCTTTGGCCAATCATGTTGATTTACCTGGTTCCAAGTCTGTATATGGTTTATCTCAGGGTGCCCCCATGTGTGTGCATGCATCCCATAGCCAAGATGAATTCTAGCAAAGAAGCCTGTAGGTAGGTTGACATCACTCCCTTTTTGACCTCCAAGGAAACTTTTTGAGCACGTAAAATTGAGAAGGTGTCCTTGATCTTGAGAATGAGAAATATGTAGTCTTGGTCTTTTATCTGGAAAGGACTCTTTTATTGCTCCTGCTATTTTGGAGTATCTGTCCAAAATATCAGATACTATTTGCAGACAAACTCCAGCTGCTAAGCCTGGGGCCCATCCATCTTCTCCTCATAAGGAGAAACAGAGTAACTAACATGATAATTTTCTAGCCATGAGAGGATAGGTGAGAATGGTTTTTAAATAATGGAATGGTGTTTATTGTACAGTCTGGCTATTTGGAATCATGTTTCTGTTTCATGTACACAAAGGGCCTAAATAAAATCAAGGATGGCAAAAATTATAAGTGGCTCATATCTTCTTATAAGTATAGAAAAATAGAGTATATCTGATAAATATTAAGAGTGTTTACAGTGAGTTATTTTTCTTCCAATAACTTTTATATTGATTGCTTTCATATATGCAGAAAAGAAGACCTGTAATATTCTAAATACTACCAATAATAGCACTTCTCTATAACAATACATACACTATTCTTCAGTTATGTTCAGTCACTCAGTCGTGTCCGACTCTTTGCGACCCCATGAATTGCAGCACGCCAGGTCTCCCTATCCATCACCAACTCCTGGAGTTCACTCAAACTCATGTCCATCGAGTTGGTGATGCCATCCAGCCATCTCATCCTCTGTTGTCCCCTTCTTCTCCTGCCCCCAATCCCTCCCAGCATCAGGGTCTTTTCCAATGAGTCAACTCTTCACATGAGGTGGCCAAAATATTGGAGTTTCACAGTTCAAAAGCATCAATTCTTCAGTACTTAGCTTTCTTCACAGTCCAACTTTCACATCCATACATGACCACTGGAAAAACCATAGCCTTGACTAAACGGATGTCCATTTGGGATGTAAAAGGTAATACCTTAAAATAACATGAATGAGCTGTTGACAATAAGAGGAAAGAATATCACGTTCTGTAATATGTTTAGTTTAATAAAGATAGCATAGCCATATTTTCCATAATATATAGATTTTATAGAGAAAAATATTGTATATTTTGGCATACACTAAAGGTATGTACAACAGGAGATAAAAAGTAAAATTTGATGTGTTATCAATTCAGTTCCAGTTCAGTTCAGTCACTCAGTCATGTCTGACTCTGCAACCCCATGGACTGCTAATGTCAGGCCTCCCTGTCCATCACCAACTCCCGGAGCTTGCTCAAACTCATGTCCGTTAGGTCAGTGACGCCATCCAACCGTCTCATCCTCTCTTGTCCCCTTCTCATCCTGCCTTCAATCTTTCCCAGTATCAGAATCTTTTCCAGTGAGTCAATTCTTCCCATCAGGTGGCCAAAGTATTTGAGTTTCAGCTTCAGCATCAGTCCTTCCAATGAATATGTGGGACTTATTTCCTTAAGGATTGATGGGTTTGAACTCCATGCAGTCTAAGACACTCTGAAGAGTTTTCTCCAACACCACAGTTCAAAAGCATCAGTTCTTCTGCCCTCAGCTTTCTTTATGGTCCAACTCTCACATCCATACATGACTACTGGAGAAACCAGAGCTTTGACTAGATGGACCTTTGTTGGCAAAGTAATGTCTGTCCATTTTAATATGCTGTCTAGGTTGGTCATAGCTTTTCTTTCAAGGAGCAAGTGTCTTTTAATTTCATGGCTGCAGTCACCATCTGCAGTGATTTTGGAGCACCCAAAAATGAAGTCTCTCACTGTTTCCATTGTTTTCCCTTCTATTTGTCATGAAGTAATGGGACTGGACAGTTAGAACAACAGTTAGAACTGGACACGGAACAACAGACTGGTTCCAAATAGGAAAAGGAGTACATCAAGGCTGTATATTGTCACCCTGGTTATTTAACTTATTTGTAGAGTACATCATGAGAAACGCTGGGCTGGAGGAAGCACAAGCTGAAATCAAGATTTCTGGGAGAAATATCAATAACCTCAGATATACAGATGACACCACCCTTATGGCAGAAAGTGAAGAACTAAAGAGCCTCTTGATGAAAGTGAAAGAGAAGAGTGAAAAAGTTGGCTTAAGCTCAACATTCAGAAAACTAAGATCGTGGCATCTGGTCCCATCACTTCATGGCAAATAGATGGGGAAACAGTGGAAACAGTGGATGACTTTATTTTTCTTGGCTCCAAAATCACTACAAATGGTGATTGCAGCCATGAAATAAAAAGACACTTACTCCTTGAAAGGAAAGTTATGACCAACTGAGACAGTATATTAAAAAGCAGAGACATTACTTTGCCAACAAAAGTCCATCTAATCAAGGCTATGGTTTTTCCAGTGGTCATGTATGGCTGTGAGAGTTGGACTATAAAGAAAGCTGAGAGCTGAAGAATTGATGCTTTTGAACTGTGGTGTTAGAGAAGATTCTTGAGAGTTCCTTGGATTGCAAGGAGATCCAACCAGTCCATCCTAAAGGAGATCAGTTTTGCACGTTCATAGGTAGGACTGATGTTGAAGCTGAAATGCCAATACTTTGGCCACCTGATGCAAAGAGCTGACTCATTTGAAAAGACCCTGATGCTGGGAAGGATTGAGGGTGGGAGGAGAAGGGGACAACAGAGGATGAGATGGTTGGATGGCATCACCGACTCAGTGGACATGGGTTTGGGTGGACTCTGGGAGTTGGTGATGGACAGGGAGGCCTGGCATGCTGCAGTTCATGGGATCTCAAAAAGTCGTACACAACTGAGCGACTGAACTCAATGGTACTGGATGCCATGATCTTAATTCTTTTGAATGTTGAATTTTAATCCAGCTTTTTCACTCTCCTCTTTCACTTTCAACAAGAGGCTCTTTAGTTCTTTGCTTTCTGCCATAAGGGTGGTGTCATCTGTGTATCTGAGGTTATTGATATTTCTCCCAGTAATCTTGATTCCAGCTTGTGCTTTATCCAGCCTGGCAATTTACATGATGTATTCTGCATATAAGTTAAATCAACAGGGTAACAATATACAGCCTTGATGTATTCCTTTTCCTTTTTGTAACCAGTGTGTTATTCCATGTCCAGTTCTAACTGTTGCTTCTTGACCTGTATACTGATTTCTCAGGAGGCAGGTAAGGTGGTCTGGTATTCCCATCTCTTTCAGAATTTTCCACGGTTGTTGTGATCCACACAGTCAAAGGCTTTGGTGTAATCAATAAAGCAGAAGTATTTATTTTTCTGGAACTCTTGCTTTTTTAATGATCCGACGGATGTTTGCAATTTGACCTCTGGTTCCACTGACTTTCCCAAATCCAACTTGAATATCTGGAAGTTTATGGTTCATGTACAGTTGAAGCCTGGCTTGGAGGATTTTGAGCATTACTTTGCTAGCGTGTGAGATGAATGCTGTTGTGCAGTAGTTTGAGCATTCTTTGGCATTGCCTTTTTTTGGAATTGGAATGAAAACTGACCTTTTCCAGTCTTGTGGCCACTGCTGAGTTTTCCAAATTTGCTGTCATATTGAGTGCAGCACTTTAACAGCTTCGTTTTTTAAATTTGAAATAATTCAACTGGAATTCCATCACCTCCACTAGCTTTGTTCTTAGTAATGTAGCTTTGTTCATAAGGCCCACTTGAGTTTGCATTCCAGGATGTCTGGCTCTCAGTGAGTGATCACATCACAAAAAGGCAAAATGGTTGTCTGAGGAGGCCTTACAAATAGCTGAGAAGATAAGAGAAGCTAAAGGCAAAGAGAAAAGGAAAGATATACCCATTTGATTACAGAGTTCCAAAGAATAATAAGGAGAGATAAGAAAGCCATCCTCAGTGATCAGTGCAAAGAAATAGAGGAAAACGAGACACCAAGGGTGCGTTTCATGCAAAGATGGGCACAATAAAGGACAGAAACAGTATGGACCTAACAGAAGCAGTAGATATTAAGAAGAGGTGGCAAGAATATACAGAAGAACTATATAAAAAAGATCTTCATGATGTGTTATATTTAAGCTAAAAAAAACCCAACTCTCTGATATTCCTTCAGTTCAGTTCAATTCAGTTCAGTTGCTCAGTTGTGTCTGACTCTTTGCGACCCCATGAACCACAGCACTCCAGGCCTCCCTGTCCATCACCAACTCCTGGAGTTCACTCAGACTCATGTGTATTGAGTCAGTGATGCCATCCAGCCATCTCATCCTCTGTTGGCCCCTTCTCCTCCTGACCCCAATCCCTCCCAGCATCAGAGTCTTTTCCAATGAGTCAACTCTTCACATGAGATGGCCAAAGTATTGGAGTTTCAGCTTTAGCATCAGTCCTTCCAAAGAACACCCAGGACTGATCTCCTTTAGAATGGACTGGTTGGTTCTCCCTGCAGTCCAAGGGACTCTCAAGAGTCTTCTCCAACACCATAGTTCAAAAGCATCAATTCTTTGGTGCTCAGCTTTCTTCACAGTCCAACTTTCACATCCATACATGACCACTGGAAAAACCATAGCCTTGACTAGATGGACCTTTGTTGGCAAGTAATGTCTCTGCTTTTGAATATGCTATCTAGGTTGCCTTAGACAATAGTATTAGCAGTATTAATTGAATTAATTATGCCATTTTTCTGTGTGAAGGTTATTTTTACTTTTCTATAGTTAACTTTATGGACAAACCTTATTCTCTAGTTCTTGCACATTATTAACCAAATCAAAAGGTAATGAGTTAATAAGGCATTATGCATTATTTATTACAAATAATTATTTATTACATTTATAACATTTGCATAGTGAAAATAAATGTTTAATTATGAAGGTATTTTGTTTAGATTTTTGAGGACTAACCAAGCAATTAAATATGTCTAGCTTAAAATATATTCCCTTTCCTGCTCCTTTCCAAATATGTACATTTCATTAAATACAGAGGAATTTTCTCTGTCCTTGCAGTTAAAGTCCTTGAAGTTATGAAAAAAAAAGAAAGAAACTCCCAATTATTGTTCTATTAAATCCTAATAAAATAACTAGGTCCTGGGCTTTAAGCTTTAAGAGCTCCTTAGAGAGACAAAGCAATAATTACTGAGTTGAAGCAAGTATAATTCTGGCCCTTAATAGCAAGAACATGACGAAAATCAAAATTAAAATGATATCTGACCTTCAGCCATTTTAAGGACATTTACAGACATTTGGAGCTTCCCCTATAGCCCAGCAGATAAAGGAATCAGACTGCAATGCAGGAGATGCAGGAAACACAGGTTTAATCTTTGGGTTGGGAAGATCCCTTGGAGAAGAACATGGCAACCCACTCCAGTATTCATCTTTTTTTTTAATCCATTTTTCAGACTTAATCTGGAAATAGCAACATGAATTATATTTGTTAGACAGAATCTCAGTGTGAATGTTAACAGGTGTTGTCAAGTCATTAGCATCTCAATAGCTCTGGAGAAAATAAGGTCTTGGCCAAAGCCTCTCTTCTAGATTGGAATAATTTATGCCACTCCAGACTTCTCATGCATTGAATGCCTGCAGAACTTAATTCTAACAGTTTTTAACCCAAATTTCATATATGCTTGCAATGTAAAAATTATGTCATCTAATGAAGGACAAGTAGTCTTACTCCTGCCATTTAACAGATCCCCCCCCCATTTGTTGATTTTCCTCCTTTTTTATTAATAATGCAGTACTTCTTTTCCCGTTTTGAAATTTGTCTTAGTTGAAGGGAGATTTTTCTTTCTGATCTGTTTTTTTTTTTTTTTGCATCTACCTTTAATACTGACACTTCCTTGTTGCACATTTAATTGAAGTTCCTCTGTAAAATGTCTTTTCATTAATCTAAAAAAATTAATCTGTAGTTTACTTTTAAAATGCTTTGAACACTTTATTTGGTCTCTTTGAAATTCTCTTCAACTTCAGAAGAGGATTAATCAGTTTCAAGTAGAAGACATTAATTACTTTGCCTGTCTAATATGTGCAGATTCCATTTGTATAAACAAATGTGGATTCAGTTAATTGCTATAACATTTTATTGAGTCCTATTCAGTTTATTATGTTATTATCATAGTTGTATGATAGCTTATCCTTCTCCTATATTAATTATTCAGAGTTCTCACATTCTATTCCATTTATTCTTTTAGGGTCTCTTAATACTTCCATGAATTCAAATTGCATTTTATTCTAAGACTCCCGCCCAGAAGCTGAAATAAGGAGACTTTTAAAATGCTATTAACTATCAGATAAAATAAACAAATGACTTCAGAATTATTTAAATTATAAGAATTACAAAACTCATATAATCATTTGTTTATTTAATGGAGTGTAATCTCTGCAGTATGTGTTTATAGTATAAGCTACACAGCCTCCAACACCTTCTACATTTACATATAAGTTGTGAATGCTAATCACAGATTCTCGGATTCATGTTAATGAGCACAGAAAGATTCTATGAATATCTAGAAGATTCAGTCTCATTATTTAATCCCTGAATAAACAGAAAGTCATTAACACATTTTATGTATTTTAGCTTTAGAAAGCTTTATTTTTAGTTTAGAAAGTTATTAATTACATTTTAGTTTAGAAAGTTATCAGTTACATTTACTTTAGTTTCACAAAGTGTCAGAACCAAAGGATTTCTGCTTAATTTTTAAAGAAACTAGGACTTTCACTCAAATTCAATTATAGCTCATTGAAATGTTTTTTTATAACCATTCACTTAGTCATTTACTCAACAGCATGTGAATAATGTTAGGCATTAAATCCTTTGTTAAATCTACCTTGATGTATTTCATGATGTAAGGAAGATCCATGGTTTTGCATGCAAAGTATCAAACTTATACATTATTAACACAAGACAGCAAATTACACTGAGCTTTAATGATTCTGAGGAGTTCTTAGATGTCATTAGTGAGATAACGTTCTCCTATTTGTCATCAGTTCCACAGATTGAGTATTGGAGGTTTGCAAGACTTAATATATCTGACAGAATGAGGATACTTAGAGGTCTAATTCTGTGGCAGATGGAAAGTTTCAGTGAGTTTTGAGTATGCTAAGGTTATCTGAGAAAATGCTTACCAACATAGACTTCTGCTTGAATTCCTATTACACAGAGCATGAGAGAGGCATATTAGTGAGATAAACCAAGTCTGGATACATTTATTTTATTAATAAAGCCTTATTTTGTCTAAATATACTGTCAACAGTTCATTCAGTGGACACTGCCCTCATAAGGTTAATTGTTCAGGCATTTACTCCAGACCAAATCTAGCTACACATGGAAAAGTTATCTATTATTTTCATCTATTCCGTATTCTAGACTGGAGCATCCCCATGGACAGAGGATTCTGGTAGGCTACAGTCCATGATGTCAAAAATAGTTGCACATGACTGAGCGACTAATCACAGCTCAGCACATTAAGTATTCTTTCCTTTTTGTCTGATAAAAAAATAATTTATGTGATTGAAAGGCCTGTAGTTTTTCCTATACTGTTCACTTGAGACATACAGTTCAAGAATGATCATTACATCTGTCTTGTCTTAAGGATTGTTATAAAGGGGATATAAACATAACCCAAACCTAAGCAAGTAGGTTTTTCTCCAGAATTGCAAAGAAATTATGGAGAAGGATGCACTGTATTCTCTTCTCTGAGTTCACTAGATACAAGGAAAATATGAACCTAAAGCTTCTGTTGGTGACCACTTTTAACAACATGCGGGGAGGAACTGCTTGAAAATCAAATTATCAGGAGAAGTAAGCCAGGAGATAGAAACAGGGATCTAACCCATCATTTGTGACTTTAAATCTAGCCATTTCTGAAGCCACGCTGTGTAGGTGGACTTTACTGTAGTATAAACCAGTAAGTTCCCGGATGAGATTAAGCAAATTTTGGCTACACTTCTGTTGTTTACAATAAAAATTATCTAAGGTAATATGTTTTCTGATTGTAAAGTAACTCATACTTGAAAAAAATCAGAAAATGAAGTCTTTTAATTTGACTCTCTCAGATGATCAGTAGTATATATATGTATATATGTGAACATTTTAAAGAAAAAGGGGGACAGGAGCAGGGAGAGAGAATAAAAAAATGAACAAGAAAATATGAGTTGGTACTGTTTAGTAAAGAATTTACTCAGGATAGTGTTGATTTTAAATAAAAAACATAATTATAGAAAGTGATTTATACAATATGCATAACATATAATACACACACAAATGGGGCTTCCCTAGTAGCTCAGTAGTAAAGAACCTTCCTGCCAATTCAGGAGACATGGGTTTGCTCCCTGGGTCAGGAAGATCCCCTGGAGAAGGAAATGGCAACCTGTTCTAGTATTCTTGCCTTGGATCATCTCATATACAGAGGAGTCTGGTGGGCTGCAGTCCATGGGGCTGCAAAAGAGCTGGACACAACTGGACACAGCTGACACAACCATTTGTATGGTTCCACACACAAATGGAACCATAATTAAACTTGAGAATACCCAGAAGTTCATGAAATAACTAAGTCTCTTATTCTGGGTTTGGAATTCTTCATTAATATGGATTCTTAATATTAGTACTGGAAGTTGAAATTAAAATACCTTCAGAATAATTGCTTTACTCTTGGACATTTACAGGTAAAGTGCACATTTCCTCAGGAGAGCTGTTTACTTTATACTAAAAAAAGATAAGGGGAGTTTCATAAATGTTGGCTTAGAGGTCAATAATTTATGCTTACAACACGACAGAAGGTAATGTGTTTACTAATCATAACACGACAGGAATATTAATCAAATGTGGAAGAAATAAAAAAAAATAGTGACAACCATATGGTACATTGAGAACAGGTGTCCCAACTGTTGGAGGAAGAGCAAAATTGTCTTCTAAGAGACAACATAATTAAAAGTGAGAAGAACGTCCTTTTACAAAGAAGAACAAAGAACATTCAGCATAATTGTAGAAAAAAATTATGAAATAATTAAGGATAGATATATTCTACAGCAGAGATACGGAAAAGAATATAACATATTAGTAAATATCATTTAGAAAACAGATAAGGAAAATCATTAAACCATGAATAAATGTTACCAAATAAGAAAAAAATGTATCACACAGTATTATTATATATTTAATATAACACAACATACTAAAAATAAAGCTAAAAAAAAGCACAGATAAGGAATAACTGAAAGTTGCATGTAATTATTCTTTCAGTCTTTGAAAAGTAAGTAAAGGAATCTGCCAATTTGTGTTTAATAGATAATTTTATATGCAGGAAAAAGGATGTTGGATCATTCCCATATTTAACATTGAATAGAAAATGCATGTCATGTAAAAGAAGCTTACCCTTGTCCAAGGTACAGTTTTATGTAGAGTGAAACACAATAAAGAATGCTGTTTCTAAGTCTGAATAGTAAACACTTTGCACCTCTGGTTTTCCACATTAATATTGCTAATCTTCTAGAAAGACCTTGTCATATGACCTTTATGTTCTGTGAAATTTACTATGACAGTTGGAACTGACAACCCACATAATGGAATAATATACAGGGAGATACGCACTAGCTTCTAGTGGGTAGAGACCAAGATGTTGTTAAAGATACAATTCACAGAACTGCCCCTTAAAGAACTGTCCCACCTAAAATGTCAGTAGTGCCCACCTCAAGACAGTGACTCAGGGTAGTAGTTATTATAGGGCTTCCCAGGTGGCTCAGTGGTAAACAATCCACCTGCCAATGCAGAAGATACAAGACCATCCCTGGCGCAGGAATATCCCCTGGAGGAGGGCACAGAAACCCACCAAGGATTCTTGCCTGGAGAATTTTATGGAAAGAGGAGCCTGGTGGGCTACCACCAATGGGGTAGCAAAAGAGTCGGACACTACTTAGTGACTAAACAACAATAAACAGTAGTTGTTATAGATGAAGAAACTGAGACACTGAAAATTTATCTTTGCATGAATTCACCAATCAAGTAATGGAAAATTAATAGTTTGTAGGAAAAGATTGGAGGTAAAAAGCAAATCCTTATTCAGTTCAGTCGCTCAGTCATGTCCAACTCTTTGCAACCCATGAACCACAGCACGCCAGGCCTCCCTGTCCATCACCAACTCCCGGAGTCCACCCAAACCCATGTCCATTGAGTTGGTGATGCCATCCAGCCATCTCATCCTCTGTTGTCCCCTTCACCTCCTGACCTCAATCTTTCCCAGCATCAGGGTTTTTTTCAAATGAATCAGCTCTTCGCATCAGGTGGCCAAAGTATTGGAGTTTCAGCTTCAGCATCAGTCCTTCCAATGAAAACCCAGGACTGATCTTTAGGATGGACCGGTTGGATCTCCTTGCAGTCCAAGGAACTCTCAAGAGTCTTTTCCAACACCACAGTTCAAAAGCATCAATTCTTCGGTGCTCAGCTTTCTTTATAGTTCAACTCTCACATCCATACATGACCACTGGAAAAACTATAGCCTTGACGAAACGGACCTTTGTTGACAAAGAAATGTCTCTGCTTTTTAGTATGCTGTCTCCTTCCAAGGAGTAAGTGTCTTTTAATTTCACTGCTGCAATCACCATGCGCAGTGATTTTGGAGCCCAGGAAAATAAAAGTCAGCCACTGTTTCCACTGATTCCCCATCATTTGCCATGAAGTGATGGAACCAGATGCCACTATCTTAGTTTTCTGAATGTTGAGCTTTAAGCCAACTTTTCACTCTCCTCTTTCACTTACATCAAGAGGCCCTTTAGTTCTTCTTCACTTTCTACCATAACAGTAGTGTCATCTGCATATCTGGGGTTATTGATACTTCTCCTGGCAATCTTGATTCCAGCTTGTGCTTCCTCCAGCCCAGCATTTCTCATGATGTACTCTCCATATAAGTTCTTACAGATAGTGATTTTCAACTGGATAATGAAAAAGTACTTTAAAATGTCTAATGTAATATTTATCTTTTTCAAAAGTCTCTGATCCCTTTCATTTCTCTCTGATATTTATTTTAGTAAACAGTATTTTCACTTGTGCCAAAAAATTAATTTCCTCACTTCTCTTCTATACTGAGCTTCCTAGGTGGCACTAGTGGTAAAAAAAACAAAAAACAAAAAACAAAAAACCTACCTGCCAATGCAGGAGATACAGGATACATGGGATTGATCCCTTTGTAGGAAGATCCGTTGGAGAAGAGCATGGCAACCCACCCCAGTATTCTTGCCTGGGGAATCCCATGGACAGAGCAACCTGGTTGGCTATAGTCCATAGGGTCACAGAGTCAGACATGATTGAAGTGACTTAGCACATATTTCTGTATTGCTGCTGCTGCTGCTAAGTCACTTCAGTCGTGTCTGACTCTATGAGACCCCATAGGTGGCAGTGGGTTGCCATTTCCTTCTCCAATGCATGAAAGTGAAAAGTGAAAGTGAAGTCGCTCAGTCGTGCCCGACTCTTAGCGACCCCATGGACTGCAGCCTACCAGGCTCCTCCATCCATGGGATTTTCCAGGCAAGAGTACTGGAGTAGGGTGCCATTGCCTTCTCCGACTTCTCTATTAGGCACCATGAAGTCTTCCCATTTTGGTAATAGCCAACCTTTGAAGACTCTTCTCACCTTTTTTATTCAAGCACTGTTTAAGCAAAGCATGTGGCAGTACTATATTTTACTTTCTCTGATCTGAGAGTACATGATTTTTAGAAATAAGCTAGATATAAGCTAAATAAGTATTATTTTTCTTTCCTAAGTGACATTTTATTAATTCATATTTTGATACCCTCTCTTTGGCTTCCTTGGTGGCTCAGATGTTAAGGAATCTGTCTGCAATAGGTTCAATCCCTGGGTCAATCCCTGGGTCAGGAAGATGCCCTGGAGAGGGAATGGCAACCCACTCCAGTATTCTTGCCTGGAGAATCCCATGGACAGAGGGGCTTGATGGGCTACAGTCCATGGGATCACAAAGAGTTGGACAAGACTGAGAGAATAACACTTTCACTTTCTACAGATTATAGAATTTTACTTCCCTGACCAGAGATCTACCTCATACTCCCTGTAGTGGAAGCACAGATTCCTAACCACTGGGCCATCAGGGAATTCCCTAGTTTTGTTTTCTTATTAAGTATCCTAGTATATATTGCATTTCATGTAATTTGTGTTCTAGGATGTTTTTCTCTCATAGTAAACTGGTAAGATATTAAGAACATGAACAAACTGTCAAACCTTATATTTATTTCAAAATCGTTGAATTCTTCAGACTTTTTTATACGTGTTTTTCATTAGTGATTATTCCTAAATGAGAATAAGTGGCTGTATGAAGGATCTGGATGAGCATCAGCAGTTAGAGACTGATATTGAACTCATGGGATTTGGCTCATAACTGATTTTTGTCCATAGAGTTTAGCTCTGAGCAATGGACAGAAATGGTTGTCCACTATAATACAGCATAAAATATTGGTCATATAGTGAAAGAGTTCTGTGTACACTTGTCTTATGTGTGTTAGTCGCTCAGTTGTGTCCAACTCTTTGCGACCCCATGGATTGTAGCCAGCCAGGCTTCTCTGTCCATGGGATTCTCCAGGCAAGAGTACTAGAGTGGTTTGCCATTTCCTTCTCCAAAATGGCATTAGTTGGCCCCAGAGTCAAAAGAACAACGGCTAGACCTTCAGCTCTCCTGCAGAGTTGAATTTGGGTTTGTAGGAGAGACAGACCCAAAGATGGATATTCTCATCCATGCTGAGTCCTTTGGGGACTTCCAACTGTCACTGACCCTCCTTGTTACCTGGGACCTGTAGCAGCTCCAGCTCCATTCTCATTGTCTGTCTGTGTTTTTCCAGGTTCAGACAGTTCTGTCTCTAGCTACTCTGGAACCTTGGGAAAATGGGCTTCCTGGCTTGTTTCCTAGGGCTGCTCAGGACTCCTAGGGGAGTCAGAAATCCCCTGACAGCTTCCCATCCTGACAGCTCCATGTAACCACCCTCCACCTGCTCTAGCCTGGGGCCTTTACTGCCTTCACACAGTCAGGGCCTTAGTGTACACCCAAGGCTGTGGGGGAGATCACAGACATGGCTCCAAGCATTGGACCCCTCTGCTAAGGAAGGTAGGGGATCTTCTGTGGGCATGGTGTTGCAGGCAAGAAAAGAATCGCTGGCTGGCAATGAACTCAACTTCCGTATCTTTTGAATGAGATTAAGAAGCTCTGAGGGGGAAACTGCCCATGTACCCCATCCTACCTCCCAGGAACCTATCTCCTTGTACCGCATCACCATGCCCAGGTTGGCATTGTCATCCACAAAACTGAAACGCTCCACTGGCGGATGAACACAGCAGATCCAGCTCAGGCTTTCTCCCACCTTTCCCAGGATCTTGGCTGCAGTGGGCTTGCTGGGCATGTTGTTGTTCTGGTAGATGGGTTGGGAGGTCTCATATTGGGGCTGTCCTATCAGAGTTGTCATGGAGGGTGTGGTGACGTTGGATAGGATGCAGCCAGTCACCCACTGGTCTTGAACCTCAGCTCGAATGCCTCACTGACAGTGGCAACAAGAGCCATCTCTCTGGGTTGTGGTCGGGTTACACAAGCGACCATACATGGAGCACCTTTAGAACACTTGCCTTATATTCCTACAGAAAGTTGGGACTTTATGAAGAAACATTTAAATTGACAGAATTTCAGGTGACATATCTAGTCATGTAATAAACTTATGATTTAGTGAAGGAAAAATATTACTATTTTAAATAAGCAGGGCAGAATACCTAATGGATGCCTCCATAAAGAAGCATTCTAACACATTTCATACAGATGAATATGAATTGTGGTATATTGTTGAAAGTGATCTTGAACTGATAAATCAAAATTTTATTCCTTATGTTAAATTTCAAAAAATTTCCCTTATTTTATATTAGGATTATGTAAATAATGGAAGTATATTATAGATTAAAGTTGAAAGAAATAATTACATTGATTTTATGTGTGTGTGTGTATGTATATATATATATATATATATATATATATATATATC
>NW_011495049.1:10890299-10892907 GCF_000754665.1 Bison bison bison | reverse complement strand
TGGAGGAGCCTGGTAGGCTGCAGTCCATGGGGTCGCTAAGAGTCAGGCACGACTGAGTGACTTCACTTTCACTTTCACTATTTGTACATTTATTTGCAAAAAAAAAAAAAAAATTGAAAGCAAACTTAATACATTTGTTTAGTTCCCATTAATTCATTTACAGTTGTATGAGGAAGATACTTTTATTCTCTCAGTATTTTATAAAATGTATTTCAATGGTTATACAATATTTGATGTAATACATTTATATTAATGCACTGTATTTATTTAAACTTTTCTTCATTATTAGGCATTTACTTATTTTCTCTTAAAGTTGAATCAGTTCAGTTCAGTTCAGTTGCTCAGTCATGTCTGACTCTTTGCAACCCCATGAACCACAGCACGCCAGGCCTCCCTTTCCATCTCCAACTCCCAGAGTCCACCCAAACCCATGTCCATTGAGTCGGTGATGCCATGCAACCATCTCATCCTCTGTAGTCCCCTTCTCCTGCCCTCAATCTTTCCCAGCATCAGGGTCTTTTCAAATGAGTCAGCTCTTTGCATCAACTGGCCAAAGTATTGGAGTTTCAGCTTCAATATCAGTCCTACCAATGAACACCTAGAACTGATCTCCTTTAGGATGGACTGGTTGGATGTCCTTGCAGTCCAAGGGATTCTCAAGAGTCTTCTCTGACACAACAGTTCAAAAGCATCAATTCTTTGGTGCTCAGCTTTCTTCACAGTCCAACTTTCACATCAATACATAACCACTGGAAAAACCATAGCCTTGACTAGACAGACCTTTGTTGACAAAGTAATGTCTCTGCTTTTTGATATGCTGTCTAGGTTGGTTATAACTTTCCTTCCAAGGAGTAAGCATCTTTTCATTTCATTGCTGCAATCATCATCTGCAGTGATTTTGGAGCCCAGAAAAATAAAGTCAATAAGTATTTTAATTCAAATGTATTTTTCTCTTTAAATTTATAAAAATTAGAATTACTGGATAGATTGTTTTAAAATAAGAGGCAGTTGACTTATTTCACTCTGTACGACTGACTCTAGGTCCATCCACATCATTATAAATGACCCAAATTTGTTCTTTTTTATGACTGAGTACTATCACATTGTATATATGTACCACATCTTCTTGATCCATTCATCTGGGAATGGACATATTTAAACTATTTTATCACATATTCTCCCACCATGAGAATTTAATAAGTGTTTGTTTTGATTTATTAGGATTTTTATTTTCATAGTTATATTCATATGAACATTATTTTTATATTGAATGTTCATTCATACTATAACTTATTGTTTTTCCATCTGAAAATTATTTTCATGTTGAATATTAGTTCATACTATAACTTAACATTTCTTCAAGTATGTAACTGGTTTTCTTAAAAGCAAAATTGTATAATTCTTTACTCACAAATCCAAATGAGACTTAAGTACAAAAATCTGATAAATCGATATTCCATTATCATGCTACTTAATTTATATAGTTTTTAAAAGTTAAGTTTTCATTTCCAATAGCACTACTCTTTTCTTATTACTTTTACACTTGATCATAGCCAAAGGCCAAGAAGTGATTTTTCTTATTACTTTTATTTTTCAAAAACTTCTTCATAGTCTTACATAGCTTTGCATCAGATGACATGACTGTCATTATCAGGTTCTTCCATAAATGGAAGCTTAGTTTTAACTGAGATTTACTTTACCTGAGGAAACTGTTTGTCTTTATAGTTTGATTTTTCCTAAACAAGAACATTTGTGCAATACATTATTCCATACTGTGGCAAATTTTTCTATGATAATCTATATGGGACTTGCATTTTTTTTCTTTTTTTTTTCTTTTCTTTTTTTTTTCTAATTTTATTTTATTTTTAAACTTTACATAATTGTATTAGTTTTGCCAAATATCAAAATGAATCCGCCACAGGTATACATGTGTTCCCCACCCTGAACCCTCCTCCCTCCTCCCTCCCCATACCATCACTCTGGGTCGTCCCAGTGCACTAGCCCCAAGCATCCAGTATCGTGCATCGAACCTGGACTGGCAACTCGTTTCTTACATGATATTTTACATGTTTCAATGCCATTCTCCCAAATCTTCCCACCCTCTCCCTCTCCCACAGAGTCCATAAGACTGTTCTATACATCAGTGTCTCTTTTGCTGTCTCGTACACCGGGTTATTGTTACCATCTTTCTAAATTCCATATATATGCGTTAGTATACTGTATTTATGTTTTTCCTTCTGGCTTACTTCACTCTGTATAATAGGCTCCAGTTTCATCCACCTCATTAGAACTGATTCAAATGTATTCTTTTTAATGGCTGAGTAATACTCCATTGTGTATATGTACCACGGCTTTCTTATCCATTCATCTGCTGATGGGCATCTAGGTTGCTTCCATGTCCTGGCTATTATGAACAGTGCTGCGATGAACATTGGGGTACACATGTCTCTTTCCCTTCTGGTTTCCTCAGTGTGTATGCCCAGCAGTGGGATTGCTGGATCATAACGCAGTTCTATTTCCAGTTTTTTAAGGAATCTCCACACTGTTCTCTATAGTGGCTGTACTAGTTTGCATTCCCACCAACAGTGTAAGAGGGTTCCCTTTTCTC
>NW_011495049.1:10881162-10889918 GCF_000754665.1 Bison bison bison | reverse complement strand
TTTTATAGTTTCTGGTCTTACGTTTAGATCTTTAATCCATTTTGAGTTTATTTTTGTGTATGGTGTTAGAAAGTGGTCTAGTTTCATTCTTTTACAAGTGGTTGACCAGATTTCCCAGCACCACTTGTTAAAGAGATTGTCTTTAATCCATTGTATATTCTTGCCTCCTTTGTCAAAGATAAGGTGTCCATATGTGCGTGGATTTATCTCTGGGCTTTACTTGCATTTTTTATAATTAATTCATTTCAGTTCAGTCACTCAGTCATGTCCTACTCTTTGCAAACCCATGGACTGTAGCATTATTAAATAATACAAGTGGGGATCATTATAGCTGGGGGGAATATTAATTCCCTCAGATTTGTAAATGATACCACACTAATGGCAGAAAGCAAAGAGGAACTAAAGAACCTCTTGATGAGGGTGAAGGAGAGTTAAAAAGCTGGCTTAAAACTAAATATTAAAAAAACTAAGATCATGGCATCTGGCACCATCATTTCATGGCAAGTAGAAGGGGAAAAGGTGGAAGTATTGACAGATTTCCTCTTCTTGGGCTCTAAAATTACTACAGATGGTGATTGCAGCCATGAAATTAGAAGACAGTTTTTTCTTGGCAGGAAAACTATGACAAACCTTGACAGTGTGTTAGAAAGCAAAAACTTTTTACTTTGCCAACAAAGTTTCATATAGCCAAGGCTACGGCCTTTCCAGTATCCACATATGGTTGTGAGAACTGGACCATAAAGAAGGCAGGATGCTGAAAAATTAAAAAGCAAAGACATCACTTTGCTGACCAAAGTCCATATAGTGAAGGCTATGGTTTTTCCAGTAGTCATGTATGGATGTGAGAGCTGGACTGTAAAGAAGACTGAGCACTGAAGACTTGATGTTTTCAAATTGTGATCCTGGAAAAGACTCTTGTAGGTCCCTTGGACAGCAAGGAGATCAAACCAGTCAATCTTAAAAGAAATCAACCCTGAATATTCACTGGAAGGACCAATGCTGAAACTGAAGCTCCAATACTCTTCGTCACCGGATGCAAAGAGTTGACTCATTGGGAAAGTCCCTGATGCTGGGAAAGATTGAAGGAAGAAAGAGGAGAGGGTGACAGAGGATGAGATGGTTGGATGGCATCACCAACGTAATGGACATGATCTTGAGCAAATTCCGGGAGATGATGAGGGACAGGGAAACCTGGCATGCTATAGTCGATGGGGTCACAGAGTCAGACACAACTTGGCTACTGATGAAAAACGTCATGAATTTACCCTTAACTAAGCCCTGTCCTTAAATGTAGCACATTTAATCACCACTTCAGTCCCTTGATGCTTGTTTATTATTATCTCATTTTATAGCTGTGAAAATAGAGACACAGAGATTTTTAAGAGCATCTAAGGTCACAGAGCTATGGAATGATGGAGACTTTATAGCTTTAAATAAAAGTGCATATCATGTTCTCAGGCGGCACAATGGTAAAGAATCTCCCTACAATACAGGAGACACGAGAAATGCAGGTTCAGTCTCTGGGTTGGGAAGATGCCCTGGAGCAGGAAATGGCAACCCATTTCAGTATTCTTGCCTAGAAAATCCCTTGGACAGAGGACCCTTGTGAGATATAGCCCATGAGGTTGCAAAGTGTCCAGGCTAGTGGAAGCTAGTGGAGTTGCAAGGGGCTAGTGGAGCTGAAAGAAACAAGGAAGAATCCATCCCTAGAGACTGCAGAGGAAGTATGACCTGCCAAAATTTTCATGTATTTTAAACTTCTAGCAGCCAGAAACAGAAGACATTAAATTTCTCTTGTTTTAAGGCACCTGATTTGTGATGCTTTGTTTCACTGATGGCTGCACACACACGTATACTTGACATACATAGAATTTAAATATGTTATATATTGTTATGATTTTATGCTTGTATATATAAATACATTTTTATATGTTCTGTATACATACACACAGGTCCATGTACTCACACACAAGTATGCCTCTGATTGTTTAGTGTCAATATATAACAAAACTGTTATTTTCTCTTACATCACTGTTACAAGATAAATTGTGTCCCCAAAAAAGATATATTGAAGCCTTACCTCCCTGTACCTGTGAGTGTGACTTATTTGGAAATAGGGATTTTTCAGGTGTAATTAAGATAAAATGAGTTCATATAAGATTAGTAGATCTAATCCAATATGACTGATGTCCTTAGAAGAAGAGAAAGCAGACATAGGAAGGAATATGCCACATGAAGACACAGATATACACAGACATAGAGAAAGATAGCCAGGTGAAGACAGAGTTTAGTTTCCCTGCCACAAGACAAGGAACTCTTGAGGCTAGTGGAGCTGCAAGAAACAAGGAAAAATACATCCCTAGAGACTGCAGAGGAAGTATGAACTGCCAAAACTTTTTAGTGTTTTCAACTTCTAGCCTCCAGAAACATAAGACAATAAATTTCTGTTGTTTTAAGTCACCTAGTTTGTAATGCTTTGTTTCACTAATGTCTGAGAAGTCAAGAATCCACCTGCAATGTAGGAGACGTGGGTTCAATCCTTGGATCAAGATCTCCTGGAGAAGGAAATGGCAACACATTCCAGTATTCTTGCCTGGGAAATACCATGGACAAATGAGCCTGGCGGGCAACAGTCCATGGGATCACAAAAGAGGTGGACACAACTTAGAGACTAAACAGCGACAACTGAATATATTTGCTAGCATTTTAAAGATAAGCTTTGACATTACAATATTATTGTACTTCCCTTGGTATTCAATGTAATGAGACTCCTTTAGTGCTGCATAGGCTGCTGTTTTATTATTTTCTTTTTAAATCATGTTAAGGGTAAATAATTACATCACTAAACATTCAAATTCTTATAAAGAATATTTTGATTTTGTGAATGTTTTGTAGCAGCTACCAAAATATTAATAGTTTCCTCTTTATATTAGATATGTTTATATCCCTAAAAACTTGAGATGTCTTCAAGAAAATTAGAGATACCAAGGGAACATTTCATGCAAAGATGGGCTCGATAAAGGACAGAAATGATATGGACCTAACAGAAGCAGAAGATATTAAGAAGAGGTGGCACGAATACACAGAAAAATAATACAAAAAAGATCTTCATGACCCAGATAATCACGATGGTATGATCACTCACCTAGAGCCAGACGTCCTGGAATGTGAAGTCAAGTGGGCCTTAGGAAGCATCATCACTACAAATTAAACTAGTGGAGGTGATGGAATTCCAGTTGAGCTATTTCAAATCCTAAAGATGATGCTATGAAAGTGGTGCATTCAATATCAGCAAATTTGGAAAACTTAGCAGTGGCCACAAGACTGGAAAAGGTCAGTTTTCATTCCAATCCCAAAGAAAGGCAATGCCAAAGAATGCTCAAACTACCACACAATTGCACTCATTTCACACGCTAGCAAAGTAATGTTCAAAATTCTCCAAGCCAGGCTTCAACAGTACATGCATTGTGAACTTCCAGATGTTCAAGCTGGATTAGGAAAGGCAGAGGAACCAGGAATCAAATTGTCAACATCCATTGGATCATCAAAAAAGCATGAGAGTTCCAGAAAAACATCTTTTTCTGCTTTGTTGACTATGCCAAAGCCTTTGACTGAGTGGATCACCTTGAAGTGTGGAAAACTCTGAAATAGATGGGCATACCAGACCACCTGACCTGCCTCTTGAGAAACCTGTATGCAAGTCAGGAAGCAACAGTTAGAACTGGACATGGAACAACAGACTGGTTGCAAATAGGAAAAGGAGTACGTCAAGGCTGTATATTGTCACCCTGCGTATTTAACTCATATGCAGAGTACATCAGGCGAAATGCTGGGCTGGAGGAAGCACAGCTAGAATCAAGTTTGCTGGGAGAAATATCAATAACCTCATATATGCAGATGATACCACCCTTATGGCAGAAAGCAAAGAAGAACTAAAGAGCCTCTTGATGAAAGTGAAAGAGGAGAGTGAAAAATGTTGGCTTAAAGCTCAACATTCAGAAAACTAAGATCATGGCATCGTAGTTTTTGAAGAGCTGGGACTGCTGTGTAAGGGGAAGAGGAGGGAGAGGATTGGCTCTGGGGGCCTCTGGAAGGTCTAGGCGTGTACTGCTCTTTGTGAGTCATTTCCTGTGCTGCATGGGAGTTTAAGTGTGAGTGTGTATATGGGATGAGGTGTTGGTGCATATGGATATTTGTGGGTTACTTCTTGGAATGTGTGTATTTGAGTGCCTGTGTGTGCATTGGAGGGATTATCCCTGGACTGTACAAATATGTGTTTTGCAGCTCCAAGAAGGGCATATGGGATTGGCTTTTATGCACTATTGCTAATGTAGTGTATGAGCTTGAGGGTGCAAGTATGTTGGGGTGCTGGGTGGGGGTTAATCCTGGTCACATGTGTGTTTATTTTTGAAGTATAGCTTATGTACAATATTTTATGCAAGTTTCAGGTGTACAACAGTTATTCACAATTTTAAAGATTTTTTATTTATAGTTATTCTATCATTGGCTATATTTCCTATATTACATGTCTTTGTGGCTGACTTATTTTATGCATAGTAGTTTGTACCTCTTCATCCTCTACCAGTGTCTTGCTCCTCCCCCTTCCCCCTTCCCACTGGTAAGCAGTAGTATCTTCTCTATATCTGTGAGACTTTTTTGTTTTTGTTATTTTCACTAGTTTATTTTTTAGATTTTGCATATAAGTGATACCATATTTGTCTTTCTCTGTTTGACTTATTTCATTTAGTACAATCTCCTCCAAGTTGATCCTGTTGTTATATGGTAAAATTTCATTCTTTTTTAATATATAAGTTGTATTTCATCATATGTGACTTAAGTTACTTATATATCTCACTAGTCTAAATAATACCTCTACAAACACTGAGTTGCATATATTTTTTTGAATTATAAACAATTTTGAATTGTTTTCTTTTTTGTTTTTGATAAATTCCCAGGAATAGAAATTCCGGGTCATATGGTGTTTCTGTTTTTAGTTTTTTGAGAAACCTTAATATAGTAGCTGCATCAATTTACATTCCAGCCAAGTGTGTATAAAATTCCCCTTTTTCCACATCTTTGCCAACATTTCTTATTTGTAGTATTTTTGACCATAACCATTCTGACAGTTGTGGGGTAACATCTCACTGTGGTTTTGATTTGTGAAATTTCTCTGATTATTAACAATGTTGAGCATCTTTTCATATGTCTGTTGGTCATCTATATGTCTTCTTTGGAAAAATGCATATTCAGTTCTTCTACTCATTTTTTAATCAGGTTGTTTTTTTTTTAATAAGTTATATGAGCTATTTATATACTTTGGCTATTAATCCCTTATTGGTCTATCACTTGTCAATAATTTCTCCCACACAGAATATTGTCAATTTGTTTTGTTAATGGTTTCCTTTGCTGTGCAAAAGATTTTAAGTTTAATTAAATCTCTCTTTTTTAATTTTTGCTTTTATTTTGTTTGTTTTAGAGGATGATTCTAAAGAAATGTTACACTTCATGTCAAGGATTGTTCTATGAGATTTAGTTCTCATTCTTATGTTCAGGTCTTTCATTCATTTTGAGTTTACTTTTGTATATGGTGTTGGAGAATGTTCTAATTTCATTCTTTTACATGTATCCGTACAGTTTTCTCAGCACCATTCCATTGAATAGAGTGTCTTTTCTCCACTGTAAATTCTTGAGTCCTCAGTCATGATTGATTGACCATATGTGTGTGGATTTATTTCTGGACTCTGTATTTTCCATTGATATATGTATCTTATATTTGTTATTAATAGATAGATGAAACTTGTACTCTTTATTCGATTATTTCATATTATGGGTAAAATACTATTCAATCACCCATCTTCTGTTGATAAATATTCAGAACACATCTATATTTGCAACAACTATAAAAGAATGCTTCAACTTTTGCTTCTGTAATATACTTTCCCCAGAGTGGGCAAACGGCCTGTTGACTGCACAATTCTCATTAAAGTGTCATGAACTGTTAGGTCAAACATGCATACACAGTGCGGGAAACCCGGGTTCAATCCCTGCGTTGGGAAGGTCTCCTGGAGAAGGGAATGGCAACCCACTCCAGTATTCTTGCCCCCCACCCCCAAAAAAGGGGCTCAAAGAAATATTTTGGAGAAGGAAATGGTAACCCACTTCAGTGTTCCTGCCTGGAGAATCCCAGGGATGGGGGATCCTCATGGGCTTCCCTCTATGGGGTCGCACAGAGTCGGACACGACTGAAGCGACTTAGCAGCAGCAGGTCAAACGTGCATATTTTAGATAAGTTTGGGGCAGGTAAATTAGGTCCAAATGTTAAGACTCTACATTGTATTGCCTAAATTAAAATTAAAACTAGTAAGGATGAGGTTAAATTAGTATAGTAGGCTATTATGGTTGAATTTGTAGAATTTACAGTAGTTATAATCATGAAATGAACTGAGATTTGTGAAAAACTAAGGATAGTAGCTAAGTTCTTTTTAAATGAAATAGGATGCCTTTTAAAGTGGTGAATTCCTCATCAGTGTTCAATCAATGTTTAACTGAATACCTGTGAAGAATGGTTTTCAAAGGATTGTTACATTATATTGGAGACTGAAATATCTTGTTTTAAGATCCCATTCATTTCTAAGGTTATGAAGTCTAAAACAAAATTGGTGTCACCTGTTAGTGATTACTTCAGTTCAGTTCAGTTCAGTTCAGGTCAGTCGCTCAGTCGTGTCTGACTCGTTGCGACACTACTGACTGCAGCACGCCAGGCCTCCCTGTCCATCACCAACTCCCGGAGTTCACTCAAACTCATGTCCCTCGAGTCGGTGATGCCATCCAGCCATCTCATCCTCTGTCATCCCCTTCTCCTCCTGCCTTCAATCTTTCCCAGCATCAGGGTCTTTTCAAATGATTCAGCTCTTCACATCAGGTGGCCAAAGTATTGGAGTTTCAGCTTCAATATCAGTCCTTCCAGTGAACACCCAGGACTGATCTCCTTTAGGATGGATCTTTGGATCTCCTTGCAGTCCAAGGGACTCTCAAGACTCTTCTCCAACACCACAGTTCAAAAGCATCAATTCTTCAGCACTCAGCTTTCTTTATAGTCCAACTCTCACATCCATACATGCCTACTGGAAGAACCATAGCCTTGACTAGACGGACCTTTTTTGGCAAAGTAATGCCTCTGCTTTTTGATATGTTGTCTAGGTTGGTCATAACTTTTCTTCCAAGGAGTAAGCATCTTTTTATTTCATGGCTGCAGTCACCATCTGCAGTGATTTTGGAGCCCCAAAAATAAATTCTGCCACTGTTTCCACTGTGATTACTTACTGAATTATATTTACACTCTCATAATTAGACAATAGCCTTCCCTGGTTGCTCAGATGGTAAAGAATCTTTCTGCAATGCAGGAGACAAGGGTTTGATCCCTAGGTAGGGAAGATCCCCTGGAAAAGGGAGTGGCAACCCATTTCAGTATTCTTGCCTGGAGAATTCTATGGACAGAAGAGCCTGGCAAGCTACAGTTCATGTGGTTGGACATACTGAGTGACTAACACTAATTAGACAATAGCTTTGAAAAAACCTATGGCCATTTTAATTTTACTGTATTGTAGTTATTGAAATTTAGGAAGATTTGTCCCTAAACTTTTTAAGAATTGCACACTGAATTGCAAACTTATTGCATTTGAACTCAAGACTCTACGAGTAAAAAATGCAAAGTACCAACTCATATATGTGCAAAGAATGGCATCAGAGTGAACGTATGGTCTGTGGCATTAGGCAGTTTCCCACACTACATCTTTAGCAGAAAATAATTGATAATCAAAATGTAACAAGTCATCAAATATAAAAGTAAAACTGATATGTGAGATCACCACTCATTCTTTAATCCTTTCACTTATTAAACAGACACTAATAAGTGCCTGGGTATGAATCAGGTCCTCTTATAATTAAATTTTACAGTTAAAATCTACCATTAATACTTGGGAGATTTGGGATAGGAATTTCCAAATCGACTTCCCTGGTGGCTCAGACAGTAAAGTGTCTGTCTACAATGCAGGAGACACAGATTCAATCCCTGGGTTGGGAAGATCCCCTGGAAAAGGAAATGGCAATCCACTCCAGAGCTATTGCCTGGAAAATCCATGGACAGAGGAGCCTGGTAGGCTACAGTCCATGGTATCACAAAGAGGTGGACACGACTGAATGACGTCACTAATTCTCATACTAAGCCTCAAATTCTTTATTGAGTGGAAGTAAATACAGTATATCTACCCCACTGAGTTCTTGGGAAGAGTACAGTTCTTGGGAAGAATAACAGAGGCTAATATTTAAACATTGTATGTAATAGATTATATTATTTTTTGTTATATTGATATAATTCCATGTGGCAACTTATGAAAAATTTAAAAAAAAACTTCTATTTCATAAAATAAATTCAAGAATGAATTGAAATATATAAGATGCACTCTAGAAAGAAATAATAAGACATTAAGTAAAAAAAAAAAAAAAAAGGTTGAGGGAGAGAAATCTAAATATACTATTAACTATATACCCTATTAAGCCTAATAAATTCTATTTAAGTTTTTCCTTAGGATCTCTGTTTTAATGATTATTTTTTAAACTATATCTATCTTTCTTATACAGCATTGTATACAACATGGCTAAATAAAAGTATAATTTGAGGTAAGTAGTGAGACTGGCCCAGTGAAATCACACAAGGGGTATTTTTATATAAATATAAAAATACCCCTTGTGTGATT
>NW_011495049.1:10874188-10881062 GCF_000754665.1 Bison bison bison | reverse complement strand
TTTTTTCTTTAAGACAGCCTATCAAAGTGTTCTATAGTCTTTGGCAACCATCATTTTTAGTACTCTGTTGCTGTACCTACTACTTGCTTTACTCTTCTCTGATATTTCCCATTTATATGTCTTCTATTTACTTTTCTTTTACATACTTCACTACCATCTCTAAAATATTCCTCCTTTTATAGTCAGAATTTGTTTGAGAGTTTTGTTTTGTATGGTGAGTAAGATGTAACAGTAATCTATTGGGGTACCTCCCGTGCTTAACTAACTTTTCCTAACAAAAAGGTACCAACTGTACTTTAACATTCATGTGCTAATTCATTCTGATAAACACATGGGGATGGGGTAATCATGAAGGACACTACTAACAAAAACAGAGAAAATCTATATATTCCAAAACAGATGTAAAACCTATCAGTTGAGTTCAGTTGCTCAGCCATGTCCAGCTGTTTGCAACCCCATGGACACACCAGGCTTCCCTGTCCATCACCAACTCCTAGAGCTTGCTTAAACTCATATCCATTAAGTTAATGATGCCATCCAATCATCTTATCCTCTGTCGTCCCCTTCTCCTCCTGCCTTCAATCTTTCCCAGCATCACGGTCTTTTCCAATGAGTCAGTTCTGTGCATCAGGTGGCCAAAATATTGGAGATTCAGCTTCAGCATCAGTTCTTCCAATGAATATTCCTTCCAATGATTTCCTTTAGGATTGACTGGTCTCCTTGCAGTCCAAGAAACTCTCAAGAGTCTTTTCCAACACCACAATTCAAAAGCATCAATTCTTTGGCACTCAGCTTTCTTTATGGTTCAACTTTCACATGCATACATGACTACTGGAAAAACCATAGCTTTGACTAGACAGACCTTTGTTGGCAAACTAATGTCTCTACTTTTTAATATGCTGTCTAGTTTGGTCATAGCTTTTCTTCCAAGGAGCAAGCGTCTTTTAATTTCATGGCTGCAGTCACCATCTGCAGTGATTTTGGAGCCCAAAATATAATAGTCTGTCACTATTTCCATTGTTTCCCCATCTATTTGCCATGAGGTGATTGGGCCAGATGCCATCATCTTTTTTGAATGTTGAATTTTAAGCCAGCTTTTTCACTTTCCTCTTTCACTTTCATCAAGAGACTCTAGTTTCTCTTCACTTTCTGTCATAAGGTGGTATTTGATAGGGTCTACATGGGGTTTTGGGGCTTCCCTGGTGGCTCAGAGGTTAAAGTGTCTGCCTCCAATGCGGGAGACCTGGGTTCGATCCCTGGATTGGGAAGATCCCCTGGAGAAGGAAATGGTAACCCACTCCAGTATTCTTGCCTAGAGAATCCCATGGACGGAGAAGCCTGGTAGGCTACAGTCCATGGGGTCACAAAGAGTCGGACATGACTGAGTGACTAGACAGACAGACAGACAGACATGGGGTTTCACTGATAAGATGGCTCATTATGTCAACCTTCCAATGTCCCTTTATGCCACAGCTGGGAGATGGACCTGGAGGAGGCCTTGGCTTTAAGCATGAGTGGGCCCCGTGGCCTTCTTTGCTGCATTTGAAGCACAGCCTGGGGGGATTCCTTTCTTTGTTGGTTGATGGAGGCTTGAAGCCATGTAGGGCAGTAGCTAAAAGGTGGTATATGGCCTGATCTCATGGAACCTTCTCTGACTTAGCCTGTTCTTCCCAGTTATTGAAAATCTTAAAGGCTAAATTTAAAAGATCTCATTGAGGGTTTGAGGGCCTTCTTCTGCCTTTTATAGTTTCTTTTGGATATCTGGGGATGACTGGGAGATAAAAAGGATGTTAAGGAAAATGGTGCCCTCGGCTGAAGTGGGATCTAATTTTGTATATTTTTGTAGGGCTTCAGTTAACCTGGCTAGAAATTGTGCTGAGTTTTCCTCTAGTCTTTGAGTTATTTCCTAGAGCTTATCAAAGTTGATGGCTTTATGCCTTGCCTTTTGAAGACTCACAATGAGGCAAGCAACCATATGATTACAGGGTGTTTGCCCAAGTCTCCTTGCCTTATAATCCCAGTTGGGATCATGTCAGGAGACAGCCATTCCCTCTATGGGCTTAGTGTAGTCTGTCCTGTGTATCTCATATGCATGTGCCTGAAAGGCTGGCCATACTCCTTCCTTTTCTTCTGGGAGAAGAGTGGAGGAAAGTATGATGTAAATATCATGTAAATATCTTAAGTAGTAAGACTGGGTAAGATACTTGAATTCTTTTAGATAATTATCAGGGTTTGAGGAGAAGGAGCCAAGATGCTTTTCAATCTGAGATAGATCAGTGAGGGAGAATGAGACATGAACTGGAACAATGTCTTCTGTCCCAGGTACTTCCCACAAAGGGAAGAGTGGAGCAAGGAAAGGAATGGAGTCCTATGGTGAAGTTTCCTGTTTTAAAGTTGTCCGAAACCGGGTAAGGGTATGGGTAGGGGATCTAGGGAGGTCAGGGTAAAGCCTTGGGACCCTTGGAGTAGAGGGTGGGGCTGAAGTCTCAGAGCTTGCCTCTGGCATAAGGAGGGGAAAGGGATTGGGAGCTGCCCTGGTGGCCTGTGCTTGAGAAGGAGGGGGGAAGAAGAGGACTAAGGTGGAGTTTGTGGAACTGGATCTGGAGTGGCTGCAAGGGGATTGGGAGTGACAGCTGGTGGGCTGTCGTCAGAAGGGTTGAAGGAAGAAGAAGAAAAGTCTGAACAGGGATCAGGAGACATTGTATTAAGAGGATGTGGCCCAGAGTCAGCTAAGAGTATTTGAGAAGTAGAGCAGGATTCACAGAGGGAGGGTGGAGAGCAAAGAGTGAAGAAAGCCCGAACATAAGGGATTTCTAACCACTTGCCATTATGGGGGCAGAAGATATTGAGGTCCTGTAGAGTATTAAAATTGAGAGTTCTGTTTTCTGGCCATTGGGACCTGTTATCAAGTCTGAATTGTGGCCAAACAGTGTTAGAATTGTAAATGCATCCTTTTGATCTTATCTCCCCTTGGAAGCCCAAAGCTTTTAGGTTTCAGAGAAGCTATCCCAGAGGAGTAGATTTTGAGGGCTGGGATTGAGAATTTCCCATTGTGGCCAGAAAAGGAGGTTAGACAAGGGCAAGAGAAAGCAAGGAGAAAGGTCTGAGAGAAAAGGTGTCCCTGTTCTCAGGACTTTCTCAGAGAGTAATAATAGTCTGCTTTGAAATGGGTGTCCCCTATTTCAAAGTCAGATGGGACACAAGGCCAAGGGTTGGAGAGCCATAGGGATTCTCCTGCCTAGCCCTAGGACTTGGAAAGGATGTAAGAGAGAGGATCCGAGGGAATGGGATTTCACTCACCCTTGTAACTGATGGATGAAGTGTGGGCCGGTGTATGGATGTCAGTCCAGCAAGGCAAGTGGAGAGTCCCATCCCGGAGCTCGTCTGTTTCTCCACAAGGTCCAAGGAAGGGGACTACCAGAGGTGGGCCCGTAAGAGAAGCCCCCCCAATTGCGGTGGATCTTCCCTCCCAGGTTTTGGCACCAGGATGTAAGGAGAGTGTAGAGAAAAAGAAAGCTAGCTGGGCAGTCAGGCAAGAAAAGGGAAATTTATTTAAGGGAAAAGAGAGAGTGGCTGGCTCTTAAGGAGAACCAGCATCCTCCCTTTCTGACAGAGTCCTTCTTATACCCCACCAATGAAAAGTTCTATGAAGGGATGGTTAATTTTTAGCCTCTAGTTGAGTCCTGTAGTCACATAACCAGAGGTCCGGAATCTGGTAGTCTCCTAGCTTTGAGAAGATAGGCATGAGTGAGAAAATAGAATGCCATTTGGGCAATTTGGTTAGTCTCACAGATCACTGTGATTTTATTCTTTGTTTGTGAGGTCAACATAATGAGCCATCTAATCAGTGAGACCCTATGTGGGCCTATCAGGATCATCTGAATATCTGAGGTTCTAGACATTTCTCCCAGCAATCTTGATTCCATTTTGTGCTTCATCCAGCCTGGCATTTTGTATAATGTACTCTACATATAAGTTAAATGAGAAGGGTGATAATATACAGCCTTGATGTACTCCTTTCTCACTTTTGAACCAGTCCATTGTTCCATGCCCAGTTCTAACTGTGGCTTCTTGACCTGCACACAGGTTTCTCAAGAGGCAGGTAAGGTGGTCTGGTATTCCCATCTCTTGAAGAATTTTCCACATTTTGTTTTGATCCACACAGTCAAAGGCTTTAGTGTAGTCAATAAAGCAGGGGTAGATGTTTTTCTGGAACTTTTGCTTTTTTGATGGCCTAATGGATGATGGTAATTTGATCTCTGGTTCCTCTGCCTTTTCTAATCCAGCTTGAACATTTGAAACTTCAAGGTTCATGTACTATTGAAGCCTAGCTCAGAGAATTTTGAGCATTATGCCCCTCACGTGTTAGATGAGTGCAGTTGTGCATTAGTTTGAACATTCTTTGAACATTTCTTTGGAATTGGATAGAAAACTGCCCTTTTCCAGTCCTGTGGCCACTGCTGAGTTTTCAAAATTTGCTGGCATACTTACTGCAGCACTTTCACAGCATCAAGTTTTTATGATTTGAAATAGCTCAGCTGGAATTCCATTACCTCCATTAGCTTTCTTAGTAGTGATGTTTCCTAAGGCCTATGTGATTTCACACTCCAAGATGTCTGGCTCTAGGTGAGTGATCACACATCGTAGTTATGCAGGTCATTAAGATCTTTTTCTCATAGCTCTTCTGTGTATTCTTGCCACTTCTTCTTAATATCTTCTGCTTTTGTTAGGTCCATGCCATTTCTATCCTTTATTGTGCTTGTCTTTGCATAAAATGTTCCCTTGGTATCTCTAATTTTCTTGCAGAGATCTCTAGTCTTTCCCATTCTATTTTCCTCTATTTCTTTGCATGGATCACTTAGGAATGCTTTCTTATCTCTCTTTGCTATTCTTTGGAACTCTGCATGCAGATGGATATATCTTTACTTTTCTCCTTTGCATTTCACTTCTGTTCTTTTCTGAGCTATTTGTAAGGGCTCTTTAGACAACCGTTTTGCCTTTTTGCATTTCATTTTCTAGGGGATGGTTTTGATCACTGCCTCCTGTACAGTGTTATGCACCTCTGCCCATAGTTCTTCAGGCACTCTCTCTATCTTATCTCATTCCTTCAATCTATTTGTAACTTCCACTATATAATCATAAGGTATTTGAGTAAGGTCATGTGGCTGCGCAGGCGCAGGAGGGCCTAGAGGAGCTATCCTACATTGAAGGTCAGGAAGGGTGGCGGTGAGGAGATACCCCTCGTCCAAGGTAAGGAGCAATGGCTGTGCTTTGCTGGAGTAGCCGTGAAGAGATAACCCACACCTAAGGTAAGAGAAACCCAAGTAAGACAGTAGGTGTTGCAAGAGGGCATCAGAGGGCAAACACACTGAAACCATACTCACAGAAAACTAGTCAATCTAATCACACTAGGACCACAGCCTTGTCTAACTCAGTGAAAGTAAGCCATGCCCATGGGGCAACCCAAGATGGGAGGGTCATGGTGGAGAGATTTGACAGAATGTGGTCCACTGGAGAAGGGAATGGCAAACCACTTCAGTATTCTTGCCTTGAGAACCCCATGAACAGTATGAAAAGGTGAAATGATAGGATACTGAAAGAGAAACTCCCCAGGTCAGTAGGTGCCCAGTATGCTACTGGAGACAGTGGAGAAATAACTCCAGAAAGAATGAAGGGATGGAGCCAAAGCAAAAACAATACCCAGCTGTGCATGTGACTGGTGATAGAAGCAAGGTCCAATGCTGTAAAGAGCAATATTGCATAGGAACCTGGAATGTCAGGTCCATGAATCAAGGCAAATTGGAAGCGATCAAACAAGAGATGGCAAGAGTGAATATCGACATTCTAGGAATCAGCGAACTGAAATGGACTGAAATGGGTGAATTTAACTCAGATGAGCATATATCTACTGTGGGCAGCAATGCCTCAGAAGAAATGGAGTGGTCATCATGGTCAACAAGAGTCCGAAATGCAGTACTTGGATGCAATCTCAAAAATGACAGAATGATCTCTGTTAGTTTCCAAGGCAAGCCATTCAATATCACAGTAATCCAAGTCTATGCCCCAACCAGTAATGCTGAAGAAGCTAAAGTTGAACGGTTCTATGAAGACCTACAAGACCTTTTAGAAGTAACACCCAAAAAAGATGTCCTTTTCATTATAGGGGACTGGAATGCAAAAGTAGGAAGTCAAGAAACACCTGGAATAACAGGCAAATTTGGCCTTGGAATACAGAATGAAGCAGGGCAAAGACTAACAGAGTTTTGCCAAGAAAATGCACTGGTCATAACAAACACCCTCTTCCAACAACACAGGAGAAGACTCTACACATGGACATCACCAGATGGTCAACAGTGAAATCAGATTGATTATATTCTTTGCAGCCAAAGATAGAGAAGCTCTATACAGTCAACAGAAACAAGACCAGGAGCTGACTGTGGCTCAGACCATGAACTCCTTATTGCCAAATTCAGACTGAAATTGAAGAAAGTAGGGAAAACCACTAGACCATTCAGGTATGACCTAAATCAAATCCCTTATGATTATACAGTGGAAGTGAGAAATAGATTTAAGGGCCTAGATCTGATAGATAGAGTGCCTGATGAACTATGGAATGAGGTTTGTGACATTGTACAGGAGACAGGGATCAAGACCATTCCCATAGAAAAGAAGTGCAAAAAAGCAAAATGGCTGTCTGGGGAGGCCTTACAAATAGCTGTGAAAAGAAGAGAAGTGAAAAGCAAAGGAGAAAAGGAAAGATATAAACATCTGAATGCAGAGTTCCAAAGAATAGCAAGAAGAGATAAGAAAGCCTTCTTCAGTGATCAATGCAAAGAAATAGAGGAAAACCACAGAATGGGAAAGACTAGGGATC
>NW_011495049.1:10873485-10874088 GCF_000754665.1 Bison bison bison | reverse complement strand
CTATTTCAAATCCTGAAAGATGATGCTGTGAAAGTGATGCACTCAATATGCCAGCAAATTTGGAAAACTCAGCAGTGGCCACAGGACTGGAAAAGGTCAGTTTTCATTCCAATCCCAAAAAAAGGCAATGCCAAAGAATGTTCAAACTACCACACAATTGCACTCATCTCACACCCTATTAAAATAATACTCAAAATTCTCCAAGCCAGGCTTCAGCAATATGTGAACCGTGAACTTCCTGATGTTCAAGCTGGTTTTAGAAAAGGCAGAGGAACCAGAGATCAAATTGCCAACATCCGCTGGATCATAGAAAAAGCAAGAGAGTTCCAGAAAAATATCTATTTCTGCTTTATTGACTATGCCAAAGCCTTTGACCATGTGGATCACAATAAAATGTGGAAAACTCTGAAAGAGATGCGAATACCCGACCACCTGATCTGCCTCTTGAGAAATTTGTATGCAGGTCAGGAAGCAACAGTTAGAACTGGACATGGAACAACAGACTGGTTGCAAATAGGAAAAGGAGTTCGTCAAGCCTGTATATTGTCACCCTGCTTATTTAACTTGTATGCAGAGTACATCATGAGAAACGCTGGACTGGAA
>NW_011495049.1:10872648-10873385 GCF_000754665.1 Bison bison bison | reverse complement strand
ACTAGACATTCAGGTATGACCTAAAATCAAAATCCCTTATGATTATACAGTGGAAGTGAGAAATAGATTTAAGGGCCTAGATCTGATAGATAGAGTGCCTGATGAACTATGGAATGAGGTTTGTGACATTGTACAGGAGACAGGGATCAAGACCATTCCCATAGAAAAGAAGTGCAAAAAAGCAAAATGGCTGTCTGGGGAGGCCTTACAAATAGCTGTGAAAAGAAGAGAAGTGAAAAGCAAAGGAGAAAAGGAAAGATATAAACATCTGAATGCAGAGTTCCAAAGAATAGCAAGAAGAGATAAGAAAGCCTTCTTCAGTGATCAATGCAAAGAAATAGAGGAAAACCACAGAATGGGAAAGACTAGGGATCTCTTTAAGAAAATCAGAGATACCAGAGGAACATTTCATGCAAAGATGGGCTTGATAAAGGACAGAAATGGTATGGACCTAACAGAAGCAGAAGATATTAACAAGAGATGGCAAGAATAACAGAAGAACTGTACAAAAAAGTTCTTCACAACCCAGATAATCACGATGGTGTGATCACTGATCTAGAGCCAGACATCCTGGAATGTGAAGTCAAGTGGGCCTTAGAAAGCATCACTATGAATAAAGCTAGTGGAGGTGATGGAATTCCAGTTGACCTATTTCAAATCCTGAAAGATGATGCTGTGAAAGTGATGCACTCAATATGCCAGCAAATTTGGAAAACTCAGCAGTGGCCACAGGCTGT
>NW_011495049.1:10865567-10872548 GCF_000754665.1 Bison bison bison | reverse complement strand
TTATTTAACTTGTATGCAGAGTACATCATGAGAAACGCTGGACTGGAAGAAACACAAGCTGGAATCAAGATTGCTGGGAGAAATATCAATAACCTCAGATATGCAGATGACACCACCCTCATGGCAGAAAGTGAAGAGGAACTCAAAAGCCTCTTGATGAAAGTGAAAGTGGAAAGTGAAAAAGTTGGCTTAAAGCTCAACATTCAGAAAACGAAGATCATGGCATCCGGTCCCAGCACTTCATGGGAAATAGATGGGGAGACAGTGGAAACAGTGTCAGACTTTATTTTTCTGGACTCCAAAATCTCTGCAGATGGTGACTGCAGCCATGAAATTAAAAGACACTTACTCCTTGGAAGAAAAGTTATGACCAACCTAGATAGCATATTCAAAAGCAGAGACATTACTTTGCCAACAAAGGTTCGTCTAATCAAGGCTATGGTTTTTCCTGTGGTCATGTATGGATGTGAAAGGTAGACTGTGAAGCAGGCTGAACGCTGAAGAATCGATGCTTTT
Source organism: Bison bison bison (assembly GCF_000754665.1). Lineage (NCBI taxonomy): Eukaryota > Metazoa > Chordata > Mammalia > Artiodactyla > Bovidae > Bison > Bison bison. The sequence continues at coordinate 10,872,032 of NW_011495049.1, read as the reverse complement.
GAACTGTGGTGTTGGAGAAGACTCTTGAGAGTCCCTTGGACTGCAAGGAGATCCAACCATTCCATTCTGAAGGAGATCAGCCCTGGGATTTCTTTGGAAGGAATGATGCTAAAGCTGAAACTCCAGTACTTTGGCCACCTCATGCGAAGATTTGACTCATTGGAAAAGACTCTGATGCTGGGAGGGATTGGGGGCAGGAGGAGAAGGGGACGACAGAGAATGAGATGGCTGAATGGCATCACTGACTCGATGGATGTTAGTCTGAGGGAACTCCGGGAGTTTGTGATGGACAGGGAGGCTTGGCGTGCTATGATTCATGGGGTGGTAAAGAGTTGGACACGACTGAGTGACTGATCTGATCTGATCTGATACCTGGATGGTCTAGTGGTTTTCCCTACTTTCTTCAATTTTAGTGAATTTTACAATAAGGAGTTCATGATCTGAGCCACAGTCAGCTCTCAGTTTTGTTTTTGTTGACTGTATAGAGCTTCTCCATCTTTGGCTGCAAAGAATGTAATCAATCAGATTTCAATATTGACCATCTGGTGATGTCCATGTGTAGAGTCATCTCTTGTGTTGTTGGAAAAGGGTGTTTTCTAGGACCAGTGTGTTCTCTTGGCAAAACTCTGTTAGCCTTTGCCCTACTTTATTTTATACTCCGAGGCCAAACTTGCCTGTTATTCCACGTATCTTTTAAATTCTTACTTTTGCATTCAGTCTCCTCTGATGAAAAAGGTTTTTTGTTTTTTTTTGTGTGTGATAGTTAAAGGATGTCTTTAGGTCTTCACAGAATCATTCAAATTCAGCTTCTTTGGTATTGGTGTTTGGGGCATAGACTTGGGTTACTGTGATATTGAATAGTTTTCCTTGGAAACAAACAGAGATCATTCTGTCGTTTTTGAGACTGCAACCAAGTATTTCATTTCAGACTCTTTTGTTGACTATGAGGGCTACTCCATTTCTTCTAAGTGATTCTTGTCCACAGTAGTAGGTATAATAGTCATCTGTGTTAAATTCATCTATCCCAGTCCATTTTAAAAACTGTATCTAAGATATTTTGTTTTCTAGTTCTTTGTACTCCAATGCATGTGTGTTTATCAAAGAAAAACATAAAGTTAACACAATCAAGAAACTTTCAAACTTTTTAGAGTCAATTCAGACAATTTTAATAAAAGGTACTATCTCTGGTGAAAACAGGTGGGACTATTACTCTTCAGTGTAACAAAATGATTCACTATATGAATTCTGAAAAAAAAAATGATGCACTGTCATTATGTTTTTGTGGGTTTTTTTTTTTTTCATATATTTCTGATTACATCAAATCTCACAGTCTGTATGCGGGAGGAAGTAAGATCTGTTCTCTTATCTCCAAATATTATAAAATAATTAAAAAAAATTAAATTGATGGTGATTTCTTACTATACAGTCATTCAGTATACACCTACTCCAATCACCATTAGTATTTTTGAGGGGGATTTCTTTGAAATTTTATGGTATCAGAAGTGATATGTATCATGAAAGAACAGGTCAATTCAACTCATAGAGATAAGCAGTGTGATGAAAAGAATTCTCCTGAAGGAATTGGGTGTTGCTCTATATCTTGAAGTACAAATATAAAATGATACAGAAATAAAAAAGAGATACTAAAGTTTTAATTTAGATGAATAGCATTAGAAATAATATAAATCTGACCAATAAACTTTAAGATGACTCAAACCCTGACATTAAAAACCACTAACTATGGATTAACATTACCAAACATCCTTTTACCCATCAAGATTTATGAGTTAAGTCTTGGATTAGCTTAATGTAACCCAAAGTTAAGTTACTTCTAGCACCTTAATTCCAAGCTGATACATAATAAAGTAATAAATCTAGTAAAAGGTAAGTCACATAGAATTCACTTAAAAATGTTGATTGAATCAATGATTGCTAATTTTAAAAAGATCCACAGGTTTTCAGTTGGAAATATAATCCTGGGGATTCTACTACTAGCTATTCTGTATTTATAAATATTCCAGTATGCATACAGCCTAATTTTCATATCTCAAAGTTAAAAATTATGACCAGTAAAAATCTATTTCATATAAAAACAGAAAATATTCTTTTTCAGGAAATATGTTGGAATCAAAAAATAAATGATGGAATAATCCATGAAAAATTATCTAAATGAATGATCCTATTAAAATTGTTATTTTTTGAAAGGTGGATGAAATGTAAAAGCACATGCAATAATTTTCTAGTGTTTCTTTCAAGTGTATTGCAGGAGAAAGGACTTTATTCTCTTCATTTTTATTATTTATTTTTGGTGATAGAAATACTGGGATGGTTCAGAGTCATGAGGTTGGTTTAAAGAAAGATAAGTAAATTAAAACTTGCTAATATATGACTTATTTTTAAACAATTCCTGTGACTTTAATAATTCTTATGTTTTTAAGCAATTTGTATCAGTTATAATTCATCATACCTTTGCCCTAAGGTTTGCATTGTGAAAAGTAAATTGATAATAAAAATACTAATAATAATGATTATATAAATAATTTTAATAATAGTTGCCTTTTCTTGGCCCATTTTTTCTACCAGAAACTATATTAAGAATTTATTTATGTAATTCCAATAGAAACCTCTAAATTGCATTCCATTTATGGTATATTTTATAACTGAGAATTATTATTATTATACAGCAAATTAATTGGCTTTGCTTACCCAGCTACTCAAAGCTGTAGCTGTCTGCCTAGGTTAACTCAGGATTTTAAAAGAGTTTCAAAAGTAATTGAACTTTGACAATGTGATAATTTTAGGGTTTATCTGTCATTAAGATGAGATAAATGTACAAAAGCACTATCACACACCTAAAACTTTGAGATAACCCAATTTTAATTATTTTCTATCAAAACTGTACTCAGAGATTATACTGTAGGATTTACTTATAATTCTACATGGAGATTTGGCACTCAGCTTCATAATTATCTAGTGCTCAGATTTAAGAATCCTAGTTTGAATTTGAATTCATTGACTTAGTTTAATATTTATGATATTTACAAGTTGATGTTTTATTATTTTGAGGTATAAACTAAACACCTTGAATGGGCAATATTTTATTTTCATATTAGGATATATTATTTTTATATTTTCACAAATTTTAAATTATTTTACATATAATTATAGACTGAGTATATTCTTTTATCTTTACTCTAATTACTCTAATTACCTCAGTACTTACCTAGGAATGAGAAACCTACTGCTGCTACTGCTAAGTCACTTCAGTCGTGTCCGACTCTGTGCGACCCCATAGACGGCAGCCCACCAGGCTCCACCGTCCCTGGGATTCTCCAGGCAAGAACACTGGAGTGGGTTGCCATTTCCTTCTCTATTGCAGGAAAGTGAAAAGTTAAAGTGAAGTTGCTCAGTTGTGTCTGAGAAACCTAGTTAGAACTAAAAGCCGGGGATGACCCTGAGGGATGGGATGGGGAGGGAGGTGGGAGGGGGGTTCAGGATGGGGACACATGTACACCCATGGCTGATTCATGTCAATGTATGACAAAAACCACTACAATATTATAAAGTAATTTGCCTCCACATAAAAAAATAAATTAATTTTTTAAAATCTGATGAGAATGTTATAAGAAAGAAAAATTATAGGCCAGTATTTCTGACGCACATAAATTTGAAATATTCTTTTAAATTTATGATGCACATGAATTTTAAATATTTTAAAATTGAATGCACTGATATATAAAATGGATAATCGTCACAGCCAAGTTGGATTTCTTCCAAGATTTTGAAGGTGAAATGATATTTAAAAGATTATTCAATTAATATATTAAAATTTTGATAGCTCTAGTTTTAAGAGTAGTCTCTTCATATAAAAGGCTACATTTAACATTTTTTCCAAATACTTTAATATAAGCTTATTGAATATTGACTCCAAACTAATAATAAAAATTAACTTTTTGTAATAAAAAAATATTAAAAAAGCCTTCAAAAACATATGCATGTAAACATAAAACTAAGTAGCATTTTAAAATGATTTGAAGAAGGTAATAAAAGAATTTATGACTGTGTTGAAAATTTTCTTTGATTAAAAGTTATATAATATTTTTTACTTTTGTTCTAAACCCTACTTTACCTGTTATTAGAATTCTATTTCTTTAATGCCTCTGGTGACTGTAAAACTTAGTCATTTATTCAATTCTTAGCCATATTTATATAACAGGAATTCCTTTAACATTTCTCTTTATTTTCACATAAAAGTCATACTTGCCTCCCATTCCTGTATGTAATGCAAATTTTTCATAGGACCACGAAATTCATTCTAAAAACTCAGAAACATTACTTTGTTCACAGTTTTGATAATATCTATGGCAAAATATGCAACATAGCATTGACCCTGCCAGTTTTGTTCCCCAAAGTTCCCAAAGTGCTTTGAAGAGAATGTGACAGACTTGGATGTGCAATAAATATCTGTTAAATAAATACATTTTCATTTTATTTCCTTCTTTTATTCATTAATATGAAGTTTGAATATCCATTTATTATCCAGACATTTACTTAATCACTATGGACACAGAAGAGATTTGAAAATATAAAATTTAGCCATAATATAAACTCTTGTTCAGATATTTTACCCTACTCATTAGGTATACTGTGTGATTAAGTGCTTCATGTGCCCAAGAGGTTAAAAATATATAGTTCGTACCACGAAACCAACTTTACAACAAATATTAAATGGACATATAGTCAAGAAATACAACAGAAGAAAAAAGATCTACAAAATCAACCCCAAACAATTAGAAAATGGCAATAGGAACATATATATTAATAATTACTTTGAATGTAAATGGTGTAAATGCTCCAACCAAAAGACACAGACCGGCTGAATGAATACAAAAACAAAACCCATATATATGCTGTCTACAAGAAACCCACTTCAGACCTCAAGACACATATAGACTAAAAGTGAGAGAATGGAAAAATATATTCCATGCAAATGGGAAGCAAAAGAAAGCTGGAGTAGCAATCCTCGTAACAGACAAAATAGACCTCAAAAAAAACAAGATACAAGAGATAAGGAAGGACACTACATAATGATCAAGGGATCAATCCAAGATGAAAACAACAATTCACGATGGTGTGATCACTCACCTAGGGCAGACATCCTGAAATATGAAGTCAAGTGGGCCTTAGGAAGCATCACTATGAACAAAGCTAGAGGAAGTGATGGAACTCCACTTGAGCTATTTCAAATCCTGAAAGATGATGCTGTGAAAGTGCTGCACTCAATAGGCCAGCAAATTTGGAAAACTCAGCAGTGGCCACAGAACTGGAAAGGTCAGTTTTCATTCCAATCCCAAAGAAAGGCAATGCCAAAGAATGCTCAAATTACCACACAACTGCACTCATCTCACACGCTTGTAAAGCTCAAAATTCTCCAAGCCAGGCTTCAGCAATACGTGAACCGTGAACATCCAGATGTTCAAGCTAGTTTTAGAAAAAGCAGAGGAACCAGAGATCAAATTGCCAATATCCGATGGATCATCAAAGAAGCAAGAAAGTTTCAGAAAAACATGTATATCTGCTTTATTGACTATGACAAAGCCTTTGACTGTATGGATCACAATAGACTGTGAAAGATTCTGAAAGAGACAGGAATACTAGACCACCTGACCTGCCTCTTGAGAAACCTGTATGCAGGTCAGGAAGCAACAGTTAGAACAGGATATGGCACAACAGACTGGTTCCAAATAGGAAAAGGAGTATGTCAAGGCTGTATATTGTCACCCTGCTTATTTAACTTATATGCAGAGTACATCATGAGAAACGCTGGACTGGAGGAAACACAAGCTGGAATCAAGATTGCCAGGAGAAATATCAATAACCTCAGATATGCAGATGACACCACCCTTATGGCAGTAAATGAAGAGGAACTAAAAAGCCTCTTGATGAAAGTGAAAGAGGAGAGTGAAAAGTTGGCTTAAAGCTCAACATGCAGAAAACAAAGATCATGGCATCTGGTCCCATCACCTCATGGGAAATAGATAGGGAAACAGTGGAAACAGTGTCAGTCTTTATTTTTTGGAGGGCTCCAAAATCACTGCAGATGGTGATTGCCACCATGAAATTAAAAGAGGCTTACTCCTTGGAAGAAAAGTTATGACCAACCTAGATAGCATATTCAAAAGCAGAGACATTACCCTGTCAACAAACGTCTGTCTAGTCAAGGTTATGGTTTTTCCAGTAGTCATGTATGGATGTGAGAGTTGGACTGTGAAGAAAGCTGAGCGCCGAAGAATTGATGGTTTTGAACAGTGAGGTTGGAGAAGACTCTTGAGAGTCCCTTGGACTGCAAGGAGATCCAACCAGTCCATTCTGAAGGAGATCAGCCCTGGGATTTCTTTGGAAGGAATGATGCTAAAGCTGAAACTCCAGTACTTTTGCCACGTCATGCGAAGAGTTGACTCATTG
>NW_011495049.1:10864089-10865467 GCF_000754665.1 Bison bison bison | reverse complement strand
GAAGACTCTTGAGAGTCCCTTGGACTGCAAGGAGATCCAACCAGTCCATTCTGAAGGAGATCAGCCCTGGGATTTCTTTGGAAGGAATGATGCTAAAGCTGAAACTCCAGTACTTTTGCCACGTCATGCGAAGAGTTGACTCATTGGAAAAGACTCTGATGCTGGGAGGGATTGGGGGCAGGAGGAGAAGGGGACGACAGAGGACGAGATGGCTGGATGGCATCACCGACTCGATGGACATGAGTTTGAGTGAACTCTGGGAGTTGTTGATGGACAGGGAGGCCTGGCGTGCTGCAATTCATGGGGTCTCAAAGAGTTGGACATTACAGTAACTGAACTGAAAGACAACAGACAATGCAGAAATACAAAGAATTATAAGAGACTATTATGAACAACTATATGTCAATTAAATAGATAACCTGGAAGAAATGGACAGATTCTTAATTTCATGGCTGCAGTCACCATCTGCAGTTATTTTGGAGCCCCAGAAAATAAAGTCTGACACTGTTTGCAATGTTTCCCCATCTATTTCCCATGAGGTGATGGGACCAGATGCCATGATCTTAGTTTTCTGAATGTTGAGTTTTAAGCCAACTTTTTCACTCTCCACTTTCACTTTCATCAAAGAGGCTTTTTAGTTCCTCTTCATTTACTGCCAAAAGGGTGGTGTCATCTGTATATCTGAGGTTGTTGATATTTCTCCCGGCAATCTTGACTCCAGCTTGTGTTTCTTCCAGTCTAGCGTTTCTCATGATGTACTCTGCATATAAGTTAAATAAGCAGGGTGATAATATACAGCCTTGACATACTCCTTTTCCTATTTGGAACCAGTCTGTTGTTCCATGTCCAGTTCTAACTGTTGCTTCCTGACCTGCATACAGATTTCTCAAGAGGCAGCTCAGGTGGTCTGGCATTCAGATGTTTATATCTTTCCTTTTGTCCTTTGCTTTTCCCTTCTCTTCTTTTCACAGCTACTTATAAGGCCTCCCCAGAAAGCCATTTTCCTTTTTTGCATTTCTTTTCCATGGGGATGGTCTTGATCCCTGTCTGTCTCCTGTACAATGTCACAAACCTCATTCCATAGTTCATCAAGCACTCTATCTATCAGATCTAGGTCCTTAAATCTATTTCTCACTTCCACTGTATAATCATAAGGGATTTGATTTAGGTCATACCTGAATGGTCTAGTGGTTTCCCCTACTTTCTTCAGTTTAAGCCTGAATTTGGTAATAAGGAGTTCATGATCTGAGCCACAGTCAGCTCCCGGTCTTGTTTTTGTTGACTGTATAGAGCTTCTCCATCTTTGGCTGCAAAGAACATAATCAATCTGATTTTGGTGTTGACTATCTGGTGATGTCCATGTGTAGAGTCTTCTCCT
>NW_011495049.1:10854034-10863842 GCF_000754665.1 Bison bison bison | reverse complement strand
TACTCCAGGTGTTTCTTGACTTCCTACTTTTGCATTCCAGTCCCCTATAATGAAAAGGACATCTTTTTTGGGTGTTACTTCTAAAAGGTCTTGTAGGTCTTCATAGAAACATTCAACTTCAGCTTCTTCAGCATTACTGTTTGGGGCAAAGACTTGGAGTACTGTGATATTGGGTGGCTTGCCTTGGAAACGAACAGAGAACATTCTATCGTTTTTGAGATTGCACCCAACTACTGCATTTCGGACTCTTTTGTTGATCATGATGGCTACTCCATTTCTTTTGAGGGATTCCTGCCCGCCGTAATAGATATAATGGTCATCTGAGTTAAATTCACCCATTCCAGTCCATTTCAGTTTGCTGATTCCTAGAATGTTGACATTCACTCTTACCATCTCTTGTTTGACCACTTCCAATTTGCCTTGCTTCATGGACCTAACATTCCAGGTTCCTATGCAATCTTGCTCTTTACAGCATCGGACCTTGCTTCTATCACCAGTCACATGCACAGCTGGGTATTGTTTTTGCTTTGGCTCCATCCCTTCATTCTTTCTGGAGTTATTTCTCCACTGATCTCCAGTAGCATATTGGGCACCTACTGACCTGGGGAGTTCCTCTTTCAGTATCCTATCATTTCGCCTTTTCATACTGTTCATGGGGTTCTCAAGGCAAGAATACTGAAGTGGTTTGCCATTCCCTTCTCCAGTGGACCACATTCTGTCAGATCTCTGCACCATGACCCTGCATCTCTGCATCTCTGCCCCTCTTGGGTTGCCCCACGGGCGTGGCTTAGTTTCATTGAGTTAGACAAGGCTGTGTTCCTAGTGTGATTAGATTGACTATTTAAGATTAAAACTCTTCAAAAAATGGGCATAGAAGGAACCTGCCTCAACATAATAAAGGCCACATATGATGAGCCTATAACAAACATTATTATCAATGGTGAAAAATGAAAAGCATTCCCCGTAAGATCTCCTGAGAGAGTCCACTTTTGCCACTATTATTCAACATAGTTTTAGAAGCCCTAGCTACAGCAATCAAAGAAGAGAAAGAAATAAAATTTATCCAGATCAGAAAAGAGTAACTAAAGGTCTCACTGTTTGCAGATGACATGATACTGTACACAGAAAACCCTAAAGACAGTATCAGAAAATTACTAGAACTAATCAGTGAATTTAGCAAAGTTGCAGGATACAAAATCAATACACAGAAATCACTTGAATTTCTATATCAGTTTAGTTCAGTTCAGTTGCTCAGTTGTGTCCGACTCTCTGCAACTCCATGAGCCTCAGCACACCAGGCCTCCCTGTCCATCTCCAACTCCTAGAGTCCACCCAAACCCATGTCCATTGAGTTGGTGATGCCATGCAACCATCTCATCCTCTGTCATCCCCTTCTCCTCCTGCCCTCAATCTTTCCCAGCATCAGGGTCTTTTTCAATGAGTCAACTCTTTGCATCAGGTGGTCAAAGTGTCAGAGTTTCAGCTTCAACATCAGTCCTTCCAATGAACGTGCAAAACTGATCTCCTTTAGGATGGACTGGTTGGATCTCCTTGCAATCCAAGGAACTCTCAAGAATCTTCTCCAACACCACAGTTCAAAAGCATCAGTTCTTCAGCTCTCAGCTTCTTTATAGTCCAACTCCCACAGCCATACATGACCACTGGAAAAACCATAGCCTTGACTAGACATAACTTTGTTGGTGAAGTAATGTGTCTGCTTTTTAATATGCTATCTAGGTTGGTCATAACTTTCCTTCCAAGGAGTAAGTGTCTTTTAATTTCATGGCTGCAATCACCATTTGTAGTGATTTTGGAGACCAGAAAAATAAAGTCATCCACTGTTTCCACTGTTTCCCCATCTATTTCCCATAAAGTTATGGGACTGGATGCCATGATCTTATATTAGCAATGAAAAATCAGAGAAATCTAGGAATCTATCCCATTCACCATTGCAATAAAAAGAATTAAATATCTAGGAATAAACTCACCTAAGAAGACAAAGAACTGTACACAGAAAGTTATAAGACACTAATGAAAGAAATCAAAGATGACATAAACAGATGGAGAGATATTCCATGTTTCTGGGTAAGAAGAATCAGTATTGTAAAAGTGGCTACTACCAAATACAATCTACAGATTTAATGCAATCCCTATCAAATTATCAATGGCATTTTTCACAGAACTAGAACAAAAAATTTCAGAATTCATATGAAAACACAAAAGACCCCGAATAGAGAGCAGTCTTGAGAAAGTAGAATGGAGCTGGAAAAATCAAGCTTCCCGACTTCAGGTTATACTACAAAGCTACAGTCATTAAGAAGGTATGGTACTCACACAAAAACAGAAATATAGACCAATGGAACAAGATAGAAAGCCCAAAAATAAACCCATGTGGAAAACTGGACAGTACATATAAAGGAATGAAATTAAAACACTTCCTAACACCGTACACAAAAATAAACTCAAAATGGATTAAAGACCAGAAACTATAAAACTGTTAGAGAAAAACATAGGCAGAGCACTCAATGACAGAAATCAAAGCAAGATCCTCTATGACCTATCTAAGCTTCCCTGTGGCTCAGACGGTAGAGTGTCTGCCTGCAAGGCAGAACACATGAGTTCATCCCCTGGGTTGAGAAGATCTCCTGGAGAAGGAAATGGCAACCCACTCCAATATTCTTGCCTGGAAAATTCCATGGATGGAGGAGCTTGGTGGGCTGCAGTCCATGGAATCGCAAAGAGTTGTACACGACTGAGCGACTTCACTTTCACTTTCACTATGACTTATCTAGAGTAACAGAAATAAAAACAAAAGTAAACAAGTGGGACCTGATTAAACATAAAAGCTTTTGCACAGCAAAGGAAGCTATAAGCAAGGTGAAAAAACAACCATAATGGGAGAAAATAATGGCAAATTAAACAACTAACAAACAATGAATTGCAAAAATTTACAAGCAGCTCAGACAACTCAATACCAGAAAGACAAACAACCCAATTAAAAAGTGGGAAAAACACCTAAATAGACATTTCTCTAAAGAAGATGTACAGATAGTTAACAAACACATGAAAAGATGCTCAACATCACTCATTATTAGAGAAATGCAAATCAATACTACAATGAGATATCGTCTCACACTGGTCAGAATGGCCCTCATCAAAAAGTCTACAAACAATAAATCATGGAAAAGGTGTGGAGAAAAAGGAACCCTCTTGCACTGTTGTAATGAATGTAATGTAATTTGTAATGAATGTAATGAATGTAAATTGATACAGCCACTATGGAAGATGATATGGAGATTCCTTAAACAAGTAGGAATAAAACTACCATATGACCCAGCAATCCCACTCCTAGGCATATACCCTAAGGAAACCAAAATTGAAAGAAACACATGTATCCCATTGTTCATTGCAGCACTATTTACAATAGTTAGGACATGGAAGCAACCTAGATGTCCATTGACAAATGAATGGATAAAGAAGTTGTAATATATAGACACAATGGAATACTACTCAGCCATAAAAGGAACACATTTGAGTCAGTTCTAATGAGGTGGATGAACCTAGAGCCTATTATACAGGGTAAAGTGAGTCAGATAGAGAAAGATAAATACCATATTCTAACACACCTATATGGAATCTAGAAAAATGGTACTGAAGGGCAGCAGTGGAGAAACAGACATAGAGAACAGACTTATTCCATGGGGAGAGGGGAGGAGAGGGTGAGACGTATGGGAAAAGTAACATGGAAACTTACATTACCATATGTAACATGGGAATTTGCTGTATGGCTCAGGAAACTCAGACAGGGGCTCTGTATCAACCTAGAGGGCTGGGATGGGGAGGGAGATGAAGGGAGGTTCAAAAGGAAGAGGATATATGTATACCTATGGCCGATTCATGTTGAGGTTTGACAGAAAATGGCAAACTTCTGTAAAGCAATTATCCTTCAGTAAAAAAATAAATTAACTAAAAAAAAAATGTTTAGTTCACTTGACTATACAGAATGCTTCATATTCAGTTGTTGGTTACCTGTGAAATCACAAGATACAATTAGTAAGAAAGACAACTATTCAAAGTTATGTGTCACAAAAAAGTTACACATTAAAATCACTGTTTACTGAAGTTGTAAAGTCATAAAATTCAAGTTAAAAGATTATTCAGCTTCTATTTGGATGGGTGAAACTCATTAGAGTTTTGATAGAACTTCATCCACTCACAAATTAAAAGTAAATGTAAGCTATCAGCTTTTAATGCTTTACGTACCAAAGTTGTTTTGTCATTTAGTCACTAAGTTGTATTCAACTCTTTTGCAATCCCATGGACTGCAGCGTACCAGGCTCCTTTGTCCTCCACTATCTCCCAGGGTTTGCTCAAATTCGTGTTAATTGAGTCAGTGATGCTAACTATCTCATCCTCTGCTGCCCTCTTCTTTTTCCTTCAGTCTTCCCCAGCTTCAGAGTCTTTTCCAATGAATTGGCTTTCACGTCAATTGGTCGAAGTTTTGGAGCTTCAGCTTCAGCATCAGCCGTTCCAATGAATATCCAGGGTTGATTTCCTTTAGAATTGATTGTTTGATCTCCCTGCTCTCCAAGGGACCTCAAAAGTCTTCTCCAGCACCACAAATCAAAAGCATCAATTCTTCAGTGCTCAGACTTTATGGTCCAACTCTCACATCTGTACATGACTATTAGAAAAGCCATAGCTTTGACTATATGGACCTTTGTTGGCAAAGTGATATCTTTGCCGTTTAATACACTGTCAAGGTTTGGCATAGCTTTCCTTCCAAGGAGCAAGCATCTTTTAATTTCTTGGTGGCAATCGCTGTCCATAGTGATTTTGGTGCCCAAGAAAATAAAACCTGTCACTGCTTCTTGTTGTTCTCCCCCCTTCTATTTGCCATGCCTCATAATTTATTATGTTTCCTGATCCCTCCAGGAAAGAAGTTTTAATGGGAAGCTATGTTAAATTCAAGCCATTAATGTCATACATTATTTAACTCCAACTATCATAATGGTATCCATGAACTTTCTTTGCTCATTATTTTTATGCTTGCTTTAACATAGCAAGCAGTTTATCCTCTTTGTCCTGTCAGATCCACCGAGTTATGCACTGTTGGACTGAGTGAGTACTTGGCAAAGAGCCTTCAAAAAATGTTGAGACCCTTGTGCTGTTTCAGTGGTTGGCAAGTTTTCTTCTGACTCAGGCTTTAGTGGAAGAACTTCTCAAGAGTAACTAGACCATTCTTGATTTCTGAGCAAAAGGAAAGATTAGTTATGTTCTTTTGGCTTAAAATGTTCAAGTGTAAATAGTGTGTCCTGTAGATGGGAACACTTCCCACTGTGCTATGCTGACTCCTGAAAGCTAGGTTTAATAGAGAGAAAAATAAATAAACCAGTGAGTTCTATTCCTCTTTTCACCAGGAGAGTGAACATAATCTGGAAACAGATAAAATTAAGAATACAGTATATTTTTCCAAAAGGAGACAGTTAATCTCTAGGAACTTGCTGCTAAGTAGACTTCACTTTCACTTTTCACTTTCATGCATTGGAGAAGGAAATGGCAACCCACTCCAGTATTCTTGCCTGGAGAATCCCAGGGACAGGGGAGCCTGGTGGGCTGCTGCCTATGGGGTCGCACAGAGTCGGACACAACTGAAGCGACTTAGCAGCAGCAGCAGCAGCAAAGGAAGACACAGACATGTAAGGGAAGAGCATTTTGAATGTGCAGTTGGACTAGCCATATGACTGTGGGCTAATGCCAAAGTCTTATGAGTCTTTGCTTCATTCATCACCATAGGTCTGAGAAAAATGAGATATATGTCATTTTCTCCTTCCCCTGACTTACGAAGTTCATATAACTAAGACAGTGGTAGTATTTCCCTCAGATTGATTAATTGTAGACAGGCTTCTTCCAGACTCTGAGCCCTGACTTTTTCTGTAGAGGATTTACTTAAGATAACATATAATTGTGAATTGTCCCTTTGTCCCAGCGAGATGTAAAAACTTTAAAACCTTTTGCCAGTTTTACAACCTAGGATTGCCTCAAGGACTGGGGAGCCATCCCCTTGAAATGTATTCATCAGGGAACCTCAGCCAGACTTATCTCTCAGTCTCTCAGGGAGAGAAAGAGCTGAAAATCAGTGGCTGCCTCGCTCCAAGTTATAAAAATGATCTCCTTTCATGAACACATAAGAAAGTTTACTTTTCCTTTGGATAGGCAGATTAGTAAACTCAAATGGCCTACTGTTTCTCCTCTATCCACCTCATCCCAGCTATTAAAAACTCTGTGACCCTTTTTCAGCACAGTTGAAATCAGATGGTACAGGTTTCTGTCCCCTGTGAGCAGTAGCTTCCATATCTTTAATTTCATCCTGTGTAATTTTGGCTTTGACTCATGCTAACAAACTCTCCTCATGCTTGCTTATTATACACACCACAGCACTCACCTTTGGTGTTCATCTTTATTTGTTAAAAATGGCCCAAAGGCTGAGTAAAACATTAATACTGCTTGGTAAGTCCTTTCTCAGCAGATTTCACTGAACACAGTGTGATTCAGACAGCTCTCTCTGCACACTGAAGTGAAAACAAACAAACAAACAAAAAAATGGCTTCTTTTATTAGCACATTTCATCCTAGAGATATTTACTCAGTTTTTATTATTAAATCGTCTCCTTGCCTAAAAAGCCTCCAGAAAACAATAGAAATATCATTAGTTAAAAGTAAAAAAAGTTATAAATTTGCAAAATAAAACCCAACAGTAATAAGAAATAAGCATTAAAAGTGGAATAAGACCTTAAAGACTAGACCAAGGAAGCTATCTCAAATACAGTGACTTTTTTAAAAAGATATTTTAAAATGTAACCATATAAATTTCTTTAAAATAAATTAGAAATTTTGCAATATTTATGAATTATTTGTAATTTTTAGAACAACTTAAGGTTATGTTCATATAATGAACACAGTGAAAATTCCAAATGGGAACATATATCTGTATCTTAAATGAATACAGATCACTTGATTTTACTTTTCCTTTTTGTATATCTAAGTGGAATCTTTGGGGAAATGCATAGTAGATAAGTATTTGCATATGGTACTGGAAGCAGGTTTCCAAAATTTTGTTGTTGTTTTTTAGTTGCTAAGTTGTGTCTGACTTTCTGCAACCCCATGGACTGCAGCATGCCAGGCTCCTTTGTCCTCTACTATTGTCTGGAATTTGCTCAAATTCATGTCCATTGAGTCTGGCACCCAACTCCAGTACTCTTGCCTGGAAAATCCCATGGATGGAGGAGCCTGGTAGGCTGCAGTTCATGGGGTCGCTAAGAGTCAGATATGACTCAGCGACTTCACTTTCACTTTTCACTTTCATGTGTTGGAGAAGGAAATGGCAACCTGCTCCAGTGTTCTTGCCTGGAGAATCCCAGGGACGGGGGAGCCTGGTGGGCTGCCGTCTATGGGGTCGCACAGAGTTGGGCACGACTGAAGCGACTTAGCAGCAGCAGCAGCAACGGCAGGAGAGGGACTTACTTTGCTTTGTCAAAGTATGTGCAGTTAAGTAGTACCCAGAGAAATGTAAACAAGTGTGCATACCTGAATAAAGTCAGTAACCATGCCCACTTCTTTTCAACACAGACTTGACAGCTACAGTTTTGCTTATTGAGTGTGCTGGTTGTAGTGCTCCTAAGGAGCTGTTGGCTTCATTAATTCAAACTTGGTAATATTAGCAGCTCATTCCTTATATACCTTTGTGTAATTTTACACTGTGTGCAGTAAGAATGTGAACATAATTTTCTAGCGTATTAAAAATTTGATATAGCTATTGAAATGAACGTCAGTCAACAATTTTACAACAGTGATGTATATATTCCCACACTTCTGTTTCCACCTATCCCCCAAAACACACACACATGCAAACACGCACATAGTTACAGGCTTCATTAACCACGCTACAGCCAAGAAGTTCAGAATATATGAACTATGAACTATGCATTACTACTTTAACTTCTAAATTTTCCAAAATTGAAGATAATGTCTCCACTATATATTTTCATACAAATTGGTTGCATATTGAATTAAAGTTGGTTCACATATAATTTTATTTTGTGACATAATTATGATTACAAAAGCCCTGGGACCGTATATCTTCTTTTTGTGCTTAAAATACTTAACTCAATCTTTTAAATTAATTTTTATTGAAATATAGTTGTCTTACAATGTTGTAGTAATTTCTACTGTGCAGCAAAGTGAATCAGTGGATCAAAGTGAAAATATATTAATGTATACATATATCCCCTCGTTTTTGGATTTCCTTCACATTTAGGTAAGCACAGAGCACTGAGCTATATAGTAGGTTTTTGTTAGTTATCTGTTTTATACAGTATCAATACTGTGTGTGTGTGCTAAGTCACTTCAGTCGTGTCTGACTCTGCCACCCTATAGACAGTAAGCAGGCTCCTCTGTCCATGGGATTCTCCAGGCAAGAATACTGGAGTGGGCTGCCATCCCCTCCTCTGGGTTCAACCCGAAAATCAAATCTGCGTCTCTTATATTTCCTGCCTTGGAAGCTGAGTTCTTTACCACTAGCTCAACCCAGGAAGCCCCATTAACAGTGTATATATGTCAAATATTTATTTAATAATGAAACTTTATTTGGAGAGATAAAGTAAAACTAAATATTGACTTAAGGGTGGAAAAAGCAATTATTAATTCATTATTATTGTTATTATAACTACATTACGGAAAATCAGAGAAAAAATGGGCATCAACATCACCTATATATCAAAACTTTAATTATGAAAGACAGTGTATCAAACTAATTAAAAATGTGATCCTTGAGTCAGGACAATCTGAATTTGATTCCAGATTCACTATGAGCTTTGTGATTTAAGTTCACTCATTTGACAAATTCATATCTCAGTGTCTTCAATGGTATAATAATATATCTTTCACTATTTGGTTATTTAATATATAGCTTTGCTATGAGGAATAAATAAATTGTGTACCACCAGACATGTATTAAAACAATAAATATGAGCAACACTATTAGTGTTACCCTTCCTCAGTTCAGTTCAGTTCAGTCGCTCAGTCGTGTCCGACTCTTTGCAACCCCATGAATAGCAGCACGCCAGGCCTCCCTGTCCATCACCAACTCCCTGAGTTTACCCAAACTCATGTCCATTGAGTCGGTGATGCCATCCGGCCATCTCATTCTCTGTCGTCCCCTTCTCCTCCTGCCCACAATCCCTCCCAGCATCAGGGTCTTTTCCAATGAGTCAACTCTTTGCATGAGGTAGCCAAAGTATTGGAGTTTCAGCATCAGTCCTTCCAATGAACACCCAGGACTGATCTTTTTTAGAATGGACTGATTGGATCTCCTTGCAGTCCAAGGGACTCTAAAGAGTCTTCTCCAACACCACAGTTCAAAAGCATCAATTCTTCGGCACTCAGCTTTCTTCACAGTTTAACTCTCATGTCCATACATGACCACTGGAAAAACCATAGCCTTGACTAGATGGACCTTTGGCAAAGCAATGTCTCTGTTTTTGAATATGCTATCTAGGTTGGTCATAACTTTTCTTCCAAGGAGTAAGCGTCTTTTAATTTCATGGCTGCAGTCAACATCTGCAGGGATTTTGGAGCCCCCCAAAACAAACTCAGCCATTGTTTCCACTGTTTCCCAATCTGTTTGCCATGAAGTGATGGGACCAGAGGCCATGATCTTCATTTTCTGAATGTTGAGCTTCAAGCCAACTTTTTCACTCTCCTCTTTCACTTTCACCAAGAGGCTTTTTAGTTCCTCTTCACTTTCTGCC
>NW_011495049.1:10839073-10853934 GCF_000754665.1 Bison bison bison | reverse complement strand
TAAGGGTGGTGTCATCTGCATATCTGAGGTTATTGATATTTCTCCCGGCAATCTTGATTCCAGCTTGTGCCTCTTCCAGCCCAGCATTTCTCATGAGGTACTCTGCATATAAGTTAAATAAGCAGGGTGACAATTGACAGCCTTGACATACTCCTCTTCCTATTTGGAACCAGTCTGTTGTTCCATGTCCAGTTCTAACTGTTGCTTCCTGACCTGCATATAGGTTTCTCAGGAAGCAGGTCAGGTGGACTGGTATTCCCATCTCTTTCAGAATTTTCCACAGTTTATTGTGATCCACACAGTCAAAGGCTTTGGCATAGTCAATAAAGCAGAAATACATGTTTTTCTGGAACTCTCTTGCTTCTTTGATGATCCATTGGATGTCAGCAATCTGATCTCTGGTTCCTCTGCCTTTTCTAAAACCAGTTTGAACATCTGGAAGTTCATGGTTCACATATTGCTGAGGCCTGGCTTAGAGAATTTTGAGCTTTACTAGCGTGTGAGATGAGTACAATTGTGCAATAGTTTGAGCATTCTTTGGCATTCCCTTTGTTTGTAATTGGAATGAAAACTGACCGTTTCCAGTCCTGAGGCCACTGCTGAGTTTTCCAAATTTGCTGGCATATTGAGTGCAGCACTTTCACAGCATCATCTTTCAGGATTTGGAATAGCTCAACTGGAATTCCATCACCTCCACTAGCGTTGTTCGTAGTGATGCTTCCTAAGGCCCACTTGACTTCACATTCCAGGATGTCTGGCTCTAGTTGAGTGATCACACCATCGTGATTATCTGGGTCATGATTTGCAATGTATATAAAATCATTATCCAATCCTTTATTTTAAAAACATAAATCTATTAGTAATTTATTTGTATCCTGCTTTTTTCCTTTTCAGTTTTTAATTTTTCATATAAATCACACATAATTTTTAAGGTATTTACTTTTCCTTTTTTTTTTTTCATTCTATATTGAAAAATGATTCTTAAGTACCTACTATACTGTGATATACTGCTAGGAGTTGAGGCTAAAATAATGTCCCAGCTCTCATGAGACTGACAGACTAGTATGGAAGTCAAGCATTGATATGAAATTCCTACAAACAATTGTAATATTGGAGTTGTGCTAGGTGCCCAAAGGTATTGTGATATGTCCTAGCCAAAATGTGATTTTTCCTCTGTAAACTCTTGCTGAAGGGTGAACTGATAATTAGGTTAAAATTATGCAGGTTAAAATGACAAAACAACCTCAATCAAATCCCTGGTAGCAGGAAATATGATGATTATATTTGTTATGTATTTGTTTTAATTCAAAGAATAAAATACAATGAAATTTTATCAAATTTTTGTTTTGAAAAGCTATTTTGACTACATATTATAAACAGATTTGTAGGAGCTACGATGTTAAAAGAACAGTTGAGAAACTTAAAATATTTCAGGTGAGAAATGGTGATAGTATGGGCAATATATATAGGGGCTTCCCACGTGTGCTAGTGGCAAAGAACCTGCTGCCAATGCAAAAGACGTAGAAAGGTGAGCTTAATACCCAGTTGGGAAGGTCCCCTGGAGTAAGGCATGGCAACCTATTCAAGTATTCTTTCCTGGAGAATATTGCGGACAGAAGAGCCTGGCCCATGAGATCACAAAGAGTCAGACATGACTGAAGTGGCTTAGCACACATGCATATAGATAGATAGATAATACTGTCAGGGAATGTTTAACAGGAGGATTCCTACGTGTTGTTTCTCATAAATTCTCTGTTCCTTATCAGTTTTTATGCCAAGAACGGGTAGTGCTGCATGCAGCTCTCAGGACTGAGATCATGAGAAATGGCATCTGCTTGGATTCCTTTCAGTAACTCCTTTCAGTGACTGTTTTCAGCGTCAGCGACCTTGTATGTATTAGACTATCCATATTGTGACTATTGATAAAATTTCATCCTGTGTAATAGCTGAGTAAGCATCTTACTAAAGCTATATAAGCCTGCATTTCTGCTATTAAAATGCCTTTGTTCCATCAGAGCTTGGGTCCCTGTGTCTATCTTTCTTTCGTTCGTTCTTTCTCTCTCTCTCTCTCCCCCTGGCTAATTCTCTGGAGCATAGAAACCCGTCGTGCTCACTCTCCTGCCCGGGCTTCTAAGACCCCCTTAAAAAGGTGCACTGTGCCTTCACCCCCTCGAGAGGGCGCCATGTGCCTTCATGAGCGATGCAAGCCCTGTGTCGAGGGCTTTATTCGTTCTCTGCATAAACCAGGGAATATTAGCCTTTTTCTCTTTCACTTTCTTATCGTCAACTCCAGACCACCAGGTTCCGGTCCATTCAGTTCAGTTCAGTTGCTCAGTCGTGTCCGACTTTTTGCGACCCCATGAATTGCAGCACGCCAGGCCTCCCTGTCCATCACCAACTCCCGGAGTTCACACAGACTCACGTCCATCGAGTCAGTGATGCCATCCAGCCATCTCATCCTCTGTCGTCCCCTTCTCCTCCTGCCCCCAATACCTCCCAGCATCAGAATGAGTCAACTCTTCACATGAGGAGGCCAAAGTACTGGAGTTTCAGCTTTAGCATCATTCCTTCCAAAGAAATCCCAGGGCTGATCTCCTTCAGAATGGACTGGTTGGATCTCCTTGCAGTCCAAGGGACTCTCAAGAGTCTTCTCCAACACCACAGATCAAAAGCATCAATTCTTCAGCGCTCAGCCTGCTTCACAGTCCAACTCTCACATCCATACATGACCACAGGAAAAACCATAGCCTTGACTAGACGAACCTTTGTTGGCAAAGTAATGTCTCTGCTTTTGAATATTCTATCTAGGTTGGTCATAACTTTTCTTCCAAGGAGTAAGCGTCTTTTAATTTCATGGCTGCAGTCACCATCTGCAGGGATTTTGGTGTCCAGAAAAATAAAGTCTGGCACTGTTTCCACTGTTTCCCCATCTATTTCCCATGAAGTGATGGGACTGGATGCCATGATCTTTGTTTTCTGAATGTTGAGCTTTAAGCCAACTTTTTCACTCTCCACTTTCACTTTCCAGTCCATTAACGGATCCCATGTCCATACTATCAGCATTTCTCACTTAAACTATTTTACGTTTCTCAACTGGTCTTTTAACATCTTATGTGCTTAGTCGCTCAGTTGCCATTCCCTTTTACAGAGGATCTTTCCAACCCAGGGTTTCAACCCAGGTCTCCTGCATTGCAGGCAGATTCTTTACCATATGAGCTTCAGGGGAGCTCCTTTTAACAACTTAGCTCCTACACATCTGTTCATCACATGGTATGGGTGTCCCAGGTGGTGCTAATGGTAAAGAGCCTGCCTACCAGTCAGGAGACACAAGAGACACGGGTCAGTTCCTGGGTCAGCATGATTTCCTGGAGGAGGGCATGGCAACACATTCCAGTATTATTGCCTGGAGAATCCTATGCACAGAGGGGCCTGGCAGACTATAGTCCACGGGGTCACAAAGAGTCAGACATGACTGAAGTGACTTAACACAACAACATATGATGGTACCATTTTATGAGTTAGGCAACACTAGTTAAGGGTTAGATTTGTTCACCTTCCTCAAGTGGAGTTAGAAAAACCATCAAGACACACAAGAACTATCAAGTACCATGTTATTAAGTTCTTTATACTGATATTTCTATTTACTAAATTTTATTCCATGATTATATATGTTTCATTTTGTTTAGAATTCCTTCATTGTTAAACAGTTAAATTCTGCTGCTTTTTTTCATTAAAGTAGGTAATAATGCTATAATGGAGAAGGCAATGGCAACCTACTCCAGTACTATTGCCTGGAAAATCCCGTGGACGGAGGAGCCTGGTAGGCTGCAGTCCATGAGGTCACTAAGAGTCGGACATGACTGAGCGACTTCACTTTCACTTTTCACTTTCATGCATTGGAGAAGGAAATGGCAACCCACTTCAGTGTTCTTGCCTGGAGAATCCCAGGGACGGGAGAGCCTGGTGGGCTGCCTTCTATGGGGTCGCACAGAGTCGTACATGACTGAAGCAACTTAGCAGCAGCAGCAATGCTATAATCGAATATCTTTGTACCTTAGCTTCTTCCTTGTTTCAGAATATGTCTTAATATTCTGAGGGAATATGCTAGAAATAAAAGTTCTGGATCAACTAGCAATAAAATTTCTTTTTTCTAGTGAATATTACCAACTGCTTTGCCAAAGTGTTGTAATTGTTTATACTATCACTAGCAAAACATAAATATACCAATTTAATTATACCCTTCTGCTCAGGACAAGTTCAGTAAACCACCCCTTCCACCCTACTGCAAAGTCTCTGTTAAGAGAGAAGATAAACTTCTCTATATTCCATCTAAGACCAGCCTTCTGAGCTTTCTAAGTGCTTCATATTTATTTACCCGTATTGATTGAGAGTAAAATTGGCTCTGCCTTCAGAGTAAACTCTGTTGGCAGGGTGACCTCACCTCCAGTCCCTACTGAGCAATCACACTAAAGCAAATAGGCATGGAAATAATACTTTACTCAACGTCTAGGCCATCATCTTATTTAATTATTAATCTTATTTAAAACAGTATTTTCCTTTTACAAATGATGTTTGGTGGGAAGTTGAGGTGTTGGCTCAAAAGGGAGGGGTTACGTGTATTGTTGTGCAGTTGTGTCTCACTTCTTTGCTGCCCTATGGACTGTACCCTGCAAGGCTCCTCTGTCCATGGCAATTCCCAGGCAAAAATACTGAAGTGGATTTCCATTTCCTTCTCCATGGAAATCTTCCTGGATTAGGAATCAAACCCATGCCTACTGCATTGGAAAGCAGATTCTTTGCCACCGAGCCACCAGGGAAGCCCAAGAATATTGGATTAGGTAGCCTATCCCTTCCCTAGAGTAACTTCCCAACCCAGGAATCGAACCAGGATCCCCTGTATTGCAGGCAGATTCTTTAACAGCTGAGCTACCCCAGGAAGCCCATATGTATGTGTGTGTATATATATATATATATACACACATGCAGCTAATTTATGCTGTTGTATAGCAGAAATTAACACAACATTGTAAAGCAGTTATATTCCAATTAAAAAAGGAAAAAGGTATTAATAAAAAATGATTTTTTATAAAATTAAAAATTTAAATCAGTATGTGAGGAATATTTCCTATATATTATGTATATGAACATACATTTATATAGTCTACAGATTAAGATGATATGGTATTAGATATATATAAACAGATATATATGGGTGTATAAAATTCTATGTATTAGAAAAATAAAAGATACATGAATGTATATATATTTTTTCTCCTGACAGTCCCACATTCTAAAGGCAAGTAATGATAATACATTTTTGTACCCTTTCAAATATCTTATTTCCTTTCTGCTGCTCAATTTTATTAACACAAGAAATTAAACTATAGCTACTGCTAGTAACTAGTTTTTCAGTTTTAGATAATCTTTGTTATACTTTTATATATGTAACACTTTTTACTCTTTTTATAAATAGAGACAAAATTTTCCCAGATTCTATATTTTCATAATTTTTTGTGTTTGTTTGTATCCCTGGCCATCTAGGTTATTTCTAATTCTTTTTGTCTTTTACAAAAATGGAAACATGGTCAAATTCATTTGTAGACATCTGTCTAAAAGCATTTTAAGTATGAATTCATTAAAATGAAATGACTGAGTCAGTATATATACATTAAAAATTTGGTTACACATTTATATGTAGCCCTTTTATGAAGATGTATCAGTTTTATTCTCATTTTAAAGTATTGAGTACACATAGTGCTCATACTATATATACTCACAGTATGCTGGGTTTTCTGGCTTTAAGAAATGCCAAAAAATTATTGATAATGACGGACAAATTCCATGGTAAACTTCTTCTAGCCAATGCCAGTTTCAAAGCACCAACATGATGTCACTCTGTTCAGATCTGGGCAAAAATGAGCAAAATCAGCTCTCATGAACCAGAAAATCTGTCTCCAGCTCACCACTGATTATGCTTTCTGACCGCCCTTTAACCGTGGGTGCTATCCAACTTTTAAACAGCTTGCATTTGATAGATTAACAAAGGTATTTCTTAGTATTTAATTTTCATTTATTTAATAATAAGTAGATAGTTTTTCATGAGTGAATTATTTGTTTTAGCTGTGTGCTCTTGTCCTATGCTTCATTTCCAACAGAACTCATCTCTCTATTATGATTTGAAGCCCTTCTTTGTGTAATAAGTAAAGCATTTATTTTTTTATAAGTTGTCAATATTTGAATCACTTGTTATGTATCTTTCAACTTTTGTTTTGATTTTGCATTTGTATATGGCACAGTTTTTAATTTTTATTAAATTGAGTGTATTTATCTTTTAAGCATTCATATTTGTAAGAATTAAAAATGAATACATGGATTAATTGATATCTTTGCATGTCAGTTTTCTTATCTGTTAAATAGAAGCTGATGGCTATGTTTCTTCCCAGCTCAAATAGTATATAATCCTGTAATACATTTTTCCTTTGGTTCCTTTAAGCTGGGTTATTTCTCTGAGAATCAAGTCCTAGAAAAATTTCACTTAGTGAAATAATCCACCATTCACTAGCAATATACTAGAGAACAAACCTTCAGTTGTATCCCCTTCCTATTTCTTGCCAAGTGTATTAGTATGTGAAAATTTCCCTACCAAATGACTAGCTTCTTTCTTAAACTGTGAGCAGTGTCCAGGTTGTGGTTCTGCTGGGGAGGATGTGTGTGTGTGTGTGTGTGTGTGTGTGTGTGTGTGTGTGTGTGTTGTAGAGGGCGTCTTCTAGTGGGGAATGGGTTCTTCCTCTTGGATACGTTTCCTCATATCCAACTAGAGCTTCTGTTCATGAAATCTCACCAAGATTGTGTATTCTGTAAATTTTTTCCCTGTAAACTTTCTTATATTTTTTCTTAAAAGATAAAACAGATATGAAGAGAAGCAACTTTCAAATCATGATTACTTATCAGCTATTTTAAGTAAAAAAGTTATAAGACCAGGAATCTTTATTTTTTATCTTCAAGTTCATACTTGATTTTTTTTCTTCCAAGATATTAGGATCAGAGAACCTTAGATGCAAGATAATGGGCTAGATTACATCACATAAATAAGACACAGCCCAATCAGAAAGTGTATGTGTGTGTGTAATGTAGCTGCAATCTTTCTCAACCTGGAAACCGATTATGTTTGACAATGCTGCTCACAGTTTTTGAGTTTAAAATCTATAAAATGTATTTAGTATTTTAAAATATGGTCATTAGGACCCCATGTGAATGTTCTTAAGTTTCTGTTTAAGAAATTAAGTACATAAAAAAATAATATTAAGAGGAATTCTAACAGAATGTGGATCTTGGGACTTAAGCCGCAGTAATTAGAAGAGGTTGTTCCTCTTATCTTTTCTTTGTTGCTGTTCAAGGTTGTTGAGAGCCTCCAGTTAGAGAAAATGAATGAAGAGGTTCATCATCAGCAGAAAGAGCAAGAGAAATATAAATCAAGTTCTTTTCATATTTATTCAGCCCCAGAGAACTGAGTCAGCAACAGGCAGGTTTAGCATCCTCCAATGGTGATGCCTTTCTCTTCCTTCTTCTCCCTTTCTCACGTCTCTTTCTTTTATTCTTGTGCTCCTGCCTTAGCTTATCAAATCCAAATTCTAATTAACCAGCATTATAGCAAGGTAGGAAGAAAGAACCAGATTGAAACTTGTTAATGGTAAGAAACTGTATCTGACAGAGAGAGAACTGTAGGAATTATGAAAATGCTGAGGGATAAGAAGAGATTCTGCAAAACAGAGAGAAGGCAAGAGCAGTAGCTGTTCCTTTGTACTACATGAATGCACTTGTTTCCAAAAGCTTTTCTTTTAAGAAAAGAGTTTGTTTTTTTTTTTAAGCAAGTTCTCAATAAAATTGATAGGAGTGTGTTTAGAGATTTCCTGTATACTTCCTGTCCCAATACATACGTATCCCTCCCATTATCAAGATCCCCACCAGAATGGTACAGCTATTATGATTGATATAACCTACATTGACACATCATAATCATCCAAATTCCAAAATTTACAATAGGATTTACTCTTGGTGTAGTACATTCTATGGGTTTGAACAAACATTTAGTGAAATATATCCAATATATGGTATCATAAAGAATAGTTTCACTGCCCTAAAAAACGTCTGTGCTCTGGTCTTTATCCCTTTTTTTCCCCTTAACTCCAGGCAAACTTTAATCTTACTGTCTGTATAGTTTTGCCTTTTCTAGATGTCATATAATTGAATTCATACAGTATTAGCCTTTCCAGATTGGCTTCTTCCACTTAGTAATATCAGTTTAAGGCTGCTGTGTTTCTTTTCCTGGCTTGATAATTCTTTTTTTTTTTTTGCTGAGCAATATTCCATTTTGAAATATAAATGTAGTTTATCATTCACCTACCCAAGGATATCTCAGTTAATTACAAATTTTGGCAATTGTGAATAAAGATGCTATACACAACCATGTGAAGATTTTTGTTTGAGCCTGAGTTTCCAATTACTTTGGATAAAAGTATATTTAGTTTTTTTTAAGAAACCACCAAACTGTTTTCCAAAGTGACTGTATGTATCAATTTGCATTCCTACTAGCCATGAGTGAGAGTTACTATTGCTCGCATCCTTGCCAGCATTTGGTTTTGTCAGTGTTCCAAATTTTGGCCATTCTAATACATATGTGCCAAAGACTTTTAAAATTTATAAAATATGACTAATGAAGCTCAATAGCATTGCTTCAGCAATAATAGCATTGATTAAGCAAGTTGTGATTTTACTTCAATGTGTTTTCTATTTGTGTTTCTGTATTCATATTCATCGGAAGGACTGATGCTGAAGCTGAAACTCCAATACTTTGGCCACCTGATACAAAGAACTGACTCACTAGAAAAGACATTGCATTTTGAGGCCTATTTTTCTGTTCTGGTGATGACTCATTACCTCGTTCTGAAATCCTTCAGCAGCATTTTCTTCTTCTTCTTCTCCTTTTTTTTTTTTTTAAAACCATTTTCCCAAGTAAGTCAGAGGCCAGAGAGACATAAGGAACTAACTTGCTGAGTGGACTCTAATACACTCTGTTTTACTGCACAGTCATTATTCCAGATGATAAACTGGACCCTGATGCTAGGAAAAATGGAGGGCAAGGGGAGAAGGAGGCAACAGAAGATGAGGTGGTTAGATGGCATCACTGACTCAATGGACATTAGTTTGAGCAAACTCAGGGAGATAGTGATGGAAAGGGAAGCCTGGCATGCAGTAGTTCATGGGGTCTCAAAGAGCTGGACGTGACTTAACGACTGAGCAAAAATTCAATAGCAGCATGCCACTGAATGAAGTAAATTTATAGCATTTAGAACCTTAAAAGTCTTAAGTCCATTTTGTATGTTCTCTTACCAAATTCAGGAATACCACTGCTGTGCCACATAAACACACAAATTCTTTAAAGTTACACAAATTCTTTTTAAAATCAATGGCACAGATACTGATTGCATAATTTCATTTTAGACATCTACTCTGTAGGGGAACAAATGAGACATAAAATAAGTGTTCAGACATATAAGCCCTAGACAGATTGTTTTGTTCCTACTAACAAGATCTTTGGCAAGGCATTAAACATCCTCTGTATTTCAGTCTCCTCACCTCCCCCAGATGGACAAAATAATATAATATTTTAAGTATTGAACCAGAAAATACATGTAAAGTGATTAGGGCATGCTGGTCTCTACCTCAGTTCAGTTCAGTTCAGTCGCTCAGTCATGTCCGACTCTTTGCGACCCCATGAATCGCAGCACACCAGGCCTCCCTGTCCATCACCAACTCCCGGAGTTCACTCAGACTCACGTCCATCGAGTCAGTGATGCCATCCAGCCATCTCATCCTCTGTCGTCCCCTTCTCCTGCCCCCAATCCCTCCCAGCATCAGTCTTTTCCAATGAGTCAACTCTTTACCTAAATCTTAGTAAATCCCAGTTATTATTAGTAAATACACTTATATATAAAATGGCATTTATCAAACTAAAGTGTTTCCACTTGAAATTCAATTAATTTCTTTTAAGATTGTCCGGTTTGTTAACAAAGGATGGAAAGGAGATCTGTATGGGAACTCATGATATTACTACCTTTCTCTTTTAATCTTGTCCCAAATTTACATTATAAAATTTTCATCTTTAAGGTTCATTGACAATTTGCTCCATCCTTGATTTATATACACATTTTATCAAAGTAGAAGACACTTCCAACCTGTTTACTAGTACTGAAACATGTTTGGGAGCATCTGTGATATGTATGAATACAAGGGTCAGTACAATAGATATTGTGCCCAAAGTTATTTCCATAGTGCAAAAAATCAACCTTCTTACTCCTTGCCTAGTTCATTGTCTTTCCATCATTATAATAATTTTCACTTTAACAGGGAACTCAAATTGGGGCTCTTAACAACCTAGACACATGGGATGCAGTGGGAGCATAGAGCAGAGTTTCAAGAGGCAAGGGACATATGTATTCCTATGGCTGATTCATTTTAATGTATGGCAAAAACCAACACATATTGTAAAGCAATTATCCTTCAATTAAAAATAAATTTTAAAATATAAAAAAAAATTGGGAAAAGTCTTAAAAAGGTAAAGTATGAGCAATAAAATATTCATGGTTTTCATGATAAAGTGGTCTTATATTAGTCTATTTTTTTTTCTCGTATATACTCCTGATCTGCAGTGATAGTTCATAAAATTTGATCAATCAGCATTTAAAATGTCACCTCCTTAGGCATATTTATTCCTAGGCATTTTATTCTTTTTGATGAGATGGTAAATGTTTCCTTAATTTGTCTTCCTGATCACTGGTTGTTAGTGTATAAGAATGCAAGAGATTTCTGTGTATTAATTTTGTACTGGAAACTTTACTAAATTCTTTGAAGAACTCTGATGGTTTCTTGGAAGCATGCATATGGTTTTCTATGTGTAGTGTCATGATTGTCATCTTCAAACCATGACAGTTTTACTTCTTTTCCAATTTGAATTGATTTTATATATTTCTCTTCTCTGATTGCCAAGGCAAAACTTTCAAAACAAAGTTGAGTAAGAGTGGCAAGAGAGGACATTCTTGTCTTGTTCCAGATCTTAGAGGAAATGCTTTCAGTTTTTCACCATTGAGAATGATGTTTGCTACTGGTTTGTCATCAGTTCAGTTCAGTTCAGTTCAGTCACTCAGTTGTGTCTGATATTTGCGACCCTATGGACTGCAGCACAACAGGCTTCCCTGTTCATCACAAACTGCCAGAGCTTACTCAAACTCATGTCCATCAAGTCGGTGATGCCATCCAACCATCTCATCCTCTTTGCTCCCCTTCTCCTCACGCCCTCAATCTTTCTAGCATCAGGGTCTTTTCCAGTAAGTGAGTTCTTCCCAAACAACTTCCCAAAGTGGCCAAAGTATTGGAGTTTCAGCTTCAGCATGAGTCCTTCCAATGAATATTCAGGACTGATTTCCTTTAGGAATGACTGGTTGGATCTCCTTGCAGTCCAAGGGACTCTCAAGAGTCTTCTCCAGCACCGCAGTTCAAAAGCATCACTTCTTTGGCACTCAGCCTTGTTTGCTGTTCAACTCTCACATCCATACATGACTACTGGAAAAACCATAGCTTTGACTAGATGAACTTTTGTTGGCAAAGTGAAGTCTCTGCTTTTTAATATGCTGTTTAGGTTGGTCATAGATTTTCTTCCAGGGAGCTGGTGTCTTTTAATTTCATGGCTGCAGTCAGCATCTGCAGGGATTTTGGAGCCCCCCAAAATAAAGTCTGACACTGTTTCCACTGTTTGGCCATCTATTTGCCATGAAGTGATGGGACTGGATGCCATGATCTTAGTTTTCTGAGCGTTGAGTTTTAAGCCAACTTTTTCACTCTCCTCTTTCACTTTCATCAAGAGGCTTTTTAGTTCTTCTTCACTTTATGCCATAAGGGTGATGTCATCTGCATATCTGAGGTTATTATTTCTCCCAGCAACTTTGATTCCAGCTTCATGCAGCCCAGCGTTTCTCATGATGTACTCAGCATATAAGTTAAATAAGCAGAGTGACAATATACAGCCTTGACGTACTCCTTTTCCTATTTGGAGCCAGTCTGTTGTTCCATGTCGAGTTATAACTGTTGCTTCCTGACCTGCATACATGTTTCTCAAGAGGCAGGTCAGGTGGTCTGGTATTCCATCTCTTTAAGAATTTTCCAGAGTTTGTTGTGGTCCACACTGTCAAAGGCTTTGACATAGTCAGTAAAGCATAAGTAGATGTTTTTCTGGAACTCTCTTGCTTTTTAGATGATCCAAAGGATGTTTGCAATTTGATCTCTGGTTCCTCTAAATACAACATGAACATCTGAAACTTCACGGTTCACATACTGTTGAAGTCTGGATTGGAGAATTTGAGCATTACTTTGCTAGTGTGTGAGTTGAGTGCAACTGTGATAATTTGAAGATTCTTTGTCATTGCCTTTCTTTGAGATTGGAATGAAAAACTGACCTTTTCCAGTCTTGTGGCCACTGCTAAGTTTTCCAAATTTGCTGGCATATTGAGTGCATCACTTTCACAGCATCATCTTTCAGGATTTGAAATAGCTCAACTGGAATTCCATCACCTCCACTAGCTTTGTTTGTAGGATGCTTCCTAAGGCCTGCTTTAACTTCGCATTCCAGGATGTCTGGCTCTAGATGAATGATCACACCATCGTGATTATCTGGGTCACAAATATCATTTTGTATAGTTCTTCTATGTATTCTCGCCACCTCTCCTTAATATCTTCTGCTTCCAATAGGATCATAACATTTCTGTCCTTTATTGTGTTCATCTTTGTATGAAATATTCCCTTAGTATCTCTAATTTTTTGAAGAGATCTCTAGACTTTCCCATTCTATTGTTTTCCTCTGTTTCTTTGTGTTGATCACTATGGAAGGCTTTCTTATCTCTCCTTGCTATTCTTTGGAACTCTGCATTCAAATGGGTATATCTTTCCATTTCTCCTTTGCCTTTCACTTCTCTTCTTTTCACAGCTATTTTTAAGGCCTCCTCAGACAACCATTTTGCCTTTTTGAATTTTTTTCCTCTTGGGGCTGATCTTCATTGCTGCCTCTTGTACAATCTTATGAACTTCCATCCATAGTTCTTCAGACACTATGTGCATCAGATCTAATCCCTTCAATCTATTTGTCACTTCCACTGTATAAAAGTAAAGGTTTTAGTTTAGGTAATACTTGAATGGTCCAATGCTTTTCCCTACTTTCTTCAATTTAAGTCTGAATTTGGCAATAAGAGTTCATGACCTGAGCCACAGTCATCTCCTGGTCTTTTTGCTGACTGTATAAAGCTTCTCCATATTTGGCTACAAAGAATATAATCAATCTGATTTTGTATTGACCATCTGGTGATGTCCATGTATAGAGTCTTCTCTTGTGTTTTTGGAAGAGGGTGCTTGCTATGACCAGTGCATTCTCTTGGCAAAACTCTGTTAGCCTGCTTCATTCTGTACTCCAAGGCTAAATTTGCCTATTACTGCAAGGATTTCTTGACTTCCTACTTTTGCATTCCAGTCCCCTATAATGAAAAGGCTTTGGCTTTGGCATAGTCAATAAAGCAGAAATAGATGTTTTTCTTGAACTCTCTTGCTTTTTCCATGATCCAGCGGATGTTGGCAATTTGATCTCTGGTTCCTCTGCCTTTTCTAAAACCAGCTTGAACATCAGGAAGTTCACAGTTCACATATTGCTGAAGCCTGGCTTGGAGAATTTTGAGCATTACTTTACTAGCGTGTGAGATGAGTGCAATTGTGCGGTAGTTTGAGCATTCTTTGGCATTGCCTTTCTTTGGGATTGGAATGAAAACTGACCTTTTCCAGTCCTGTGGCCACTGCTGAGTTTTCCAAATTTGCTGGTATACTGAGTGCAGCACTTACACAGCATCATCTTTCAGGATTTGGAATAGCTCAACTGGAATTCCATCACATCCACTAGCTTTGTTCATAGTGATGCTTTCTAAGGCCCACTTGACTTCATATTCCAGGATGTCTGGCTCTAGATCAGTGATCACACCATCGTGATTATCTGGGTCATGAAGATCTTTTTTGTACTGTTCTTCTGTGTATTCTTGCCATCTCTTCTTAATATCTTCTGCTTCTGTTAGGTCCATACCATTTCTGTTCTTTATCGAGCTCATCTTTGCATGAAATGTTCCTTTGGTATCTCTGATTTTCTTGAAGTGATCCCTAGTCTTTCCCATTCTGTTGTTTTCCTCTATTTCTTTGCATTGATCACTGAAGAAGGCTTTCTTATCTCTTCTTGCTATTCTTTGGAACTCTGCATTCAGATGTTTATATCTTTCCTTTTCTCCTTTGCTTTTCACTTCTCTTCTTTTCACAGCTATTTGTAAGGCCTCCCCAGACAGCCATTTTGCTTTTTTGCATTTCTTTTCTGTGGGAATGGTCTTGATCCCTGTCTCCTGTACAATGTCATGAACCTCATTCCATAGTTCATCAGGCACTCTATCTATCAGATCTAGGCCCTTAAATCTATTTCTTACTTCCACTGTATAATCATAAGGGATTTGATTTAGGTCATACCTGAATGGTCTAGTGGTTTTCCCTACTTTCTTCAATTTAAGTCTGAATTTGGCAATAAGGAGTTCATGATCTGAGCCACAGTCAGCTCCTGGTCTTGTTTTTGCTGACTGTATAGAGCTTCTCCATCTTTGGATGAAAGAATATAATCAATCTGATTTCGGTGACTATGCCAAAACCTTTGACTGTGTGGATCGCAATAAACTGTGGAAAATTCTGAAAGAGATGGGAATACCAGACAACCTGATCTGCCTCTTGAGAAATTT
>NW_011495049.1:10826661-10838785 GCF_000754665.1 Bison bison bison | reverse complement strand
CATGAGAAACGCTGGACCGGAAGAAGCACAAGCTGGAATCAAGATTGCTGGGAGAAATATCAATAACCTCAGATATGCAGATGACACAACCCTTATGGCAGAAAGTGAAGAGGAACTCAAAAGCCTCTTGATGAAAGTGAAAGTGGAGAGTGAAAAAGTTGGCTTAAAGCTCAACATTCAGAAACCTAATATCATGACATCCAGTCCCACCACTTCATGGGAAATAAATGGGGAAACAGTGGAAACAGTGTCAGACTTTATTTTTCTGGGCTCCAAAATCACTGCAGATGGTGACTGCAGCCATGAAGTCAAAAGACGCTTACTCCTTGGAAGGAAAGTTATGACCAACCTAGAAAACATATTGAAAAGCAGAGACATTATTTTGCCAAGAAAGGTGTGTCTAGTCACGGCTATGGTTTTTCCTGTGGCCATGTATGAATGTGAGAGTTGGACTGTGAAGAAGGCTGAGCGCTGAAGAATTGATGCTTTTGAACTGTGGTGTTGGAGAAGACTCTTGAGAGTCCCTTGGACTGCAAGGAGATCCAACCAGTCCAATCTGAAGGAGATCAGCCCTGGGATTTCATTGGAAGGAATGATGCTAAAGCTGAAACTCCAGTACTTTGGCCACCTCATGTGAAGAGTTGACTCATTGGAAAAGACTCTGATGCTGGGAGGGATTGGGGGCAGGAGGAGAAGGGGACGACAGAGGATGAGATGGCTGGATGGCATCACTGACTTGATGGATGTGAGTGTGAGTGAACTCCGGGAGTTGGTGACGTACAGGGAGGCCTGGCGTGCTGTGATTCATGGGGTCGCAAAGAGTCAGACACGACTGAGCGACTGATCTGATCTGATCTGATAATGAAAAGAACATCTTTTTGGAAGTGTTAGTTCTAGAAGGTCTTTTAGGTCTTCATAGAACTGTTCAACTTCAGCTTCTTCAGCATTACTGGTCGAAGCATAGACTTGGATTACTGTGATATTGAATGATTCGCCTTGGAAACAAACAGAGGTCATTCTGTTGTTTAGGAGATTGCATCTAAGTACTGCATTTTGGACTCTTTGGTTGACTATGATGGCTATTCCATTTCTTCTAAGGTACCTTGCCCACAGTAGTAGATGTAATGGTCATCTGAGTTAAATTCACCCATTGCAGAACATTTTAGTTCTCTGATTCCTAGGATGTCTATGTTCACTCTTGCCATCTGTTTTACCACTTTCAATTTGCCTTGATTCATGGACCTAACATTCCAGGTTGCTATGCAATTTTGCTCTTTATAGCATCGGACCTTGCTTCCATCACCAGTCACATCTACAATGGGGTATTGTTTTTGCTTTGGCTCTGTCTCTTCATTTTTTCTGGAGTTATTTCTCCATTGATCTCCAGTAGCATATTGGGCATCTACTGACCTAGGGAGTTCATCTTTCAGTGTCCTTCCTATCTTTTTGCCTTTTCATACTGTTCATGGGATTCTCAAGGCAAGAATACTGAAGTGGTTTGCCATTCCTTTCTACAGTGGACCACGTTTTCAGAACTCTCCACCATGACCCATCTATCTTGGGTGGCCCTACATGGTGTGCCTCATAGTTTCATTGAGTTAAACCAGGCCATGGTCCATGTGATCAGGTTGGTTGGTTTCCTCTGATTGTGGTTTTCAGTCTTTCTGCTGTCTGATGGAGAAGAGTAAGAGGCTTATGGAAGCTTCCTGATGAGAGAGACTGACTGAAGGGGAAATTGTGTCTTGTTCTGATGGGCGGGGCCATGTTCAGTAAATCTTTAATCCAATTTTCTGTTGATGTGTGGGGCTGCATAGCTGAGATTACTGATACTTCTCCCAGTAATCTTGATTCTAGCTTGTGCTTCATCCAGCTCAGCGTTTTTCACAATGTACTCTGCATATAAATTCCATAAGCAGAAAATATACAGCTTTGACATACTTCTTTCTGAGTTTGGAACCAGTTTATTGTTCCATGTCCTATTCTGACTGTTGCTTCTTGACCTGTATACAGATTTCTCAGGAAGCAGGTCAGGTGGACTGGTATTCCCATCTCTTTAAGAATTTTCCATAGTTTGTTGTGATCCACACAGTCAAATGCTTTGGCATAGTCAATAAAGCAGATGTTTTTCTGAACTCTTATGCTTTTTTGGTTTGTCATATATGACTTTTATTATGTTGAGGTAACTTCCCTCTATGCCCACTTTCTGGATAGTTTTATTCTTAAAAGAGTATTGAATTTTCTCAAAAGCTTTTTTCCATCTACTGAGATGATCAATTTGCCAATATGGTGTATTACATTGATTTATTTGCATATATTGAAGAACGTTTTCCTCTCCAGTATAAATCCCACTTGATCATGGTGTATGATGTTTATAATATGTTATTGGATTTGGTTTGCTAGTATTTTGTTGAGAATATTTTTGTCTATGTTCATCTATGTGATTTTCTATTTTTGTGGTGTTTTTGTCTGGTTTCAGTATCAGGAAAATGGTTGCCTTTTAGAATGTTCTTGAGAGTGTTCCTTTGTCTCTAGTTTTTTGGAAGAGTTTCAGAAGAGTAGGTGTTAACTCTTCTCTAAATGTTTGATGAATTCTGCCTGTGAAACCATATGGTCCTGGCCTTTTTGCTTGTTGGAAGAGTTTTAATCATGGTTTCAATTTCAGTACTTATGATTGATCTGTTCATACTTTCTATTTCTTCCAGGTTCATTATTGGAAGGTTTTACCTTTATAAGAATTTATCCATTTCTTTCAGGTTGTCCATTTTATTGGCATATAGTTGCTTGTAATAGTCACTTTTTGATTCTTTGTATTTATATTTCAATCTATCCTTTAAATTTCTTCCACCAGTTGCTATGGTTTATGAGAGTGATTATCCAAACCTTTTTTGGTTGCCCTCAAAGTTAGGCATTAAATATCCATTTGTATTAAACAAATTACTGTACTTTCTATGGAAAAATAATGAGACATTTTAATAAACCCAGTAAATGTATACAAGTCATTAACAACAATGCCCACATAATGAGACAGTGCTTTCACATAACCCCTCACTTAAGGACAAATTTATGTATAATTTATTATTTTTCTTTAAGGTTTTAAATTTGAGTTCTATAGCTGTCATAATTTTTTTTTTCAAATCTTTGACATAGAAAAGCATAGTTGATTAAATCCTAGTATTCTGGATTTTGAGACCCATCTGCATGTCTGAGTTGAAATATTTTACCCATGCTCATGACTGAGCATGGCAGGGATACTAGACAGCCTCATTCCTAGGAGATACAGGATTCCTCTGCAAGGCAACTTAGCCTTGAAGATTCCCCTTCAGGCTTGCTAGACACACTGGGACTGCACTGCAGTTTAAGACACTCCTCCCCACTTTCCTTCCTTCCCTCTCCCTTGCACAAAGGTCAGAGCTACATTGTGGTCTGATAGCTATCCCAACACAACCTCCATTCTTGTCCTTTTAATTTGCCCATGCAAATTATTCTTGCCTAATGAATCTGAGTTTTTTCCTCCATATTGAAATCTGTTTGTCAGATCACCTGAACTTATATGTCCCATCAAGAAAATTTATCTCATTTGATCACTGAAAAAAGGATGATAATTTAGATAACACAAACATGTAGAAAAAAACCTTTTAAAAAGTTAATAGGATGTTTTAGTAGAGACTTTTAACATAGATACCCTTGGAAAATAGATTGCAATTATAAATTATTCTGGTAAATGTTTTCATTTATTGAATTCTAGAAATCATACATATATATTTAACTTGCAATTTAGAAAGGTTTATTACCATCTAGTTGATAATTTCTTTATAGTCTTTATGGGGCTTCCCTCATTGCTCAATTGGTAAATAATCTGTCTGCAATGCAGGAGATCCCAGTTCAATTCCTGGGTTGGGAAGATCCACTGGAGAATGGAAAGACTGCCCACTCCATTATTCTTGGGCTTTCCTGGTGGCTTAGCTGGTAAAGAATCCACCTGCAATGCAGGAGACCTGTGTTCAATCACTGGGTTGGGAAGATCCACTTTAAAAGGGAAATACTACCCCCTCCAGTATTCTGGCCTGGAGAATTCCATGGAATTTATACTCCATGTGTTGCAAATGGTCAGACACAACTGAGGGACTTTATTATGGTTATAAATTATTCTGGTAAATTATTGAACTTTAGAGATCATACATATATAGGTAATTTGTAGTTTCAGTTCAGTTCAGTTCAGTCGCTCAGTGGTGTCCGACTCTTTGCAACCCCATGAATCGCAGCACGCCAGGCCTCCCTGTCCCTCACCATCTTCCGGAGTTCACTCAAGCTCACGTCCATCGAGTCAGTGATGCTATCCAGCCATCTCATTCTCTGTCATCCCCTTTTCCTCCTGCCCCCAATTCCTCCCAGCATCAGAGTCTTTTCCAATGAGTCAACTCTTCGCATGAGGTGGCCAAAGTACTGGAGTTTCAGCTTTAGTGTCATTCCTTCCAATGAAATCCCAGAGCTGATCTCCTTTAGAATGAACCGGTTTGAACTCCTTGCAGTCCAAGGGACTCTCAAGAGTCTTCTCCAACACCACAGTTCAAAAGCATCAATTGTTCTGTGCTCAGCTTTCTTCACAGTCCAACTCTCACATCCATACATGACCACTGGAAAAACCATAGCCGTGACTAGACAGACCTTTGTTGGCAAAGTCATGTCTCTGCTTTTCAATATGCTATCTAGGTTGGTCATAACTTTTCTTCCAAGCAGTAAGCGTCTTTTAATTTCATGGCTGCATTCACTATCTTCAGTGATTTTGGAGCCCCCCAAAATAAAATCTGACACTGTTTCCACTGTTTCCCCATCTATTTGCCATGAAGTGATGGGACCAGACGCCATGATCTTCGTTTTCTGAATGCCAAGCTTTAAGCCAACTTTTTCACTGTCCTCTTTCGCTTTCATCAAGAGGCTTTTGAGTTCCTCTTCACTTTCTGCCATAAGGGTGATGTCATCTGCATATCTGGCATTATTGATATTTCTCCTGGCAATCTTGATAGAAAAGCTTTATTAACATCTAGTTGATAATTTTATTATAGTATTTATATATTCTAAAGACACATAAAAAGAGACATAAAATTATTTGTGCTTGTCTTTAGAAAATGTGCTCAAGATACCTCAAGTTAAGAGGAGAAGGTTAAAAGTGCTTTAGAAATTACAGGTTTCACTATCACAGATTCTCTATTTGTTGTATTACTTCTGGTACATTAACTAATCCACACTATTTTTCCAGCTAAACTTTGTTTTTTCATCTGATCCATGAACTGTTTGAAAACTAGAACAGAAGCAAAAACTGGGAAACAACAGTAAAATGATATCCTATCAAGAAAGTTTAAAACCAGTCTACCTTCTGTTTCAATTACCAGTGACAAGCTAAGCATAAAACATGTCATAGGAAATGTCACTTCCTGGATTAATTTGTGTCATCTCTGTTGAAAAACAACTGCCCATATCAGAATTCTGATATTTGTTGCTTAGAGAAAGTGCAAATCAAATTTTTCTAGTTCCAAGCATATTTATAATTCTCAAATTAAAATATTAGTTAATATGCAAGATGTTATGTTAGTTTCCATAAAATTTTTAAAAGTTTGAAAAGGGACAGTTGTATAATGATTCAGTCACTTATGATTGCAATTAATAATGCACAGTAATATTCTCTGATACAGTTAAATTCTGGGCTTATTAAAAAAAGTATAGGATTTCCTCTCAGATTATGGAAAATATAGCAGTGATGAAACAGAAAATAATTTCAAACAAAGGTATTAAAATGATGAAAATAATCTATAAGACTAGAGGTGTGTATCTGGAAAATCCAATGTATTTAGTTGGACTGGAGTGAAAGTTCATGAAGAACATTTTTGGAAATAATTTTGAAAACAATAGTTAAGTAAGGCTCATGGAAGAAGTTGAATATCATAGAAAAGCCTGTATTTCTTATTGTTTAAATAAGTGTTCCCCAACTGGCATTCAAGGAGATATACAGTGAATTCCCAGAAAGGGGATAGATTTAAGGCATTCACTATTGTTGATATTTCTGAGAAGTCAAGAGGAAAAAGACTGAGGAAGGAGATTGTATTTGATAAATAATAACACCATTTATTGTTTACCTGTAGCAAAAATTGTGGCAACTAATTTATCTACATGTATCTTATTTTATTATCATAATAACCATAACGGTTAAATATTACCATATCCACTTTGCCTGTGAGGACTGGCAGCTTAGAGGCATTGAGTTACTGGTTTAGTCATTTGTTCAGTAGCAGGATTTAGATGCAAACACAGATCTGTAGGACTTCTGTTCCACAGAATACTTGACTCTTCACCAAATCTACATGAGACGATTAAAGAGTTATGTGAACAAGTAATCAGAAAATAAATTCAACTAGAAAAACATTCTTTTGAGAGGCTTTGAGGTTAATAAGAAAAAGGAGGACAGCTTGAGAAAGGGGCAGGATCAGTTATTTGGTTGTTGCAGTTTGGAGAATGGTGTGTGTCTCGTTTGTCTCCAGCCTTACTTTTTCGCGCATTTTGCCTGTCTTTCACTTACGGTAAATATCACTAAGTTAATGTGAACTCTTGCCTTTGACTGTTTTACATTATTATAGTTAATGTTTAATAATTAAATAACATCTTTGTCCCTTAACCAGGGTATTCTCATCTTTTACCAGAAACTAAGAGATGGGGTTTATATTTTCAATTTATCCAATATCAGGTGATGCAATCTGGGGCATGATGCATTATCTTTCTTCCTTAAAAAGGACAGAACAGTAAAATAGGGATGAGGTTTCTTGGTGCATATAGCTCTTAAAAGTCCAAGAACTAAAGTCAAATGCATATTTTCAGCAACAGAAAAAACCACTAAAAGTGAAAGAAAAAATCTGAAGGAAACTCATGAGAATGAGGAAGAACTTGAGGAGGAGCCATGTCCTTTGGGGAGTGTGAGAGCCGAGGCCAAAAACTATGAGAGCCCAGATCCATAGCTTGTTGTGGTTTCCTGTTACTAATCAATACTTAGCCAAGGATCATAGGCACAGAGCAGATGAATCACCAGCATTGGTGCAATTTGAGGTCACCTAGCTCATCCAGCTTTACCAAAACCCAGCAGGGAGAACCTCCTACAACCATGGGAAGGAATGATCCTATTCATGAAGGACTGGGACCTAAATCTTTGTACCAGCTTCTCTCCCAAAGAATCTGGGAAAGGAAGCAATGTAAGCATTATTTGAGGAAGACCCTATGTTTTTGAAACTTAAAAGGGTGGAAAACAGATGCAATAATTAAGGAAATACACTATTAAAATAAATTTACATCATTTAACACAAGAATTTTACTATTCAGTCTGGGACCCTTGCTCCTGACAGGAGACTCCTCCAAGGGCTGATTTTGATATACTGTTGTTTGAGGCCTCAGGGTTGCTATGCTCCTGTACATGAATCCACACGGGAAAAGCATGGATGATGATACATGAAAGATTTTCATGGGTATGGTCTAGAAGTAGGGTTTTTAACTTTTCCCCACAATTTTTTGGTTAACACATTCTACACCTACATGCAAAGCAGAGTGGTTAATAGTGACCAAACCAAAGGTAATGAATTTGGTGATAAGCTTTCATCACTGCCACAAAAGGGAAAAAAACAGTATTTTAAAGTTGTCAGCAGTAGTTGTTAATCTTGTATTAGGCAAAAACAGTTGTTTTTTTTAATTGATTTAATGGAAAGCATTAATGTGCATTTTGTTTTTGCAAAAGTCCAGTTGCAAGCTCTTATGGAGTGATTTAGGCTAAATTCCTCTGCACAATAATTTAAAAGTTTATCTTAATTCATAGATTGTTTGCATTTCCAATTTTATTGAGATTTTGATTGGAGGTAGGCAAGAGCCTGGGAGTGGAAAATAATATTTTCCTCCATCACCGCCATAATCTGAGAAGATGAAGGTAGAATTCAGGTTCAAACATCACCATTGAGGGAAATAAACTGGCCCTTGCCATCTGACAGTAGGAGAATGGGCAATAAGGCAAGAAAGAGACAAAAATACTCACTGTGTGAAGACCCATCGTTTTTGGTGTCCAGGAGAATTTATGGCCCCTGTCTGTTGCTAACATTTTCTTTTCAGAGCTATAATTTCTTCTTGCTATCTCCAAGCTTTCACTAAAGTTTGGTTTAGAATTACAACTTGGGCTAAGCAAAGTTTTGTAGAATTAAGGGAGAAATCTGCTCGTGTGTTTGGAGTAAAGAATTATGGGCAGACTGATGGCACCAGAGCACAAACTAGAGTCCTTTCACTAGTGACTAGAGGATTATAGTCTAGAAATACTTATGCAAAGGAACCCAATAAAAACTGAAAAAAACTATACTTTCATATATATTCTTAAAAATTCTTTTCTTATTTGTGAATAAAGCTTTCCTTATTCTTCAATAGTAGAATTAATATCTATGGTATATCAGACTTAATTTTATCAGAGAATATAAATACATGATTCCAGCACTGTAACATGAGTTAATTTTTCCAATTATATTGTGTCACATACT
This sequence comes from Bison bison bison, assembly GCF_000754665.1. Lineage (NCBI taxonomy): Eukaryota > Metazoa > Chordata > Mammalia > Artiodactyla > Bovidae > Bison > Bison bison. The sequence goes on along the minus strand of NW_011495049.1, from coordinate 10,830,233 downwards.
TCTTGGTTCTGATTGTATTTACTCAAAATAATATGTTGTTGTTGTCATTCAGTGAACCTATGGACTAAGCACACCAGGATTCCCTGTGCTTCACAGTCTCCCGGAGTTTGCTCAAACTTGTGTCCATTTAGTCATTGAAGCTGTCTAACCATCTCATTTTCTTTGTGCCCTTCTCCTCTTGCCCTCAGTCTTTCCCAGCATCAGGGTCTTTTCCAATGTGTTGGGTCTTCACATCAGGTGGCCAAAGTATTGGAGCTTCAGCTTCAGCATTAGTCCTTCCAATGAATATTCAGTGTTGATTTCATTCAGGATAGACTGGTTTGATCTTCTTGCTGTCCAAGGAACTCTCAAGAGTCTTCTCCAGCACCAAAGTTCAAAAGCATCACTTCTTCAACACAACCTTCTTTATGGTCCAGCTCTCACATTTGTACATGACTAGTGGAAAAACCACAGGTTTGATTATATGAACCTTTGTTTGCAATGTCTTAATCTCTTAACGTCTGTGCTTTTCAGCATGCTATCTAGAATTTGTCAGAGCTTTTTTTCCAGGGTGCAAAGGTCTTTTAATTTTATGGTTGCAGTCACTGTCTACAGTGATTTTTGAGCACAAGAAAATAAAATCTGCCACGGTTTCCATTTTTTTTTCTCCTCATGTATCTGCCATGAAATGATGGATCAGATGCCATGATCTTCATTTTTTGAATGCTCAGTTTTAAGCTAACTTTTCAGTCTCTTCTTTCAGCTTTATCAAAATACTCTTTAGTTCCTCTTACTTTCTGCCATTAGAGTGGTATCATCTCCATATCTGAGGTTGTTAATATTTCTCCTGTCAATCTTGATTCCAGCTTGTGATTCATCCAGCCTGGAATTTTGCATGATGTACTCTGCATCTAAGTTAAATAAGCAGGGTAACAATATACAGCCTTCATGTACTTCTTTCCCAGTTTTGAACCACATCACTGTTCCATCTCTGGTTCTACTTGTTGCTTCTTCTCCTGCATACAGGTTTCTCAGGAGGCAGGTAAGGTGATCTGGTATTACTATCCATATAAGAATTTTCCACAGTTTGTTGGCCAGTAGCCCACACCAGCATTCTTGCCTGGAGAATCCCATGGGCAAAGGAGCCTTGCAGTCTGCAGTCCATGGGGTCACAAATAGTTGGACATGACTGAAGTGACTCATCACACACATACTTGTATATGTATAATATATATATGTATAAAACAATATGATAATATGTAATTCATGATTCTTTTTGTAATTTAAGGTATATGAATGTTCTCAGGGAACTCTAAAATACTATACAAATGTAAGGGGTAAGGATTCATGCTGAAAATCACAGATATTCCTATATATTAATATCTTACTGTCTAATAGAAGATCAATTTTCTTCTTGATGTTCTATGAATTCCATTAGACAGTTACTGTATCCCTGAACCATGGATATCAGTAATAATGTTTCATGTTAAATGAAAGGAAATATGGCCTGGAAATACTATTATTATATTTTTCTCAACTGTATCAGATAAGGGAAGTTCACCACTGCTGTAGGGGATGGAGTTCATCTCCACTGAATCACCAGACTAAAGAGTGAGGCATTAGTCAGAATTGCATCCAGGCTGTTTTAAAGGTTAAAATCTGCTCAAAGCCATGAAAATAATTTAAATTAAAAATGGAACTTGCTCTTGCCATGTTGTTCTGTATACTTTCAAGTGGAAAGCACACAACGTTCATTTAAAAACATATTGAGTTATCAAAATGCAATGCAAAAATATGATATTTAGGTAGAAAAGGTCAGATTTGAAAAAAAGCAGGAGTCTCAAAAACTTGAAATGTCAAGATTCTTTGAAAAACTATGAAATAATTTTTAAGCTTACTATTTGATTAAAACTATTTCTCATGAAGTATAAGGAAAATGCAATATAGCAAACTTTGATACAACCCTTTGTAAAAGGTGTGAGTGGTAATTTCTTTCTAGGGAATAGTATTTTGAGACCCCAGAGTTGGAGGGTATGTTTGAAAGTATGAATTTTAAAATAAATGCTATTGCTTTGGTAATCTTGAAATTTGGGGGAGTAATTTGACATCTTTGGAACTTTTAGTACAAAGATAACTCTACGTATGTGCATGAAGATACACCTAGAGCTTCTTGGTAGAAGGAATTAGTAGACTCTATAAAGTAGTAGAAGGAATTAGTTAGAGTACATAAAGATGTATTTTTTGAAGTGAAACAATTCAAAAATTGAAAGTTCACAATAATAACTTGAAAGCAAGCAAATATTCATCTCAACTGTAGACAAGTTTATTACCAAATTAGGCCACTGATTGCCAGTGGTACTAAAAGATAGACTTGATTTCTAAAACTTTATATTTTTTGGAAATTGTGAGATCCTGTATTCCACTTTTGTACAGGGTATCTCTGGCCCTCTTGGAATTTATTTTTTATTTCTATATGGGTCATAAGGTATTTAAAATTCAATATTTTTATTTTAGGATATTCAGGAAATCCAGACAGCATCAAAATTCAGAGAAAATGAGAAACGAAAGCAAAATTGTGATGAGAGTTATATTGGCTCTTTTATTTATAAGGAGTCCTTTACCCCTAAGATTTCATTTCAGGGAAGAAGCAAAATTATTGGTGGGAAAAATAACTTAGTTTTATCTCATGAAATGGTGTTATTCATTTCTATTTATATGGTATGATCTATAGAACTCCAGACCAACAAAAATGCTTCCTGAAATTCTGCAAAACTTTTTGCTTGTGTTAAAGGAAGCAAAGGCTTTAATGTGCAACTTATGCAATGATTGATATTTCTAGTTTTTCCAAAGCAGAGACTCAGAAACTGTGAAGGAGCCAAAGAAATACTTGATGGCCTAACTGAAAATTGAAGAGAGACACATAAAATAGGAAGAAAATTCTGCCTTAAGGAAATAGATTCTTACTTCTTCACAGTTTCTTCTAGAAAAATCAGTAAATAAAGTCATCTTAAACTAACAATTTATCTTGAGAGGAGTTTAGGAAGTTCACTTTTATTTTCCTTTTACTTTAAGGAATAATAATCAAACAGAAATCCAAAAATACATGTTAATCTGGAAGGATATCTTCCTAATTGACAGTATTTTATACAGAGTACAAATATGAAGCATAATCTTTGTCTCCTCTCTTTTGAGAACATCAATGTTTAAAATAGTATTCTCTAGAGCTGCAGAAATAGAAATCTCACAGTGGGCAACTTTTTGCTTACAAGTATGGATTCTGCAGCCATGAAATTAAAAGACACTTACTCCTTGGAAGAAAAGTTACGACCAACCTAGATAGCATATTCAAAAGCAGAGACATTACTTTGCCAACAAAGGTCCATCTAGTCAAGGCTATGGTTTTTCCTGTAGTCATGTATGGATGTGAGAGTTGGACTGAGAAGGAGGCTGAGTGCCGAAGAATTGATGCTTTTGAACTGTGGTGTTGGAGAAGACTGTTGAGAGTCCCTTGGACTGCAAGGAGATCCAACTAGTCCATTCTGAAGGAGATCAGCCCTGGGTGTTCTTTGGAAGGAATGATGCTGAAGCTGAAA
>NW_011495049.1:10823074-10826561 GCF_000754665.1 Bison bison bison | reverse complement strand
TGAGAGTTGGACTGAGAAGGAGGCTGAGTGCCGAAGAATTGATGCTTTTGAACTGTGGTGTTGGAGAAGACTGTTGAGAGTCCCTTGGACTGCAAGGAGATCCAACTAGTCCATTCTGAAGGAGATCAGCCCTGGGTGTTCTTTGGAAGGAATGATGCTGAAGCTGAAACTCCAGTACTTTGGCCACCTCATGCGAAGAATTGACTCACTGGAAAAGACTCTGATGCTAGGAGGGATTGGGGGCAGGAGGAGAAGGGGACAACAGAGAATGAGATGGCTGGATGGCATCACTGACTTGATGGACATGAGTCTCAGTGAACTCCGGGAGTTGGTGATGGACAGGGAGGCCTGGCATGCTGCGATTCATGGGGTCGCAAAGAGTCGGACAAGACTGAGTGACTGATCTGATTTGATGGATTCTGTTTGCAAGAGTGGTAGAGAAAAAGGAGAGTTTTTTTTTTTTTTTTTTAAGAAAAGAAATGGAAAAAGTAATTTTCTGTCATAGATGTATTTTCTCACCATTTGAAATGGCATTTTCATCCTTGTCCACTTCTCTAATGTCCTCAGTCTTCTGGTAAACACTCAAAAGAATTTTTCAAAAACTTTATCATTCAGCACCTCTTTCAGGAAACTTTTCTTAGCTTCCCCTTCTTCCTGAGTCTTCTCAAGTTCCCTGATGAACTATGAGTTCCATAAATGCAACCTGTATACTTTAAAAATTATATATGCTCTGTACCAGAAACTGTGGTTGGCATGATACATGTAAGACCGAATGGCGCTGTTCTTCAGTCACCCAGTTGTGTCCCACTCTTTCTGACCTCATGGACTGAGCACGCCAGGCCTCCCTGTCCCTCATCATCTCCCGAAGTTTGCCTAAGTTCATGTCCATTGCATAGGTGATGCCATCCAGCCATCTCATCCTCTGATGCCCTCTTCTCCTTCTGCCTTCAATCTTTCCCAGCATCAGGGATTTTTCCAATAAGTCTGCTGTTCACATCAGATGACCAAAGTACTGGAGCTTCAGCTTCAGCATCAGTCCTTCCAACAAGTATTCAGGGATGAATTCCCTTACAATTGACTGGTTTGATCTCCTTGCTGTCCAAGGGACTTTCAGGGGTCTTCTCCACCACTGCAGCTCGAAGGCATCAATTCTTTGGTGTTCTCCTTTACGGTCCAACTCTCACAACCATACACGACCAGTAGAAATACAATAGCCTTGACTATATGGACCTTTGTCCACAGAATCATGTCTCTGCTTTTTAACACATGGTCTTGGTTTGTCATAGCTTTACTGCCAAGATGCAATCATCTTCTGACTTCATGACTGCAGTCACCACCTGCAGTGATTTTAGAGCCCAAGAAGAGGAAATTTGTCACTACTTCCATCTTGTCCCCTTCTATTTGCCATGAAGTGACGGGACCAGATGCCGTGATCTTAGTTTTTTGGGTTTTTTTTTTTTTTTTAGTTTTAAGTCAGCTCTTTCACTCTCCTCCTTCACTCTCATCAAGAGGCTCTTTAGTTCCACTTCACTTTCTGCCTTTAAAGTGGTATCATCCACATATCTAAGGTAGAGTGGTATCATCCACATATCTAAGGTCGCTGTTTCTCCTGCATATATTGATTTCAACTTGTAACTCATCCAGCCCAGCATTTCTCATGATGTACTCAGCATTTAGGTTAAACAAACAGGGTGTCAGCAGACAGCCCTGTCAAGACTGAATATCTAAGTAAAATAATCAGCGATATGTTTTTGACTTCCTCCTCTCACAAATTCATTTTATTTTTCAAGACCTGATCTTAATTTCCTTCATCAGCAATTTCTCTCCTATGGCACATTATGCATATTCCTACCAATATATTGATTCTATTTCATGATGATGTAATTTGATTGTATTCCCACCAAAGTGGAGATGCTTATGGTTTTTTATTTTTCTTTCTCACACAGGCACCTTGTAAATGATATGGTAGGCATTCTAGACATGCTTAAAAGAGAGGATGAGTAGCACAAATGAAAACTGTGCATGTGAACAAATTGCTTTCTAATTGATGTCCCAAATACAGTTTGCTTAGAAATAGGAATTGCTGTAATGTAAGCTTGGGAGAATATTGTGATTGAGGAGAAACTTTGCTTGGGGTATGTTGAAATCTCCTGGCATACTGAACTGGCATATTTTTTCCTATTAGTGATTACATCAATTTTTATTTCATTTCTTTTGAAGTTATGGTATTAGGTGTATACCAAATTATAGTCATTATGCATTTTTGGTGAAAAAAATCTGTCATCATCATAAGGTGATCCTTAATATGAAGTCAGAATCTAATAAGGAAAACAGAAACTGCAAGAAGTGCTTCAAACAGAAGGAATTGAAAGCCCAATATTAAATGACCCAGGAGAGTTGGGAGTTCAACATGGAATGTTAACACAGCTGAAAAAGTAGCAGCAGCAGGAGGCCACTGCTATGCTTGCTAGACTGGAGGAAAGAGGGAAGGACCTGAGGCAACTAAGCCAGGAACAGGGAACATTTGTTCAGCCCTTTCAAATACAGACAAGGGAGGAACCACTGGACACAGGTCCCAGCTCACTGAGAGATGGGTTGAAACACACTGACTTCCCTTCCTACCTGGCCAGTCTCTTGCTAATGCTGCTCTTTGGTCAGATGACAGGGAGCCTGCAAGAGCCAGAACCCCTGTATCAATGGGAATAGCTGGAAAGAGTGGGAAATGGACCCAAGGCAAAATAGGCCAGATTCCAGCATATCCTTTTTAATTTTTTGGGTAGTGTAAAATCTAATGTTTTATCAAGGTTAAAAATTTTAATTTGGAAAGTTTTGTCTGGTATAAATTGTTTTCCATCCTTTTACTTCCAACTGTTTTATTCTTGTGTTAAATATAGGTTTTAGTAAATAATACATTGCTGGATTTTTCTTTTTACTCTATTTCTACACATTATTTTTCTATAACTAAAGGATTTTTGTTTTCTTTATACCATAACTTTTCTGTGGTTTCCATTTACTTTGGCTTTGTGTGTCTTTATTTTCTCTATTCCTTCGTTCTTTTATTTTGAATAATTTTATGGTAGCATTCTATGGTTTTTTTTAACTATGTTATGAGTTATATGTATATTCTATTTATTTATTATTTATCATCAGATCAGATCAGTCGCTCAGTCGTGTCCGACTCTTTGTGACCCCATAAATCGCAGCACGCCAGGCCTCCCTGTCCAACATCAACTCCCAGAGTTCACTGAGACTCATATCCATTGAGTCAGTGATGCAATCCAGCCATCTCATCCTCTGTCGTCCCCTTCTCCTCCTGCCCCCAGTCCCTCCCAGCATCAGAGTCTTTTCCAATGAGTCAACTCTTCGCATGAGGTGGCCAAAGTACTGGAGTTTCAGCTTTAGCATCATTCCTTCCAAAGAAATCCCAGGGCTGATCTCCTTCAGAATGGACTGATTGGATTTCCTTGCAGTCCAAGGGACTCTCTAG
>NW_011495049.1:10808650-10822974 GCF_000754665.1 Bison bison bison | reverse complement strand
TTTCCAATGAGTCAACTCTTCGCATGAGGTGGCCAAAGTACTGGAGTTTCAGCTTTAGCATCATTCCTTCCAAAGAAATCCCAGGGCTGATCTCCTTCAGAATGGACTGATTGGATTTCCTTGCAGTCCAAGGGACTCTCTAGAGTCTTCTCCAACACCACAGTTCAAAAGCATCAATTCTTTGGCGCTCAGCCTTCTTCACATTCCAACTATCACATCCATATATGACCACAGGAAAAACCATAGCCTTGACTAGACGAACCTTTGTTGGCAAAGTAATGTCTCTGCTTTTGAATATGCTATCTAGGTTGGTCATAACTTTCCTTCCAAGGAGTAAGCGTCTTTTAATTTCATGGCTGCAGTCACTATCTGCAGTGATTTTGGAGCCCAGAAAAATAAAGTCTGATACAGTTTCCACTGTTTCCCCATCTGTTTCCCATGAAGTGATGGGACCGGATGCCATGATCTTCGTTTTCTGAATGTTGAGCTTTAAACCAACTTTTTCACTCTCCACTTTCACTTTCATCAAGAGGCTTTTTAGTTCCTCTTCACTTTCTGCCATAAGGGTGCTGTCATCTGCATATCTGAGGTTATTGATATTTCTCCCAGCAATCTTGATTCCAGCTTAGCTTGTGTTTCTTCCAGTCCAGCGTTTCTCATGATGTATTATTTATCATAGAAAATGTAAATGGTCAAAATCTAAATGTTAGCATTTAATCTTTGCCCCTCTTACAATGTTAATCATCTAAAATCATTTATCTTTCAAGCGTCCCCTCTAAAAATACATTAATTTCAGGATGGGGAATACAGGTATACCTGTGGTGGATTCATTTCGATATTTGGCAAAACTAATACAATATTGTAAAGTTTAAAAATAAAATAAAATTTAAAAAAAATAAAAATACATTAATTTCAATTGTAGCCGTATCTATTTTATATGCTATAGTTATTAACTATGTTAATTTTATATTATTTAACCCTATATAGCTTTATTATTTTTGCTGTATTTAGCCAGTGTTTGTTCAAATATACCCACATACTTACTGATATCTTTCTTCTCTTCATTCCTTTATGCAGTACATTTCAGACATAGTGTCCTTTCTGAACAACATTCTGTACATTCTTTGGTGAAATCTCTTCTTGACAAGCTTAGAAAATTCAATATCTACATTTCACACAAACTACTATACTTACTTACATATGTTCTTTTCCTCAGGCACCTCCCCCCCCTTTCCTGTAATCATTGATAGTTGAGCAGAACCTAAAGTAATGACTAATACCATATTTTGCCAAATGCAGCTTATAAATTATCTTTTGTTCAAGTTACATGCTTTTCATTGATGACTGACTTGTATTAGGCTACATTGTCCTTCCACAGGGAAGCTAAATAGGACAATTAAGAAAAAGGAATTTAATAGCCTTTACAATTTCAAATCACCAGGGAGGAAAGCATGGTCCATCTCTATCATTATAGTGAAAATATCCATTTGTGCCTTAGCTGGCATGAAATCACAGAACATAACATTTCACTTAAACACAGGATCAGCTGGGAATTTCACATGACAACCTTCAGGGCAGAATTGGGACTCCACTTGAGTGAACAATTAAATACAGTTAATCTTTCTAGGTAATTGCAGTTGTTGGCCTGGCTGTGTCTCAGAATAGGTAATGAGGGATAATTTGGGGATTATGAGTATTGTCATTTTACACACTGGTAGTAAAGCATAGGCTACTACTAGCTGAAATATCCTTATCAATTGTGCCTTTATCTATCCATATGACACAAAACAAACAATTTTAGAAAGGCCAGTGTGTGTGTGCTCAGCTGGAAGATAATTTAATGCGTTAAATCACCTCCAATCTGGACATAATTTATTTTGGAAATAGTATCTATGTAATAAAAATGATATATGGAAATGTGTCAGTTACCTCTTATTCCACATCACTGCTTTAGGTTTTACAGAATGAAAGTGATGTTTTCGTGAAAACTACTTTTTCATTTTTCAAATAGTTTGTCCTCAGGTGCACAAGAAGCTTACAAAAATATTTACAAATTATCAGATGATCCATTGACGCTGGCAATTTAAAAACAGTGTTTATGTGGTGATATATTTAGTTCTTAAAGGAGTAGTAAAGATAATTTTTAAGTATAAATTAGCATTTATTCACATGTATATTGAATAATATTGAATTAGTATAAATTTATATCCTATAAATGCTGTTAATAACCTATCTCATTTACCTATCAACATGTACTAAGAGAAAAAATGTAAAATAGGTTTATTTTAAATTTTTATGCTATTTTAGTGTGTAAAATATATATTCTCATAGACAATTTTTGATGGGTATTGTGTGGTTTAGCACTTCAGTGAATGAAAATGTACATCTAAAAGAAAATAAATTAGGGGCTCCACAGATGGCACCTATAATCTGTACTTACTATGCTGTAACATGTGGCAGAGAGAGTTAGACCTCTAATATGTTTAATAAAGAAATGCATACATTTCCATGCCAATAATATGACACTTCTGTCTTCCATCAAACTTCATTTTCCAGCAATGTTGAAGTTAACTCTAAGGGTATCTGAGAATAGAATGACTTATAGTTTACTGTCCCTTCAATTGTTTATTTGTACTTTTCCTTTTCAGTACCTGACCAGGGTCAGTCTGTCAGAGTCCATATCCTAAGCAGTGACCTGAAATGGTCCTTAAAATTTAAAGATGTGGCTGGTGATATCCCATTAGGCAGAAGTACAAGTTTCACCATCTGTTGGGTCCTATTCTTAGTTAGATTGCGTGCTGTTACTTCAGTCGTGTCTGACTCTTTGTGACCCTATGGACCGTAGCCCTCTAGGATCCTCTGTCCATGGGATTTTACAGGCAAGAACACTGGAGTACTGATTTGCCATGTACTCCTCCAGGGAATTTTCTTGACCCAGGGATCAAACCTGCGTTTCTTAAGCCTTTTGCATTCGCAGGCGGGTTCTTTATCATTAGTGCCTCTTGGGAAGCCCTTTAGTTAGATTGAAAATGGAGTTTAACCATGTGAAAATATCTAAATTAGCTCTGTCATGACTCATTTTTCTATGCTTTTTACTTTAGTTCAAAGGCCATTTACCAGTGATACCATAGAGTCATAGCTTCAAGTTGAAGTATTGTAACTTCAAAATAATATTGGTGGTATCTTGCTATACGAACTATGGTATATCCTGACATTTCCTGCAAACCTCTGCATAGCTTTATATTATATTATTCCAGATTATGTTATCAATTTAAAAATAGTGCAAATATTGATGTATGAAAACATTAAAATGTAAAAAAGAAATGTAATTTAACTTTCTCAATAAAAATATATGCTACAAAATAATTAATCATCTTCAAAGTTGGTCAAAAAGAAAATGGCAATTTTGAACCTCTTAGATCCACTCAATCAAGTAAAACTAAATCTATCACTCATAATTTATAAGGGTGGACTTTTTTAATCCAGCACTTATCCAATGCAAAACAAAATATGTACTTATGATAAAATGTTCAGAAAATTTTTTAGGAATTCAAAAGATGCCATCTTACACTTGAAAAATGTATTTTTAATTCTGCATATTGACTTTTAGTAATTTTATTTATTTTATATATATATTCATATATAATAAATATATGAATTTATTTAACTATTCATAGTAGCCCAAGGTGTATGGTTCTCTCAAAAATGATCCAAGTTTAGCAGAGTAAGATTTATCAGAATAGTGAGTTCTGCAAAATTTGCACTTGCTCTAATGTTTTTATTATCATCCATACATTGGCACCCCACTCCAGTAATCTTGCCTGGAAAATCCCATGGACGGAGGAGCCTGGTAGGCTGCAGTCCATGGGGTCACTTAGAGTCAGACACGACTGAGCGACTTCACTTTCACTTTTCACTTTCATGCATTGGAGAAAGAATGGCAACCCACTCCAGTGTTCTTGCCTGGAGAATCCCAGGGACGGGGGAGCCTGGTGGGCTGCCGTCTGTGGGGTCGCGCAGAGTCGGACACGACTGAAGTGACTTAGCAGCAGCAGCAGCATACATTGCTGTGGATCCAAAACTCAACTCCCACCTCTCTGAAAATTTTTCTGCTTTTTATACTTTCAAAATAACTCCAATTTATTTAGACACTGTTTCCTCAGGATATAATGTGATCTGTTTGTCTCTCAGGCAAATATGTAAGCATGTTTATAAGTTTATCATAAAAATGAATGCAAACAAAATTTACATAAGATTCTATAGATGCATAAAATATTTACTTATATAATTTTTGTCTTAGTGAGCCATCATCAAATGTGTGAAGCAGTGTTTATTTTCTTATTTATTCCTTTTATATTCTCTGATTCCACTGTGTTTTTCCCCCTTTATCTTCTGCCCCTTCATTTAACTCTGTCTATATTCACTTGTCAAGATGAAAAGAACATCTTGTATATTTGTAACAGTGGCTAGTCTGTAGTGTTTAAGATGGCCAGCAATCTCAAGGCAGTAAATGTTTTAGGATTCCTTTTATAATCAGTTAGAAATTATTTTAAGATTAGTATAAGGAAAACTCGTCAGATAATATTTGGCCATTGCTTAGTAACTTAATCAATCATTTGTATGGCCTAAAAAGAAGTTTAACTTTTTTCAAACATTGAGAAATGAATATATCAATTTTAGCTAAGTTAGACTACTGTACAGATTTCTCCCACATCTCAATGGTTTACAACAACCAAGGTTTATTTCTCCCTAAAGCAATATGCCCATCATGTGTCATCTATGGGCCTGCTGCATGAATTCATGCCTTCAGATTGACACCTTTACTGAAGAAGCAGCCCTCATGTGGGACATCACCAGTCTTGTGACAGGGAAAACATCTTGTGAAGCACCTGTCTATTCTTCGAGCTTCCATTCAGAAATGACACAATTCTTTCCTCTCAAATTTTTGTTTTAGATCAAACCACAACACTACCAGCTACCACATAAAATATGCTTTTACATATGGCTTTTACAGTTAAATGGCTTTCTTTATATAAAGTGATCAGAAACTTTTAAATAAATTCTAATAACCAGTTTCATCAGAAAAAAACAAATGATGTGAGTTCAAACATAAATGATATAGTCAGGGAAATTTTAGGTCATTTGCAGGGCCATCAGTAAACATCTGATGTATGAATAAGTGCATAAAAAACAAACATTACTTCGTAAAATCATGTATAATATCAAAGAAGTTCTATCTATTTTCAGCTGATGGTTGTGCTGTCTGCCCCTTCCCTCTTCTTCCCCTTCCTTCCCTCTGTCTTTTTCTTCTCTCTTCACTCTCTTACTCACTCTCACATCTTATTTATGGAAACATTCTAAATAGACTTGGATTCATAATAAATATAGGCGTGTTGATGAATATACACAAATAAGTATCCCTAGTAGTCCCAAGAATATAAATTATATACCTGTTATAATAAATCCAGAGCTTCTGAGATTCATAATTCACATTTAAGTTATATTAGTTTTCTGATACTTAATATTTTGGTGGCTTTTCCAAGTTACATAAAATCTCTGATTACTTCATAAGTTTTTACTATCCTTTTAAGCTCAGGGAATGTTATTCCTGAGTTTACATCCTACAGTTATAAATAACTACAAGAGCTATGAATAACTCTTGATCATCTCCACTCTTGCTGTTCAACTATGAAATGTCTGTAACAAACCACTGGCACTGTTACTGAGCATTAAGCTTTAATGCCACCATTTTCTTTAAATAACTATTAAAGATACTCCATACAATCTTGTTGTATAACCATGACTCTAATACTATCAAATGAGTGCATACCATTAAAAATGATTCATTGAACCTTTGTATCTGAAACAACTACAGCACTTTTCTCCTTGTTTGTCCCAAGCTAAACCCCAGGTGTCTGTGCCTCAAGTTTCAGATCCCTCAAACTGTTCCATCGGCTCTTCAGATCTTCCATCTATAATAACCTCACCAAGACTAGGGGTCCCCCCATCATCTAATATTTTACTCTGTCTCCAAGACTTCTGATTTCATTTTATTTTGTTCAAATTTCTGTCATAGAATAATATTTTTATGAAAAATTCAGACTCATGTACATGGATAATGAGGTAGAAAGCTTGAAACAGGATCTGTATTTAAAGACGGCATGTCATGAACAAAAGACTATGTGCTTAAGGCTCAGTGACAGGCCAAGTGGTTTGTTACAGACATTTCATAGATAAAGGCAGAAGTGGAGATGATCAAGAGTTATGCATAGGCGTTATAAGTCGGACTTCCCAGGTAGCACTAGTGGTAAAAAACGCTGCCAATGCAGGCGACATAAGAGATGCGGGTTCAATCCTTGGGTCAGGAAGATCCCCTGGATGAGAGATTGGCAACCCACTCCAGTATTCTTGCCTGGAGAATCCTATGAACAGAGGAGCCTGGCAGGCTACAGTCCATAGAGTCGCAAAGATCTGGACACAACTGAAGTACCTTAGGACATATACATAGATAACTGTTGTTGTTCAGTCCCTAAGACATGTCCGACTCTGCGACCCCATAGACTACAGCACGCCAGGCTTCCCTGTCCTTTGCCAACTCCCAGAGTTTGCTCAGATTCATGTACGTAGAGTTAATGATGCCATCCCACCATTTCATCCTCTATTGCCCTCTTCTCCTCCTGCTTTCAATCTTTTCCAGCATCACGGTCTTTTCTAATGAATTGGCTCTTCACATCAGGTGGCCAAAGTGCTGGAGCTTCAGCATCAGTCCTTCCAATGAATATTCAGGGTTTATTTTCTTTAGAATTGACTGATTTGATGTCCTTGCTACCCAAGGGACTCAAGAGTCTTCTCCAGCACCACAATTTGAAAGCCTCAATTCTTCAGCCTCATCCTTATTTATGGGCCAACTCTCACACCCATACATAACTGCTGGAAAAACCATAGCTTTGACATTACAGACTTTTGTTGGCAAAGTGATCTCTCTGCCTTTTAATATGCTGTCTAGGTTTATCATACTTCTCCTTCCAAGGGGCACATGTCTTAATTTCATGGCTGCAGGTAGCCTTAGTGAGCATTAGAAATATTATATCTGAAACATGGGTAATGTCATATCTAGTATATTATGTAGATTTTTTTCTTTTCTGAAACTGAGAATACATTAAAATAAAATATATTACTTGCCATCTTAAATATCTAAATTCCTTTGTGAAAATATTATTTTATGAAATGAGTTCATTTTTATCTAATACTTTATTGCTTTAGGATGAAAAATTTTGGAGTAATAACTAATCATTGAGTTCTTAATATATTGTGTAAGGGATAAATTTGGAATACACTTAATCTGTTTGTGTTCACATGATTAATAATATGCAGAGAGCCAGGGGATCTGAGAAGTCAGATCTCATTGCCTTTAGTGGACACAATAAAAACTACTGATACTTTGAAAGTTTGGCAAGTGTACCTGGGACTCCAGTGCCTCATTCCACTATCCCAATTCTTAGGCAGAGCACCAAACAAACAAAAACCTGTACATAAGAGAGGTCAAGATGTTAATGAATTGTTTTGAAAAAATTAAATTGAATGCAAATACCCATAAATAACAAAATTTTAAATAAAAACACAGTGTAGTAAGTGATAGGGAAGAGATTTTTTTTTTTTTCTTTAAATCTGAGGTCTATGAGAAAGCCTCAGCAGCTTGGGAACCACCTTACATTGTATGAAAAAAATGTGATGTGAATGCCCATATTTAGGTGTGTATTTACAGATTTTTCTTGTGAAAATTGTCTGGATTGCATCACATTTATAGGGAAGCCTCTTCATCTGAATAGTTTAAGATTTACCAATTTTAAGGACATTATTTATGTAAGTGTCATATATGAAAGTGAGCTAGGACAAAAAGTATAAAAATAGAAGTCCAATTCTTGCCCAGAATCTAAAATTTACTAACAATATCACTAACCATTTGGGAGAGGTTGTGTAGATAAAAAGCATGAGCTCTAAAGCCAGGCAGTATGTGTTTTTGTTTTGAAATACCCACCAATTAGCTCTTAGACCTTGGGAAAGTTATTTAATCATTCCGTGCCTCAGTTTCTTCAATTGTAAAATGAATGTCAACTGTAAAATGAATTGTAGTGCCTATCTTATGGCATTCCTGTGAGTATTAAATAAGTGAAAAATATGAAGCTCTTAGAAGTGGCTGACTTGCTATATTATTTGACACAGCTATGATAATGACTAAAACACTGTTTTAGATAATATCATATCTGTTATTATTTGAGGAAACAAGGACACCATGCAAATTAATTTTTTTTATAAAAATCCTATAAAAATTACTAAGCCTACTTTTTGAAGAACAGACTATTTTAAACAATCATAATGTCTTAGCAACATTACATCCAATTCAAGCCCTATCCCATTTACTCTTGTGTCAATAGATACAATGATTACCATTGTTCGAAGAACAGAACAGTAATAAAACCAGATCCTTTTTTAAAAAAATTCCATAGCTTAGTTTCCATTAATTCAGGCTTAACTATATTTCAAATTATGTGCTCAGTCATGTCTGACTCTTTGTGACCCCATAGATTGTAGCCCGCCAGTATCCTCTGTCCATGGGGTCAAGAATACTGGAGTGGGTTGCCATTTCCTCCTCCAGGGATCTTCCCGACCCAGCAATTGAACCCATGTGTGCTGTGTCTCCTGCATTGGCAGGATTAGGCACTGTTAATTGACAAAAAGTCTGATGTAAGATTACCTGGATTTATTAAATATTTTTAAAAGATCCAACCCCAAGGACTTAGTAGCCTCATTTTTTGGAAGACTTATTGAAAATTTTAACTATTTGGATATCTGATTTTAAAAAATAAATCTAATATAAAGGCTGTCCATAATGCGGCCCTGCTTGAAACCCAGCCAGCAGCTGTAAGCGCTATTATAAGCTCTGGTTGCCATTGTGACCTTTCATCAAGAGGCCTCACCTCATGTTCTGAACACAGGTGTGCTTTAGTTTAAGTAAACATTAAGATTTAGTTCTGAAATCTAAGGACACAATCCACAAAATAAAATCACAATAGTTTTTTCTGCTATATTTAGTTCTGAAATCTAAGGACACAATCCACAAAATAAAATCACAATAGTTTTTTCTGCTATTACAATGATCCTGTATAAAATTCCTCCATATTAAACTACCTTTCCAGACAGGTAGAAATTATATTTGCAAAATTTCAAATTATAAGACTGCATTATTAAGAGTTACACAATGTAGATATAAAATAAACACCCACATTGGTTTTAACTAAGAAGAATAAATATAAATTGAAAAATTTGAGTTCTTTTAGCAGTTCAGATCAGAGAAGGCAATGGCATCCCACTCCAGTACTCTTGCCTGGAAAATCCCATGGACAGAAGAGCCTGGTAGGCTATAGTCCACCAGGTCGATAAGTCAGACACGACTGAGAAACTTCACTTTCACTTTTCACTTTCATGCATTGGAGAAGGAAATGGCAACCCACTCCAGTGTTCTTGCCTGGAGAATCCCAGGGACGGTGGAGCCTGGTGGGCTGCTGTCTCTGGGGTCGCACAGAGTCGGACACAACTGAAGAGACTTAGCAGCAGCAGCAGCAGTTCAGATAAGTACAGACACAGATATATAATTATCACCATTTTGAAATTGGTGGCCTAGCATTTGAAATAAACATATATTGAGAACATTTTCTTTTCACTTGGTTAAGAATGGGTAGGTTATCTAAAAAAGGATGACTTCTTGCTATTACTATTTTTAATATATTAACCAAAATGCATTAATGCTAACTTTTAAATTGTGAAATCACTGTCTGTTCTCTGTGACCTGAAGATGTCCTGTTTTAAATTCATTAAATAAAATTATGTGACACTGAGCTTAATTAATTACACCTACCCAGCAACTGAAAATCAGGCATAAAAATGGGATATTGATCTATAAGAAGGCTGTTGTCTTATAACAGTTATGCAATTACCTACAGGTAGGTTTTGCAAGCAATAGTAGGATAATTGCCAGTAATAAACCAGGGGCTTGTAGCTAATTTAATCTATTATAGAAGAGTGTTTCACCAAAATGTTACTAAGCACTTAAGGCCCTTTTTAAAAGAGCAAATCATAATTTACCTTATTCACCTGGGTTGTAATAAATTAAGTGGATAAATTCACTGGTCTCCAACATAAGCTTTATTTTAATAACTGCTTTCTTAAACTTCTTTCCTATCTTATTGTAGCCATGCTGCCATCAATAACTGATTATAAAGCATCACTGATTTACCCTGGAGACATTTTTTCTATTTCATATAGTTAGTTCTCTAAACCAAATATAAAAGTTGTGTTTCTTTTCCTTTTTCCAAGCCTTCATTTACAACATAAATATGTCCACTAATTGAATGTCATTTCTCTTACTCACATTTTATTTCCTTGTAACAAGTATCTACTTGAAAGTGACAAGGATCTTAGAAAAACACATCTCATTGCTTAATTTAGTCTGTAAAATATGGACATATATTGCTTACCTTTTAGTTTCTAAGATTAAACCACAGTTGCCACAGTTCATTAATATCTACTCAGTACTAATCACTTTTTAATAACTTTAAACAATTTAAACATTGAAAAAGAGCTTTTTAGTAATAGTTTTATAGCTCATTTTAAAAAGCAATTATCCCTGGACCACATAAATTGGCTAGGATTTCCTTTGACTTTTTCTCAAGTGTTAGTTTTGTTTCCTGACCACATTCCAAAATACTGCATATGTGATTTTTTATGAATATGCCATAACTTGTTGCTTCATCTTTGTATGTCAGCAATCCCCACAGCAGGAAATCTGTCTGATGCTTTCAATTTAGGAGATACAAGTACAGCCTCAGTATGTACCATGCACTTTCTGGAATACACAGTGCCATAGTAACTGTGTGTAATTATGCTAAGTATGTACAACACTTTTCAGAAAGGGCCACTCACACTTCAGTACATTGAATGACACTGAGATGTCCATACACAGCAACCTCTAGTCTAATTTTTTACTTTCTAAAATATGTTTAGCTCTGTAATTTGAAATGCAGTTATCCTCCACTACTTGCAGATTCTGTATTTGCCAATTTACTACTCTAATATTTTTATTTAGTTCAGTTCAGTCACTCAGTCGTGTCCAACTCTTTGCAACCCCATGAATCGCAGCACGCCAGGACTCCATGTCCATCACCAACTCCCAGAGTTCACCCAAACCCATGTCCATCGAGTTGGTGATACCATCCAACCATCTCATGCTTGTCCCCTTCTCCTCATGCCCTCAATCTTTCCCAGCATCAGGGTCTTTCCCGATGAGTCAGCTCTCTGCATCAGGTGGCCAAAGTATTGGAGTTTCAGCTTTAATATCAGTCCTTCCAATGAACACCCAGGACTGATCTCCTTTAGAATGGACTGGTTAGATCTCCTTGCAGTCCAAGGGAATCTCTAGAGTCTTCTCCAACACCACAGTTCAAAAGCATCAATTCTTTGGCACTCAGCTTTCTTTATAGTCCAACTCTCACATCCATATATAACGACTGAAAAAACCATAGCCTTGACTAGACGGACCTTTGTTGGCAAAGTAATGTCTCTGCTTTTTAATATGCTGTCTAGGTTGTTCATAACTTTCCTTCCAAGGAGTAAGTGTCTTTTAATTTCACGGTTGTGATCACCATCTGCAGTGATTTTGGAGCCCATCAAAATAAAGTCTGACACTGTTTCCACTGTTTCCCCATCTATTTGCCATGAAGTGATGAGACCAGATGCCACAATCTTCATTTTCTGAATGTTGAGCTTTAAGCCAACTTTTTCATTCTCCTCTTTCACTTTCATCAAGAGGCTTTTTAGTTCCTCTTCACTTTCTGCCATAAGGGTGGTGTCATCTGCATATCTCAGGTTATTGATATTTCTCCCGGCAATCTTGATTCCAGCTTGTGCTTCTTCCAGCCCAGTGTTTCTCATGATGTACTCTGCATATAAGTTAAATAAGCAGGGTGACAATATACAACCTTGATGTACTCCTTTTCCTATATGGAACCAACTTGTTGTTTCATGTCCAGTTATAACTGTTGCTTCCTGACCTGCATACAGATTTCTCAAGAGGCAGGTCAGTGTGTCTGTAATTCCCAGCTCTTTCAGAATTTTCCACAGTTTATTGTGATCCACACAGTCAAAGGCTTTGGCATAGTCAATAAAGCAGAAATACATGTTTTTCTGAAACTCTCTTGCTTTTTTGATGATCCAGCGGATGTTGGCAATTTGATCTCTGGTTCCTCTGCCTTTTCTAAAACCAGCTTGAACATCTGGAAGTTCGTGGTTCACATATTGCTGAAGCCTGGCTTGGAGAATTTTGAGCATTACTTTACTAGCATGTGAGATGAGTGCAATTGTGCGGTAGTTTGAGCATTCTCTGGCATTGCCTTTCTTTGGGATTGGAATGAAAACTGACCGTTTCCAGTCCTGTGGCCACCGCTGAGTTTTCCAAATTTGCTGGCATATTGAGTGCAGCACTTTCACAGCATCATCTGTCAGGATTTGAAATAGTTCAACTGGAATTCCATCACCTCTACTAGCTTTGTTCGTAGTGATGCTTTCTAAGGCCCACTTGACTTCACATTCCAGGATGTCTGGCTCTAGGTCAGTGATCACACCATCGTGATTATCTGGGTCATGAAGATCTTTTTTGTACAGTTCTTCTGTGTATTCTTGCCACCTCTTCTTAATATCTTCTGCTTCTGTTAGGTCCATACTTTTTCTGTCCTTTATTGAGCCCATCTTTGCATGAAATGTTCCCTTGGTATCTCTAATTTTCTTGAGGAGATCTCTAGTCTTTCCCATGCTGTAGTTTACCTCTATTTCTTTGCATTGATCGCTGTGCTAGGCTTTCTTATCTCTTCTTGCTGTTCTTTGGAACTCTGCATTCAGATGTTTATATGTTTCTTTTTCTCCTTTGCTTTTCGCTTCTCTTCTTTTCACAGCTACTTGTAAGGCCTCCTCAGACAGCCATTTTGCTTTCTGGTGTTCCTTTTCCATGGGGATGGTCTTGATCCCTGTCTCCTGTACAATGTCACGAACCTCCGTCCATAGTTCATCAGGGACTCTATCAGATCTAGTCCCTTCTGTCTATTTCTCACTTCCACTGTATAATCATAAGGGATTTGATTTAGGTCATACCTGAATGGTCTAGTGGTTTTCCCTACTTTCTTCAATTTGAGTCTGAATTTGGCAATAACGAGTTCATGATCTGAGCCATAGTCAGCTCCTGGTCTTGTTTTTGCTGACTGCATAGAGTTTCTCCATCTTTGGCTGCAAAGAATATAATCAGTCTGATTTCGGTGTTGACCATCTGGTGATGTCCATGTATAGAGTCTTCTCTTGTGTTGTTGGAAGAGGGTAAGCATTTTAGCAGTGATTAAATGTTCTTCTATAACTTTTCAAGAATAGTACATATTATTCTATTAAATGCTTATACCCCAAAGTCATTTATCTAAAGGCTTCTATTTATAAGTTTTGGCATTTACATTTCAGTTATATAAGTAGATTTTCATATGTATCTGATATTGTTCTAAGATGGTGTGACTTTGCTGTACTTTGTCTCTTCCATGGGTCCATAGAGAAAATATAGAGCATCTTGTAGCAGGTCGATTGAGGAAAGAAACCAGATCACAAAATACAAATACAACGGTGGTGTATTTTCTATATTTTTTTCTCTCTCATATCTCCCATATAGGACTTAAAAGAAGTTCCTGAAGGCTTCCCCTCAAAAATTAATTCCTTGGTGTGGCTCTTTTAAACTGTTATAAGCATCTTAATTTAACTGGCTTCTGGGTATATTATTCTCTGCCTGATGATTCTGACCAGTATTTAATCCACAGTGCCATTACTATTTTTAAGAATTATATTATAAGTAGCAGGGGATAACCTCAATTTCTGCACCTCATATTCAAAATAACTTTTGATACTTTGAGGTGAGTGGTTATAAATTCAATATATCAATAATTAAATTAAATGTAAGTGGCCCATACAATCCAGTCAAAAGATAGGGATTATTTATTAGACAAACAAAAGCGATATAACTGCAGCTGTATGTAAGAAACACCTGTGGTGGATTCATTTTGATATTTGGAAAAACTAATACAATTATGTAAAGTTTAAAAATAAAATAAAATTTAAAAAAATAAAATAAAATCAACAAGTAAAATAAAAAAAAGAAACACACTTTATTATTTTTTAACTTTTTAATTTAAATACTACTAATTTACAAAATTTCAAGTGTACAGCAAAGTGATGTATAACTG
>NW_011495049.1:10808430-10808550 GCF_000754665.1 Bison bison bison | reverse complement strand
TATATATATATATATATATATCAAGTCTAGTCAAGGCTATGGTTTTTCCTGTGGTCATGTATGGATGTCAGAGTTGGACTGTATAGAAGGCTGTGCACCGAAGAATTGATGCTTTTGAAC
>NW_011495049.1:10789398-10808309 GCF_000754665.1 Bison bison bison | reverse complement strand
GATTCACGGGGTCACAAAGAGTCGGACACAACTGAGCGACTATATATATATATATATAGGCTTCCTTGATAGATCAGATGGTAAAGAATCTGCCTGCAGTGCAGAAGACCTGGGTTTGGTTTCTGAGTTAGGAAGATCCCTGAAGTAAGAAATGGTAACCCACTCCAGTATTTTTGCTTGGAGAATTGCACAAATAGAGGAGCCTGGTGGGCTACACTCCATGTGGTCACAAAGAGTCGACACAAGTGAGCAACTAACACAGAGTGTGTGTGTGTGTGTGTGTGTGTGTGTGTATTCAGATTCAGAGTCTTTTCTGCTATAGATGATTACAGGATATTAAGCATAGTTCCCTGTGCTATGCAGCAGGTTCTTGTTGTTCCCCACTTTAAAGTTAATGCTATAGATAGGTTAATTTAAAAGGACAGAAAACTATATATACCATGTAAATATTAATCAAAAAGAAGTAGCAGTAATGGCCATATTTACATCAAGCAATGTAGACTTCATAAAAGTGGATTTTCCTTGGCACTGCACAAAAGAAAAGGATCATTTCTCCAAGAAGATATATAAAATTTAATATGTATAAACCTAACAAGAGAACTTCAAAACATATGAAGCAAAACTGATAAAACTGAAAGGAGGAAAGAGAAAATCCATAGTCACAGTAGTATACTTCAATACTATATTTCAAATAGTAGATCATTAGATAGAAAACAAAGAGATAAAATTTGAGTCAACAGATTTGAACTCTTGATAATTATATAATTTTATGTTATCAAATAGACTACATAGTATTTTGAAGTATACGTGGGATGTTGTCAAGTTTATCCTTGTTTGTGAAACAAACCTTAACAATTATGTTCCCTGACCATAAAAAAGTAAAAACAAATAATGTAAAAATATAAAGAAAGCTTCAAAATCACTTGGAAAGTAAATAAGACACATAAGTAATACACTGGTAAAAGGAAAATCTCAAGAAAATTAGAAATAGTTTAAAGTGGATAAAATAAAAGTACACATACCAAAATGTGTGAGTTGCAGCTAAAATATTTTGTAAGAACATTTATAGCATTAACTTGCTTATATTAGAAATTAAGAATGATCAATCTAACGTTCTGTTTTCAGACACTAGAACAAAATATTTCCCAAACAAATGGAAAATAAAAGTAATAATAAAGAGCAGAAATCAATGATACAGAAAATTACGAACAGTACACAAAATCAATAAATACAAGAGCTAGCTCATTGAAAAGATTAATATAATTGGGAAACTCTAGCCAAGTTGATCAACAAATACAACAAGGAGACAAGAGACATTATAATTATGGTAATGAAAGAGAGACTATCTTTGTATACCCCACTGTTATGAAAAGGAATATTATGAATATCAGAAGGAGAATACTGTTAAAAACTCCATGTCCATAGACTCAACAATGTAGATTAAATCGACCAACAATTCCTTTAAATTCAGTAATACCAATACCCACCCAAGGTTAAACATATAACCTGAATAGTTCTGTATCTGTAAAAAATTTTATTTCAAAATTAAATACCATCTGGAAAAGAAAATCACTATTTTGATTGCAAATTCTGCAAAGTTTTTTTTTTTTTTTTTTAATCAGTGATGGTTCTAAAAAATCACTTTCAAAAAATAAATGAGAAAGAAACTCTTCCCAGTCCTTATATGAGGTCAGTGTTACCCTGATACCAAAGTCATCCAAAGCTATTGAAGGAAAGAGAACAATAAGTGAGTACCCTTTAGGAAAAGAGGAACTAAATCCTTACAATATATCAACAAATTAAACCAGCAATACATGAAATCAATGACCACTAAATGAGGATTATCCAGATAGTAAAAGGCCTATCAAGTTTCAAAAAATAATCAGTGCAATCCATAATTTCAGTAGAATGAAAATAATTATTAAAAATATGGCCATAACAAATGATGCAGAAGTATTTGATGAAAACATCTGTTAAGATAAAACACTTCATAGACTGGGAGGAGAAAAGTATTTCTGAAACTGTTGAAGGACATTAGCAAAAACCTAAAAATAACATCTATCTGGTCCCATCACTTCATGGGAAATAGATGGGGAAACAGTGGAAACAGTGTCAGACTTTATTTTGGGGGGCTCCAAAATCACTGCTGATGGTGATTGCAGCCATGAAATTAAAATACACTTACTCCTTGGAAGAAAAGTTATGACCAACCTAGATAGCATATTCAAAAGCAGAGACATTACTTTGCCAACAAAGGTCCATCTAGTCAAGGCTATGGTTTTTCTAGTGGTCATGTATGGATGAGAGATTTGGACTGTCAAGAAAGCTGAGCACGGAACAATTGATGCTTTTGAACTGTAGTGTTGGAGAAGACTCTTGAGAGTCCCTTGGACTGCAAGGAGATCCAATCAGTCCATTCTGAAGGAGATCAGCCCTGGGATTTCTTTGGAAGGAATGATGCTAAAGCTGAAACTCCAGTACTTTGGCCACCTCATGCGAAGAGTTGACTCACTGGAAAAGACTCTGATGCTGGGAAGGATTGGGGGCAGGAGGAGAAGGGAGCGACAGAGGATGAGATGGCTGGACGGCATAACTGACTCAATGGATGTGAGTTTGAATGAACTCTGGGAGATGGTGATGGATAGGGAGGCCTGGTGTGCTGCGATTCATGGGGTAGCAAAGAGTCGGACACGACTGAGCGACTTAAATGAACTGAACTGAAAAATAGCATTCAGGGTTGAAAAACTAAATGCTTTTACTCTAGGATCATGAACAAGGCAAGGATATGCACTCTCATTGCTATTATTCAGGACTATTAATACAGTCCTGGCCGTTGCAATAAGGAAAAGCACATCACCATTTGTAAAGGAAGGAAAAATTCCTACCTTTACAGATACGATTTTCCAAATTGAAAATTTCAAGAATTCTACCAAAGTGCTCTTAAAATATTCTGTCAGTTCAGTCTCTCAGTCATGTCTGACTCTTTGCGACTCCCATGGACTGCAACACTCCAGGCTTCCCTGTCCATCACCACTCCCAGAGCTTACTAGAACTCATGTCCATCGAGTCAGTGATGCCATCCAACCATCCCGTCCTCTGTCATCCACGTCTCCTGCTTTCAATCTTTACCAGCATCAGGGTCTTTTCCAATGAGTCAGTTCTTTACCTCAGATGGCCAAAGTATTGGAGTTTCAGCTTCAGAGTCAATCCTTCCAAGGAATATTCAGGATGGATTTACTTGAGGATTGACTGGTTTGATTTCCTTGATGTCCAAGGAACTCTCAAGTCTTCTGCAGCACCACAGTTCAAAAGCATCAATTCTTCAGTGCTCATCTCCTTTATAGTAAAACTCTCATATCCATACATGACTACTGGAAAAACCATAGCTTTGACTAAATGGACTTTTGTTGTCAAAGTAATGTCTCTGCTTTTTCATATGCTCTGCTTTTCATAATGTCTCTGCTTTTTCATATTTCTAGGTTGGTCATAGCCTTTCTTCGAGGAGCAAGCATATTTTAATTTCATGGCTGCAGTCACCATCTGCAGTGATTTTGGAGCCCCCCAAAGTAAAGTCGGTCACTTTTTCTATTGTTTCCCCATCTATTTGCCATAAAGTGATGGGACTGGATGCCATGATCTTAGTTTTTTGAATGTTAAATTTTAAGCCAACCTTTTCACTCTCCTCTTTCACTTTCATCAAGAGGCTCTTTAGTTCTTCTTCACTTTCTGCCAAAAGCATGGTGTCATCTGCATATCTGAGGTCATTGATATTTCTCCCATCTATCTTGATTCCAGTCTGTGCTTTATGCAGTCCAACATTTTGTATGATGTACTCTGCATATTAGTTAAATAGCAGGGTGACAATAAACAGCCTTGACATACCCCTTTCCCTATTTAGAACCAGTCTGTTGTTCCATGTCCAGTTCTAATTGTTGCTTCCTGACCTGCATACAGATTTCTCAGATATGTCAGGAGGCAAGTCAGGTGGTCTGGTATCCCCATCTCTTTAAACATTTTCCAGAGTTTGTTGTGGTCCACACAGTCAAAGGCTTTGGCATAGTCTATAATGTAGAAGTAGATTTTTTTTTCTGGAAATCTCTTGCTTTTTCAATGATCTGACAGATATTGGCAATTTGATCTCTGTTTGCTCTGCCTTTTCTAAATCCAGCTTGAACATCTGGAATTTCATGGTTCACGGTACTGTTGAAGCTTGGCTTGGAGAATTTTGAACATTACTTTGTGAGCTTGTGAGATGAATGCAATTGTGTGGAGGTTTGAACATTCTTTGGCATTGCCTTTCTTTGGGAATGGAATGAAAACTGACTTTTCCCCGTCCTGTGGCCTCTGCTGAGTGTTGTAAATTAAAAACATATTGAGTGTAGCACTTTAACAGCATCATATTTTCACTTTCATCAAGAGACTCTTCAATTCCTTTTCACTTTCTGACATAAGGGTAGCATCATATGCATATCTGAGGTTATTGATATTTTTCCTGGCAATCTTGAGTCCAGTTTGTGCTTCATCTAGCCTGGCATTTTGCATGATATACTCTGCATATAAGTTAAATAGGAAGGGTGACAATATACAGCCTTGTTTTCCTCCTTTCCCTGTTTGGAACCAGACTTAGTCTAAGACAGTGGAGTAGAAAAACATGCACTCATCTTCTTCTGTGAGATCTCCAAAATTGCACCTTGCTGCTAAACAACTACCAACAGGAGAATGTTTGGTCTCACCAAAAAAAAGATACTCCACATCCAAGGGCAAAGGAGAAGCCCCAACAAGACTGTAAGAAGGACAGATCATGTTTAGAATCAAAACCCCATACCCACCAGAAACCTCCGAGGGCTTAAACAAAACCTTGTGCACACCAGGACCCAGAGACTCCACAGAGACTGACCGAGACCTGTTTTTGAGTGTTTGAATGTCTCCTGCAGTGGCCTCATAGGGAGGAGGCTCTGGCTTCAGCAGACCTGGAAGGCACACCATGTGTATAAGTCCTCTTGGAGGAGGTTGCCATTAGTTCCACCATAGAGTCACTGAGCAGACAACACACAAACTGCAGAACAATTATACCAAAGAATTTCACATACTGTTACAAAAGTTCTAGGACCCACAATAGATTTCCCAACCTGAGAATCCAGCAAAGGGACTAATAACCCCCAGAGAATTTGACTTTGGAGGCCAGTGGGATTTGATTATGGAACTTCCACAGGACAGGTAAACAGACTCTGAGAAGGCACAAACAAACCCTTGTGCACACCAGGACCCAGGAGAAAGGAGCAGTGATTCCACAAGAGACTGAGCCAGGCTTGCCTGTTAGTGTCCAGGAGTCTCTGGAAGAGGCATGGCTCAACAGAGGCCTTCCGTCTGAAAGGGGCACTGAATACAACAGTGCTGGCATAAGTCCTTTTAAAGGTGATCACCATTAGGGCCATTACCCCTACCATAGTGTGGCTGCAGGCCAAACAACAGGGTGGGAACACAGCCCTGCCCATCAACAGAAAACTGGATTAAATATTTACTAAGAACGGCCCTGCCCATCAGAATAAGGCCCAGATTCCCCCACCACCAGTTCCTCCCATCAAGGAGCTTCCACAAACTTCTTATCCTTATCCATCAGAGGTCATAAAAAATGAAAACCACAATCACAGAAAAATAACCAAGCTGATGACATGGATCACAGCTTTGTCTAACTCAGTGAAACCATAAGCCATGCTGAGTAGGTCCACCCAAGAAGGACATGTCATGGTGGAGAGTTATAACAAAACATGGTCCACTGGAGAAGGAAATGGCAAACCACCTCAGTATTCTTGCCTTGAGAACCCCATGAAGAATATAAAAAGGCAAAAGGATATGAGCCTGAAAGATGAACTCCCCAGGTCAGTGGGTACCCAATATGCTACTGAAGGAGAGTGGAGAAATAGCTCCAGAAAGAATGAAGAGATGGAGCCAAAGCAGAACACCAAGTTGTGGATGTGACTGGTGATGGAAGTAAAGTCTAATGCTGTAAAGAATAATGTTGCATAGGAACCTGGAATGTTAGGTCCATGAATCGAGGCAAGTTGAAAGTGGTCAAACAGGAGATGGCAAGAGTGAACATCAACAATCTAGGAATTAGTGAACTAAAATGTACTGGAGTGGGCGAATTTAATTCAGATGACCATTATATCTACTACTATGGTGAGGAATCCCTTAAAAGAAATGGAATAGCCTTCATATTAAACAAAAGAGTCTGAAATGCAGTACTTGGGTGCAATCTCAAAAACAACAGAATGATCTCTGTTCATTTCCAAGGCAAAACTTTCAATATCACAGTAATCCAAGTATATGCCCTGACCAGTAATGCTGAAGAAGCTGAAGTTGGACGGTTCTATGAAGACCTACAAGACCTTCTAGAACTAATAGCCAAAAAAGATGTCCTTTTCATTATAGGGGACTGGAATGTAAAAGTAAGAAGTCAAGAAATACCTGGAGTAACAGGCAAATTTGGCCTTGGAGTACAGAATGAAGCAGGGCAAAGGCTAATAGAGTTTTGTCAAGAAATGCATGGGTCATAGCAAGCACCCTCTTCCAACAGCACAAGAGAAGACTCTACACATGGACATAACCAGATGGTCAATACCAAAATCAGATTGATTATATTCTTGGCAATTGAAGACAGAGAAGGTCTATACAGTCACCAAAAACAAGACTGGGAGCTGACTGTAGCTCAGATCATGAACTCCTTATTGTGAAATTCAGACTTAAATTTCAAAAAGTAGGGAAAACCACTAGACCATTCAGGTATGACCTAAATCAAATCCGTAAAATTAATAAATGAGTATAATAAGTCAGGCTACCAAATTCAACAATATTTATATTAATAACCAACAATTGGAAATTATTTTTAAAAGATTACCTTAAACTGATCCAAAAAATGAAGTTTGCTGGTATAAATCTATTAAAACATGTGCTTGGTTTCCATGCTGATAACTACAAAATGCTAAAGAAAAAATAAATAAATAAAGACACCAAATAATTGAAAGACTCACCCAACCAAGTGTCAATTTTCCCAAAATGCAATTTCAAAAAAATGTCCCATTATTTCTGTAGATACTCCAAAATGTATATGGCAAGGCAAAAAACATGAATATCTCTGTCGCTTTTGGAAAAGAAAAGAAGTTGTAGGACTCATATTTCCCAATTTTGATATTTAAAATAAAGCTGTATTAGTAAGAAAATGTAGTATTTGCAGAATGATAGGCATATAGATCTACAACAGATTTCAAGAAATAGACACAAGCATGTGGACAATTGAGTTTTAACAAATCTGTAAAGTCAATTAATAGAAAAAATAATGGGCTTTTAAGCAAATGGACACGCTTGGAGATTTACATATTATTTTAAATTCACCTTGAGCTATACCTCAGGTATAATACAAAAAATTTCAGAGTTTGACAGGTTGAATTATAAAATGTAAAACTGCTAAACATTTTGAGGAAAACTTGAAACATTTTCATGAAATTGGGTTAGGCAAAGAGGTTATAGATGTCATACCAAATGCAGTATCAGTAAAATAATAAAATGGCAAGTAGAATTTAATCAATATTTAAAATGTTTGCTATGCCAAGACACCATTTAAGAATCTCAAGGCATCTGTATGTCTTCTTTGGAGAAATGTCTATTTAGTTCTTTGGCCCATTTTTTGATTGGGTCGTTTCTTTTTCTGGAGTTGAGCTGTAGGAGTTGCTTGTATATTTTTGAGATTAGTTGTTTGTCAGTTGCTTCATTTGCTATTATTTTCTCCCATTCTGAAGGCTGTCTTTTCACCTCGCTAATAGTTTCCTTTGTTGTGCAGAAGCTTTTAAGTTTAATTAGGTCCCATTTGTTTATTTTTGCTTTTATTTCCAATATTCTGGGAGGTGGGTCATAGAGGATCCTGCTGTGATGTATGTCGGAGACTGTTTAAGATGCTCAACATCACTCATTATCAGAGAAATGCAAATCAAAACCACTATGAGGTACTATTTCACACCAGTCAGAATGGCTGCAATCCAAAAGTCTACAAGCAATAAATGCTGGAGAGGGTGTGGAGAAAAGGGAACCCTCTTATACTGTTGGTGGGAATGCAAACTAGTACAGCCACTATGGAGAACAGTGTGGAGATTCCTTAAAAAACTGGAAATAGAACTGCGTTATGATCCAGCAATCCCACTGCTGGGCATACACACTGAGGAAACCAGAAGGGAAAGAGACATGTGTACCCCAATGTTCATCGCAGCACTGTTTATAATAGCCAGGACATGGAAGCAACCTAGATGTCCATCAGCAGATGAATGGATAAGAAAGCAGTGGTACATATACACAATGGAGTATTACTCAGCCATTAAAAAGAATACATTTGAATCAGTTCTAATGAGGTGGATGAAACTGGAGCCTATTATACAGAGTGAAGTAAGCCAAAAAGAAAAATACCAATACAGTATACTAACGCATATATGTGGAATTTAGAAAGATGGTAACAATAACCCTGTATACGAGACAGCAAAAGAGACACTGATGTGTAGAACAGTCTTATGGACTCTGTTGCAGAGGAAGAGGGTGGGATGATTTGGGAGAATGGCATTGAAACATGTATAATATCATGTATGAAACGAGCCGCTAGTCCAGGTTCGATGCACAATACTGGATGCTTGAGGCTGGTGCACTGGGATGACCCAGAGGGATGGTATGGGGAGGGAGGAGGGAGGAGGGTTCAGGATGGGGAACACCTGAGTGAACTCCGGGAGTTGGTGATGGACAGGGAGGCCTGGCATGCTGCGATCCATGGGATCACAAAGAGTCAGACATGACTGAGCGACTGAACTGAACTGAATGCAAAACAATACAAAGTAAACACTTTGGCAATTACTTATAAACTTGAGCATGCATTCAGTATTCAATATGGAAGATCTATTCTATTTTTTTTTTTTTTTACCTTGAGAAAGTTAAAATTTATGCTAACATAAAAACTTGTCTGGAAAATGTTTTTTCAGCTTTATTTATATTTGCCAAAAACTGGAATCAGCCAATACATCCTTCAATAAAACATATTCTTACATATCCATTGGTGAAATTCTACATGTTAATAAAATGAAACCAACTGTGAGTAAAAACACAACTGTGAATGAGTCTCAAACTCATAATGCTACATCAAAGTCAAGCCTCAAATAGTTACATTTTGTATTAACCGATTGATACTATATCCTTTAAAAGGAGAAACTGTAAGGAAGGAGAACAGATAGGTGGTTTCTAAGCCTTAGTGGTGGTGAGAGGGTTTGACTACAGTGGGGCCGCCTGAGGGATTTTTAAGGGTGACGGGACCATTCTGTAATTCTAACAGTGATGGAACTGTTGTAATTCTAGTAGTGGTGGCTATTACACAATTCATAAATTAGTTGAATTCATAGACTGTGCATCAAAGAAAAATATTGGATTTTCTTTGTAATAATTATATGTTTAAAGAATAGAAAAAAAGCTGGCACATTGGAAAGTTCAAAAATAAGCCTTATGAATGAAAATAGAATATTATATTAAGGGAAGTAAGTCAGACAAAGACAAATGTTGTATGATATCACTTATAGCAGAATTGAAAAATATGATACAAATGAACTCAATTACAGAATAGAAAAAGACTCACAGATCTAGAAAACTTATGGTTACTGTGGGGCAGAGGGGGAGAATAGTTGGGCAGAGGGATAGATTTGGAATTTGGGATTGACAGGTGCACACTTTTTGAAAAATAGATAACCAATAAGAACCTAATGTATAGCACAAAGAACTTGACTCAATATTCTGTAATAACCTATATAAGAAAATAATTTGAAAAAAACTAGACACTTATATGGTTATAACTAAATCACTTAGCCATACACCTATAATTAACACATCATTGCTAATTATATTCCAATAAAAGTAAGTAATAAATTAATAAATGACAAGGATATGCTGTACAGCACAGGAATTAAATGGAGTATAATCTATAAAAAATTTGAATCACTGAGTTATTTGAAACTAATATAATGTCATAAACCAACTACACCAACATTTAAAAATTAGTTAGAAAAATAAACTGTACCTTGTAAATAAGTGTTATTTTTACTTATTTCTTTGGAATAAACCTTTGTAAGTAGATCCACTATATTTAAAGTTATTGGAATTTCTTTGGTGGTCCAGTGGTTAGTACTTGGAGCTTTCATTGCTGTGGTCTGGCTTCAATCCCTAGTCAGGGAACTAAAATCCCACAAGCCATGTGGCCAAAAAATAAAAGGTTATTGCTTAACTCTTTCATTGCACTTCTTCTTCTCTTCCTTCCTTCTTTTCTTCATGCTTTCTTAATTCTTATTTTCTTTCGGTTTCAAATAAGACTTATTAAGCACCATCTTTATACCAACAGCTTTAGTGGCCCTGAGGATTTAAGTGCCTACTATCTGTAAAAAGGCTGTAGCATTTCAAAGAGGCAAGTTCTTTGTATTTTGGCCAAGATATTCTCGTAAGAGAGAAGACAGAAAATAACTAACAAGTAGTTATTTTTTAACTGGTGACCTGTTATAAGGAAAACAATGGGAAAAGTATAATGAGTTATGGGAAGGGTGTAATATGGATAAGGTGATAAGGAAGACCTATTGTCAAGAAAGAGACAGCATGCAGGGATTGAGGAAAAACAATTCAGTCAAAGAGAATAGAAAAGGCAGGGGCTAAATATAAAGAATTCAAATATTAGCTAATAGAAAATATAATAAAATATTAATATCAATTACTTCAAAGAATTTGCTTTAGGAGAAATAAACTAGCAACTTACTAGAAAGAGAAAATAACATGTCAAATATGTTTAACTGAGTAAGCTTTTACAATTTATTTCAAATTATAAAATAAATAATCCTATGAAAAAGAGAAGAATGGATTTTTTTGGATGTTGATTATATATTTTGATAACTGGACCACAGTCCCTGGATTTTTTCTTTATAACGTTTATCCATGGCTAAATAAGAGTTGGAAAATTCTCTAGGGTGTTTCTGTCTTCTTTCTCCCTTTCTAAGAAAACTGTGATCACTTTTGATGTAGTGGCAGTTGTAATTGTTTATTTTCTTAACTGCAGGAAGCCTTTATTATTCATCTCCCCCACTATTTAAGAGTGTATATTTAAGATTTTAGAAAAAACAAATACCCATGGCTCAGCTTGTACAGACCTTTAAGATTATTTTTTAATGGCTTAGCACTACTGAAACTGGATGAGTGAGCATTAAAAAAAAAAAGCTACACTGTGTGATATTATCTTTAATAGAATTTCATTTTAAGACTAATGATCTGAGTTTTATCATCTATATCGATACTAACAGGTGTTGGTAAGAAAATTAAGGCAAGACTGTACACACTACATTGAGTTCAACCTGGCTCATTTTTGTCAAGCCTTTTCCATTTTTATGCTTCATCTGTCATTTTTCACTTAGTCTTGGAGACATCTGGAGAACTGCTTTGCGGACACAGCAACTTGATTTTAATTTTCAGGAAAACAGGAGGAGAAGAGGAGAAAACAATAGTAGGGCACTTAGCTAGATCTTGGAAGTTTTATCTTTGTCTTTTCAAGGCTGATTTTCCTGACATGTTGGAAAGGATGAAGGATCTTTGAACGTTTTACAGATAACTATATTTTGTGAAACTTCTCTGGTTACAAATAAATCGTCTAAAGAGTAAAGTATAGAAGAAATTACAAGGAATCACATAGCCACAATCATTTAATTATCAGTGTAGTAGAGATTCTCCCATCCACATTTTCATATTACTACAAAGAAAGGCAGAGTTCATGCAGTTTTAAGTGTGCATAATAAAAAGAACAAAATATAAACTGATGAGAAAATGTTGCTGTGAATATCTTATGTTCTTACCTACTGAGTTTTGCATATCTGATTTTGGACTTCCATAAAATTCACTTTCAGTTACTTAAAAGAGTAAAATAAATCAACAAATAAGTGAAGAACTTCCTAAAAGAAAATAATATTTACCATCTTAAATACTATAGGTTGTTCTTTAAATTATAAGGTGTTAGATAATAATCATAAATCATTAAAAATTATTAGTATGGTAAAAATTTCAACAAATTTTAGAAACTATTTAAATAATGTATTTAAATAAAATTGTGTTGTATAATTTTAGGAAAAAATTAGAATTGTTTAAAATAACCTGTTTTATGTATAGAACAGTCTTATGGACTCTGTGGGAGAGGGAGAGGGTGGGAAGATTTGGGAGAATGGCATTGAAACATGTAAAATATCATGTAAGAAACGAGCTGCCAGTCCAGGTTCGATGCACGATACTGGATGCTTGGGGCTAGTGCACTGGGACGACCCAGAGGGATGGTATGGGGAGGGAGGTGGGAGGAGGGTTCAGGATGGGGAACACATGTATACCTGTGGTGGATTCATTTTGATATTTGGCAAAACTAATACAATTATGTAAAGTTTAAAAATAAAATAAAACTAAAAAAAATAAAATAAAAAAATAACCTGTTTAGTAAATATTCTCCATATTTTGTCTGTATTTTATTTTTATATTCTTCTATTTAAAAAGATTTAATCTGTTGAATAGTAAATTTAGTAATTGCCTAAGATTATCTCAATCTACTACAATGCCCAGATTTCCAGATTTTAGGAATTTCTGTGTTCTTGAAAATTTTTAAATAACCAATTCTTAATTTCAAACCAATAAACTATACCACAAAAGAAATGGCATATCAGTAGTGAACAGCCATTTGCTCAGGCACATATCAGTGAAAGTAATTCAAATATTTGCAAGAATAAAAGTGAGAAAAGGCAATGGCTATAACATTTGTGTAATTTTTTTAATAACTCCTCTTCCAGGTGAAATCTTTTTTAAAAAATTGACTAAAACTCCAGAAACTGCATTAATCACACAATATAATGTTTTTTTGCTGCAATTCAATTTGTTCAATATGTTTTGAAGGTGCTTTTTTACTTTTATTAACTAAAAAGATAGTTAATTTTAACTTATTTTATTAGAAATTATTCTTTAAAGAAGTTTTTTTTTTTTTCTATACTGCAAACAAACTAAAGTAGTAATTCTTATGGCACTTACCTTTGAAGTACAGACCTTTAGCAGTAGCTGTAGGTCCCAAGAATATAGTAGTTAGTAAAATAGGTAAGATTGATGCTGTTGTGTAGTATATGGTCTAGTGGTTAAGATTATTTTAAACAAAATATAATGACAAAAGTATCATGACCAACAATGACAAATGTTTTGCAAGAAAATGGATGGGGACTGCTTTGGGAAAATGTAAGAGAAAAATGTAGATTGAGGGGGGATATGGCATAAGACCTTTTTGATAAGGTGATATTTATGGTTCCTTCTAGACACTGAGTATAAATTAACCTTCATCAAAGATGAAGCAAGAATGAGGAGGAGGAGATGATCCTTGGCAGAGAATACAGTATTCAAGGGGCTCTGAATTATGAAAGTGCTTGAAGCATTAGAGATTAGAAATCAGACCAGATGGATGGCAAGTTTTGAGTAAGGGAGTTGGACAAGCAGTAGAGAGGGAAGTCTTAAGATTTAAATGAATATATCTGGCTTTAATTGAAACTTAGGGGGGCTTGAAGTTTCACTAGAACACTCCAGTGTAAGGAAGAGCAAGAATTTGGTTTTAAATATATTGTATTAGAGATGTTGCTAAGAAGGCAGTGTTAAGAGCTAGGATAAACTGATTTGGAACTCAGATGCTTATGAATGAAATATATTACATTTATCACATAAATATTTGAAGGCTTGGAAATGAAGGCTTTGCCCTAAGAGGGCCTAGGTCAAAAGTGTTGGGTAACTAAAGTTGAGAGCTAGACTTTTAATATTTAGAGCTAGAGTGAAAATGAAAAGACCTTCAAAGGAAACTGAAAAGGAGCATTAGAGGGATGGAAGAAAATCTGCAAGAGCATCATCTAGTGAAACTCAAAGGAAATGAGTTTGTTGAATTTTTCTCTCTTTTTCAGTAGCCATAATAGTCATTTAATTTTATTCAGAAATGGACTTCTCATTTCGTTTTGCATCTCACCCCAGATGTTTCTTTTCTAACTATTAGGAGTTGTAACTGTTAGAGCACTCAAGAGGCCTGGTGGGATCTGAGCCTCAGAGACAAACAGGAGCCTCAGCAACAACAGGGCCCGGTGCCAAACAGGGCATCCCCCCACCTCCTCCTCCTAGCCTGCCTCTCATACTACTGCAGACACTCTCAATAGCTACTGAGCAAAAGTACTCATTTAATATGAACAATCACTTAGTCTCAGCAGCATGTGTCATGGGATACCGAGACAAGCAGAATTTCCCTTGATCTTCCTTCCCTAAGCAGAGCTTAGGGTTTTGTTGTTTGTATTATTATTATTAAATCAAAAACTTGATCCAGAAAGCTAGGCAGGTTTTTGCTCAAATGTGTCCAGTTCTTGATAACTTTCTTACCTCCACACTTGTCCAAGCATCATCATTTTATGTGATGAACGATCATAATAGACTGAACTGGTCTCATCCTCTCCCCACTTTTACCCATTCCTCTCAATCCATTTCCTACAAAGGACCTGGAGTTATCTTTACACTGTATAAATCAGAGTGTATAATTCCCCTCTTAGCAACCTATCAGTGTCTTCTGTTCACACCACTTCCTCTGGCCTATGAGTCTCAACATGGCAGGCTCCTGTCTTTCTCCTCTAGCATGTCTCATACCGTGTTTCATCTTTCTCCCTGTGAAACATTACACTGGCCTTCTGTCAATCCTAGAACATGTTAAGCTCTTTTTCACTTTGGAACCTTTGGACATTAATATTCCCTGAAATAAATTTACCACCACTCTTTGCCTGGTTGTGACATTTAGTTCTCCTCAAAATGTCAGTTTCTTTGAGAGACCTTCACAGACAACCCATTGATTTCTAAAGATGTACCATATTTATATTTTTATTTCATGCTTTACCTGTTGATTGCCTGACTCACATATTAAAGCATAAATTTTACAAGATGAGGAGCAAGTCTATTTTTGTTTTTCATAATATATCCCAGCAGATAGAGTAATGATAGGAAAGAGTGAAAGTGAAAGTTACTTAGTCATGTCTGACTCTTTGCAACCCCATGGACTATACAGTCCATGGAATTCTCCAGGCCAGAATACTGGAGTGGGTAGCCTCTCCCTTCTTTGGGGGATCTTCCCAACCCAGAGATTGAACCCAGGTCTCCCTCAATGCAGGCAGATTCTTTAACAACTGAGCCACAAAGGAAGCTCAAGAGTGCCGGAGTGGATAGCCTATTCCTTCTCCAGTGGATCTTCCTGACATAGAAAAGAATAGATATTTTTCTAATGAGTCAATGAATAAATCAAATAAACTAAGGATTAAATATTTTATGTGATTCACATATATATTTAATTCATAAATATTAATTTAACACACATAATGATTAAAATGACACCATTAGCAATATTATGATTTGTAATTAAACCTACAGAACAGTCACAGACACTTTTTCAAAATAATGGTTCTTTATATCCTCCAATGTGAGGCAGTTTTTACATAGATTAAACACGTTTTGATTAATGAATATGTGTTCATCCCAAATGATGAATATATTTAGGATAGGTTGTCTTTTTATGATAAATATATTTTCTGCCTAGTCAAGCCTACCAAAATATTAAATCCAGTTTTGATTAATAAAAATGAATGTAACGAGTTTTGAGTTATTTAATAAATATTTTAGGAGTGTTACAGATGATTTGAATTTTAATTTAAGCCCCAATATCAACTATTGATATCACATGTTGCTAGTGATGTGGAATCTATGTGAAATGAATGACTTTGCACATGGTACGTATTCGGTGATCTATTTGGTCACTTATATTTGCTTACTTGAACAAAGCTAGTAGAGGTGATAGAATTCCAGCTGAGCTATTTCAAATCCTGAAAGAAGATGCTGTGAAAGTGCTGCAATCAATATGTCAGCAAATTTGGAAAACTCAGCAGTGGCCACAGGACTGGAAAAGGTCAGTTTTCATTCCAATCCCAAAGAAAGGCAATGCCAAAGAATGCTCAAACTACCGCACAGTTGCACTCATTTCACACACTAGTAAAGTAATGCTCAAAATTCTCCAAGCCAGGCTTCAGCAATACATGAACCGTGAACTTCCAAGCTGGTTTTAGAAAAGGCAGAGGAACCAGAGATCAAATTGCCAACATCCACTGGATTATCAAAAAAGCAAGAGAGTTCCAGAAAATCATCTATTTCTGCTTTATTGACTATGCCAGAAACTTCGACTGCATGGATCACAATAAACTGTGGAAAATTCTGAAAGAGATGGAAATCCCAGACCACCTGACCTGCCTCTTGAGAAATCTGTATGCAGGTCAGGAAGTAACAGTTAGAACTGGACATGGAACAACAGACTGGTTCCAAATAGGGAAAGGAGTACATCAAGGCTGTATATTGTCACCCTGCTTTTTTAACTTATGCAGAGTAAATCATGAGAAGTGCTAGGCTGGAGGAAGCACAAGCTGGAATCAAGATTTCTGGGAGAAATATCAGATATGCAGCTGACACCACCCTTATGGCGAAAAGTGAAGAAGAACTAAAGAGCCTCTTGATGAAAGTGAAAGAGGAGAGTGAAAAAGTTGGCTTAAAGTTCAACATTCAGAAGGTCATAGAATCCTGTCCCATCACTTCATGGCAAATAGATGGGGAAACAATGGAAACAGTGGCAGACTATTTTTTTTTTACTCCAAAATCACTGCAGATGTTGACTGCAGCCATGAAATTAAAAGATGCTTACTCCTTGGAAGGAAAGTTATGACCAATCTAAATAGCATATTAAAAAGCAGACACATTACTTTGTCAACAAAGGTCCACCTATTTAAGGCTATGGTTTTTCCCTTAGTCATGTATGGATGTGAGAGTTGGACTATAAAGTAAGCTGAGTGCCAAAAAATTGATGCTTTTGGACTGTGATGTTGGAGAAGACTCTTGAGAGTCCCTTGGACTGAAAGGAGATACAACCAATCCCTCCTAAAGGAGATCAGCCCTGGGTGTTTACTGGAAGGACTGATGTTGAAGCTGAATCTCCAATACTTTGGCCACCTGAGGTGAAGAGCTGACTCATTTGTAAAGACGCTGATGCTGGGAAAGATTGAAGGCAGGAGGAGAAGTGAACAACATAGGATGAGATGGTTGGATGGCATCACCGACTGAATGGACATGAATTTGAGTAAACTCCGGGAGTTAGTGATGGGCCGGGATGCCTGGCATGCTGCAGTTCATGGGGTCTCAAAGAGTTGGACATAACTGGGCAACCAAACTGAACTGATACTTGCTTTTATAAAGGTAGATTCAAAACAATGTTTATTTTCTTTATTAGAGTACAATTGCTTTACACTGCTCTGTCAGTTTCTGCTATACAGAAAAGTGAAACACCCATGAGTGAAAGTTGCTCAGTCGTGTCCCACTCTTTGCAACTCCATGGACTATACAGTCCATGGAATTCTTCAGGCCAGAATACTGGAGTGGGTAGCCTTTCCCTTCTCCAGGGGATCTTCCCAACCCAGGGATTGAACCCAGGTCTCCCGCATTGCAGGTATATTATTTACCAATTAAGCCACAAGGGAAGCCTGAAAAAAAAAATATATGGGCTATGGTTTTTCCTGTGGTCATGTATGGATGTGAGATTTGGACTGTGAAGAAAGCTGAGCACCAAAGGATTGATGCTTTTGAACTGTGGTGTTGGAGAAGTCTCTTGAGAGTCCCTTGGACTGCAAGGAGATCCAACCAGTCCATTCTGAAGGAGATCAGCCCTGGGATTTCTTTGGAAGGAATGATGCTAAAGCTGAAACTCCAGTACTTTGGCCACCTCATGTGAAGAGTTGACTCACTGGAAAAGACTCTGATGCTAGGAGGGATTGGGGGCAGGAGGAGAAGGGGACGACAGAGGATGAGATGGCTGGATGGCATCACCGACTCAATGGACGTGAGTCTGAGTGAATTCCGGAAGTTGGTGATGGACAGGGAGGCCTGGCTTGCTGCAATACATGGGGTTGCAAAGAATCTGATACAACTGAGCGACTGAACTGAACTGATATACATATGTCCTCTCTTCTTTGGATTTCTTCCCATTTAGGTCCCCACAGAGTGCCATGTACAGTTCTCTGTGGCTATACAGTAGGTTCTCCTTAGTTATCTATTGTATATGTAGTAATGTATATATGCCAACCACAGTCTCCCAATCCATCTCACTCCCCTGCTTTCCCCCTTGGTATCTATATGTTTGTTCTCTGAGTGTATGTATCTATTTATATACCATTTTTCTAGATTCCACATATATGCATTAATATAGTTCTTTGTCTTCCTGATTTAATTCACTCTGTATGACAGTGTCTAGGTCCATCCACATGTCTATAAATGACACAATTTTGTTCCTTTTCATGCTGGGTAATATTAAATCATAATATTCAATTATAATGTCAATTAATTCCAATATTCTTGCCTGGAAAATTCCATGGGCCTAGAAGCCTGGAGAAGGCAATGGCACCCCACTCCAGTACTCTTGCCTGGAAAATCCCATGGATGGAGGAGCCTGGTAGGCTGCAGTCCTTGGGGTCGCTAAGAGTTGGACACAACTGAGCGACTTCACTTTCACTTTTCACTTTCATGCATTGGAGAAGGAAATGGCAACCCACTCCAGTGTTCTTGCCTGGAGAATCCCAGGGACGGGGGAGACTTGTGGGCTGCCGTCTATGGGGTCACACAGAGTTGGACACGACTGAAGTGACTTAGCAGCAGCAGGAGCCTGGAGGGCTATAGTCCATGGAATCGCAGAGTCGGACCCAACTGAGTGACTGAGCACACACACACAATATTCCATGGCA
>NW_011495049.1:10783870-10789298 GCF_000754665.1 Bison bison bison | reverse complement strand
ATGTATATTTTTGAATTATGGTTTTCTCTGGGTATAATCCCAGGAGTTGGATTACTGGGTCATATGGTATTTCTATTTTTAGTTTTTTAAGGAACCTGCATACTGTTCTCCTTAGGGGCTATGTCAGTTTACATTCCCATGAACAGTGTAAGGGGATTCCCTTTTCTCCAAAACCTCTCTAGGATTTATTGTTTGTAGATTTGTTGATGATGATCATTCTGACTGATAGGAGATGATATTGTAATTTTGTTTTGTATCTCTCTAATAGTGATATTGAGCATTTTTCTTGTGTGTGTTGGCCATCTGTATGTCTTCCTTGGAGAAGTGTCTGTTTAGCTCTTCCACCTAGTTTTTGACAAGGTTGTTCACTTGTTTAATATTGAACTGTATGAGCAGTTTGTATATTTTGGAGATTAATCCCTTGTCATTTGCTTTGTTTGCAAATATTTTCCCCATTCTGAGGATTGTCTTTTTGTTTTGTTTATGGTTTTGTTTGCTGTGTAAAATTGCTTAAGTTTAATTAGATCCCAATTGTTCACTTTTCTCTTCATTTCCATTACTTAGGTGGTGGGTCAGAAAAGATTTTCTATGATTTATGTCACAGAGTATTCTGCATATGATTTCCTCCTAGAGTTTATTCTAGTGTCTAGCCTTATATTTAAGTCATTAATCCATTTTGAGTTTATTTTGTGTGTGCTGTTAGGAAGTGTTCTGATTTCATTCTTTTAAGTGTAGCTGTCCAATCTTCCCTGGACCACTTATTGAAGAGATTGTCTTTTCTCCATTGTATAGTCTCACCTTTGTCATAGATTATGTGACCATAGGTATATGGATTTATCTCTGGGCTTTCTACATTGTTCAATTGATCTATACTTCTGTTTCTGTGATAGAAAATTCAAAACATTGTAAGAAATTAGTTGATGCAATTCAAAAGATTTGAATTCAAGTTCCCTAACTTCATCTATAGGTTGTGCAACACTGGGAAGTTATTTAACACAATCATATTTTCATTTCCACTTCAATAATAATATCTGCCTAACAAGGTTGTCATGATGACTAAAATATTACATATAGATACTTAGCCTATGGGCAGGCTGCTTTGCATGTGTTTATGAGTGTTATTGTTACTGTTGTCTTTATTCAGAAACAAATCAGGTGAAGTTGCAAAGAAAATTTTCTAGAACCAATACCTGATGTCAAATAAAAGCTTTTTTTAATGTGTTCAGTGTTGAATCAATGTTAGTAACTAAGTTTAAAACAATACAAAGAGAAGTAAAAGCTGGCATTGTCATGCTTTTTAACACTAATGTATTAACAACTCTAGTAAGTAGGAAGACTTTCCAAAAGGGAAAACATTTTCATATGTTAAAAAAAAAAAAAAAAGGATATAGACTGCTGTGAGAATATATTGCCTCTAACAATTTCATTATAGTTAATGTGTCTGAAAATTTCATTTTTATTCTACTGTCATAACTACTGATTTAATAAAATACATTCTTGATGAATGTACTCATGCCAATTTGATTAAGAATCTCTACATTTTCTTAAACTATTGTTTTATGAATGGATAGATTTATTTGAAAAAAAAGGAAGTATTTGGATATTGTTCTTTGAAAGTTCAGTTTTAATACAAAGTAACTGCAAAATAATCTATTTTTTCTTTATCTCAAATATATAATTTATGTTTTTTTTTTAATATTTGTCATACTTCCAGTAACGCCCTATATAAAAAACACGAAATTATTGCCTAATTTTTTTTTGAAATTTTGAATTTTGTTAACAATTATGTTATATATCTTTGTATAGGAATATATATCCACATAAAGCAACTTTATATCAGTGATTTAGCTCACAGTAACATTTCTTGAGTTTTGAAATACTCTCAGCTCTTAAATAAAACAAAATGTCTTAGAACAGAAATTAACTAACTGTAATTTTAAAATGTTTAAATAATACATGGAGCATGGCTATATGATGTGAATGCCAAATACTACCAAAGAAATGTCTTCATGTAGTCATTAAGGCATATGAAATATACATTTATACCTTTTAAAATATTTATTTTGAATATAATATATGTCTTCTAGAATTCTGCTGCCATTTTATAAGCATTGAATTGAAAGAATAAAAAACAAGTTTTCATGGAGAATTTGTCAGAAATTCTTGAATAAAGAAAGTGATCTTGGGCCAAAGTAAATTTTAAATATTGTTTTAATCATGTTAACTGTTCTTAGGTATAGTATGTAACTTGCTATTGTAAAAGAGAATTGTGCTTTTAGTTATTGACATTGTTTTCTTAGGAGTTTGAATATGTCTTTAAGATTGCAACAGTAATCAAAGTAGGAACGTTTACTGCCCACAATAGAAAAGAAACAAAATCACTTGCTGTGTAATTCTAAGTACTTTCCATTAAAGAAATCGCCAGTTACATCAAATGGAGGTCAGTCATATCACATACAGCTGCTCTCAGCAATCTCTTTTTATTAAGCTACCCTTTGATATTTTGTCCTACTGGGAGTGCAGTGGCAAAGGAAGCTATTTGGTAATAAATGTTTTAAAATAACTATTAGTATAAATTTGTCTATTTTAAATTTATATATACCAAATATTAATAACTTCTTATAGGGATGCTACTGTGGTTGGAGTAAGTTGTGGCTTACTCAATGTATCAAAAAGAATTGATAAATGAAACTTACCACCAAATTTTAAATATGTGTAATTATATTATGTTTTTTATGTATTTATTTCCTAGAAATATTGTTTGGAATTCTTTTTATTGTTATTGTTAGAAAGAAGTGTTGAAGCTACTTGAATTATGTAAAATCTGAAGTAACTAAATAACATTCAAATTATTAAAATAAGTCAGTTATATTGAGTTGGCCAAAATGTTTGTTTGGATTTGGCCAACTTTTGAGCCAACCCAATAAAATGCCTTTATATAAAAAGGTAATTTATATAAAATGTAATTAAATTTGATTCTGGTCAAAAGTGCAAAATCCATAGCTCATTATTCACTCATATAGTTTTTTGCATTTCAGTTAGACTAACTGTAATTTTCTCTTTAATAAGTATACTTAGAAACTAGGATCATTCTGTGATTATTTTTAATGGGTACACTTTTTAATGGATATATGTACTTATACAACTAGATTTTAATGTAGTAATTTGTTCTAATCAACTTTGAGCATAAATTTATTACATGTAGAGCATATGATGAATGCTAGTAATAATCATTAACATAATGGTCAACATGTCTCTTTTGTTAGTACTTCTTCATCTGTATTTCTTTATAAAATAATAGTAATGCTACCCTTTTACCGTGCACTATTCTACTTTTTTGTCATAACACACTACATTCTGAGGTACTATGTAGTTGATTGATTGTTCATTATTCACAACTTTTCTACTAAAAATGAAAACCCATAAGGAAGATATCTTCAAATGTGTTTTTCAGTGATAAATCCTGAGTATTTAGAGCAGAATATGACATTTGATAGATACACAATAAATATTGGTTAAATGAATGCTTGACTGAAATAACATTATTGGTGTTATTCTGAAAAATGTCAGATCTTCATGAAATAAATGTTTCTAGAAATTCATATTATAATAT
This sequence comes from Bison bison bison, assembly GCF_000754665.1. NCBI lineage: Eukaryota > Metazoa > Chordata > Mammalia > Artiodactyla > Bovidae > Bison > Bison bison. The sequence goes on along the minus strand of NW_011495049.1, from coordinate 10,785,685 downwards.
TTGATATAAGCAGTAGAAAAACAAATCAATATCATTGTAGAAAATTTAAATGTCTTTATCATCTTCTATTAAAAATAGCCTTTTATCCAACATAGTTTTAGAGGTTCTAACCATAGCAAAAAATAAATAAATAAATGAATCAGACAAGAAAAAGAAATAAAAGGAATCCACATCTGAAAGGAAGAAATAAATCTGTCACTGTTTGTAGATGACATGATACTATATACATAAAATGCTAAAGACACCACCAGAAAATACTAGGACTTATCAATGAATTTGATACAAAATTAATACACAGACATCTGTTGTATTTCTATACACCAACAATGATACATCAGAAGAATAAGAAAACAATCCTATTTATCACTGCATCAAAAGAATAAAGTACTTAGGAATAAACCTACCTAAGGAGGCAGAATACCTATACTCCAAGAACCATAAGACACCAATGAAAATATTGAAGATGACACAAATGGAAGGAAAGATATATTGTGTTTTTGGATTGGAAGAATCAACATTATTAAAGTGACCATATTACCCAAGAGAATCCACAGATTCACTGCAATCTCTGTCAAAATACCAATGCCATTTTCTATAGAACTGGAACAAAAGAAATTTAAATTTGGACAGAAGCACAGAAGACACCAAAAAACCTAAACAATCTTGAGAATGAGGAACAGAACTGGAGTAATCATGTTCCCTGACTTCAGAGTATACTAATAAGCTATAATATTTAAAGCAGTATGGCAATGGCATAAAAACAAGCACAAAGATCAGTGGAACAGGATAGATGGCCCAGAAAAAAACCCACACACTTATGGTCAATCAATCTACAACAAAGGAACAAGAATAAAAAATGGAGAAAACACAGGCTTTTCAATAAGTGGTGCCGGAAAACCAGACAGCTGCATGTAAAAGAATGAAATTAGAAAACTTTGTAGCCGCATATACAAAAGCAAACTCAAAATGGGAAAAAAAACTATATACTATAAAACTCCTAGAAGCAGAACATTCTTTGACATAAATCAAAGCAGTATTTTCTGATCTATTTCCTAAAGTAAAGGAAATAAAAACAAAAATAAACAAATGAAACTTAAACTTAAAAGTTTTTGCATAGCAAAGGAAATCATCAACAAAACAAAAAGAGAATCTACTGAATGGGAGAAGATATTTGCAAATAATATAATGGATAAGAGATTAATATCTAACATGTATAAAAGCTCATAGAAATCAACATCAAAAAATTTGAATAAAAATAGATATTTTTACAAGAGGAAATGCAGTTGAACAACAAGCATGTAAAAAGATACCGAACATCACAAATAATCAGGGAAATCCAAGTCAAAACCACCTTATACCTGTCAGAATGGCTATCATCAAAAAAATTCCAAATAACAAATGATAGCAAGGTTGCAGAGAAAATGGAACCCTCCTACACTGTTAGTAGGAATGTCAATTGGTGCAACCAAATTACACTGTGGTAAACAGTGTGACTAACCTAGATAGCATATTCAAAAGCAGAGACATTACTTTCCCAACAAAGGTCTGTCTACTCAAGTCTATGGTTTTTCCTGTGGTCATGTATGGGTGTGAGAGATGGACTGTGAAGAAAGCTGAGTGCCAAAGAATAGATGCTTTTGAAGTGTGGTGTTGGAGAAGACTCTTGAGAGTCCCTTGGACTGCAAGGAGTTCCAACCAGTCCATCCTAAAGGAGATCAGTCCTAGGTGTTCATTGGAAGGACTGATGCTGAGGCTGAAACTCCAATACTTTGGCTACCTGATGCAAAGAGTTGACTCATTGGAAAAGACTCTGAT
>NW_011495049.1:10783126-10783560 GCF_000754665.1 Bison bison bison | reverse complement strand
ATTCCTGAGTATATATGTGAGGAAAAAAAAAAAAAAAAGAAAACACACTAAATCAAAAAAGATACATGCACTCTGATGTCCATAGCAGCATTATTTACAATAAGCTAGACATGGAAGCAACCCACATGTTAATCAAGAGATAAATGAAATTCTGGCATTTGTAACAAGATGGATGGACCTAGAAAGTACTATGCTTAGAGAAATAAGCATATACTTATTCTTATTAAGAATAATAAGCATATAGTTATATTTAAGAAAAAAATATTGAGAGATATATATATATATATCGAGATATACATATATGTATATATTGAGATATATATATATATCGGAGAAGGCAACAGCACCCCACTCCAGTACTCTTGCCTGGAAAATCCCATGGATGGAGGAGCCTGGTGGGCTGCAGTCCATGAGGTCGCTAAGAGTCGGACATG
>NW_011495049.1:10779067-10783026 GCF_000754665.1 Bison bison bison | reverse complement strand
GGAATGAAAACTGACCTTTCTCCAGTCCTGTGACCACTGCTGAGCTTTCCAAATTTGCTGACATATTGAGTGCAGCACTTTCACAGCATCATCTTTCAGGATTTGAAATAGGTCAGCTGGAATTCCATCACCTCCACTAGCTTTGTTTGTAGTGATGCTTCCTAAGGCCCACTGGACTTTGCATTCCAGGATATCTAGCTCTAGGTGAGTGATCGTACCATTCTGGTTATCTGCAAAGGTAATCCCTTCACTTATTGACATTTCTGTGTGTGTGCCTATACATATGGGTGTAGTTCTTATTTGTAGAGTGTATGTTTTTGTATTTGTATGTATATACAATAACACCAAAGACTAAATATTGAACTCAATGACTTACATTGCAAAACCCTGAAAAGAAATAGTGAGTTCTTTGATTTGTGTACTGTACTATAGAGCACACTTGTAGGTGTGTGTGTATTAGTTGCTTAATCATGTCTGACTCTTTGGGACCCCATGGGCTGTAGCCTGCCAAGGCTCTTCTGTCCATGGAATTCTCCAGGCAAGAATACTGGAGTGGGTTGCTATTTCCTTCTCCAATAGGGCACTTAGAACTCAGCAAATTAACAAATAATAGTAATTATTATTATGTAATAAAAATGGTCACAGAGGGAAGACTTGTAGCAGGAGAATCAAGCAGCATAATAATAATTGATGTAATCTAGTCTCTGGATGAACATGAAATTTTCCATCTCTTTTGCCCCCAGGAGTCTATTAAAATTATTCAAGTGAAATCTGATTCAAAAATCCCTAAGGATATGTAATTGTGAGGATTTATAGTGTAAGTTTGCTGTAAGTAATGGGTCAGTGCACATCTGGGAGAAAAGCATTAAAGCATAGTCAGGTTGAGGTATTTTGTTTTTAATTTAATTCATTTATATGCACATTTATAAGATCTGCACTAGAAAGCTACCTCACACTGAGGATGACAGTCTCCAGCTTTAAGAGGAGTATCTGTCCCCAAAAGAGGACAGCTTGAGACTACTTTGAGGAGAATGACGAAGAGACGAAAAATCTTGAAAATATGCAACACATTGCTCTATACATTTGTATAACAAGCCTCAGTGAGAAATTCTTTCCACTACTTAGCACCCTTTTCTTCCAGGTAGAACATAATTTTAGATATCCACACTTGTGGTAAGTATACACATGATCAGTATCACCTCAGTTCAAACCTGGGGCTCTTAATACAAAATAGTTAAGTACCAACTTGCACACATTTTGTCCTAAATGGAAAAATGGGGGGGAAAAGGATATTGTTTTAATAGAGATTTAAAATAAATGTAGGTGCAATAGCAAGACAGGTACCAATTTCACTTTACATTGGATTGGATACTGGTAAGGGTACTCTTTCCTGGAAAATTCCGTGGATGGAGGAGCCTGGTAGGCTACAGTCCATGGGATCGCAAAGAGTCGGACATGACTGAGCAACTTCACTTCACTTCAAGGGACATGGGAGAATTCACAGAGTTTTCCTGGGTAATTATAGGAACCAAAGAAGCAGGAAAGAAGAAGGACATACCTAATAGCAGCTTTGAATAAAGACATATGCTATACAAACTACAAATGAGTTGGGAATATTAGAATATTAGGTATATCCAGGGAAGTAATTAAAAAAGAGTGTGGAAAAATAGCTTCAAGTTAAATTATGAAAAGCCCCAAATGCCATGCTCAGGAATTTATAATAAATAGAGTGACATGATAAATTTATGTAGACGACTATTATAATCATATATAAATCTTGAAAATTTATTTCTGACAAAATATAAAAGGTAAATTGGAAGCAGAAGAGATGGAGATTTGGACTTTCCTTGTGGCTCAGCTGGTAAAGAATCCACCTGCAATGCAGGAGACCTGGGTTCAATTCTTGGGTTGGAAAGATGCCCTGGAGAAGGAAATGGCAACCCACTCCAGTGTTCTTGCTTTGAGAATCCCAGGGACGGGAGAGCCTGGTGGGCGGCCGTCTATGGGGTCGCACAGAGTCGGACACGACTGAAGCGACTTAGCAGCAGCAGCAGCATATATATATATATAAAACAAAAACTGACTCACAGATAAACTAGTAGATACCAGTGTGGAAAAGGAGGCAGGGGCCAAATAGAGGTATGAGATTAAGAGATATAAACTACTATGTATAAATAGATAAGCAACAAGGATCTTCACCCCCTTTTTTCTTCTGTGTCAACCTCTCACCTGTTGCCTTTCCTGCCTTTAGCTCTTCATGTCGTAAATAGGAAAGACATATTCAGATTACCTCAAGTATTTAGGGCATATGGTACTAATCTGGGGGAATTAGGTCAGTATAGCACAATATCTCAGTAGTCACGAAGTCAGGCCTCAGACAGGATGAGATTTTAGTTGAGGAAACTGTAGCAGAAAAATCTTGGTTGGCGGGGTTGGGGGGCGGTCTGTCTGGCTTTTACAGTTACCGGTCGGGTGATGCACTTTCTTTCTGTCTCCATCTGTTCCTATAGTCATTTGGCCTGCTGCTTCTCCTATTTGCCTCACACTTAATCTAGCAGAAATAAAGTCTATTTGAATCTATTAATCATTGGGAAAATAAAGTATATCGTGGGACAGATACACCAGTCTTGAGCTCGTGCACTAATGTATTGAGGTGTAAAAGCTTTGCCAAGTGGCATACAATCTTGGTCTACCATTCATACATGCCCTGGTCCTCTAACAGGGTGATTCAACATAGATCGAGATTCCATGAAATTCATGTTTATTGTTCCTTTTCAATGATCTACTAAAACCTTTGAGTTGTTTTCTAGTGTTGAGCTATCAGAGGAGATTGCTTATACACGAGATTGCATATTGGGAATATGAAGCAGTGGTGCCATGACTCTCTTTCACAGCGCTCAGCTTTCTTTATAGTCCAGTCTCACATCCATACATGACTACTGGAAAAACTACAGCTTTGACTACACAGACCTTTGTTGGTAAAGTAATGTCTCTGCTTTTTAATAAGCTGTCTAGGTTGGTCATAGCTTTTCTTCCGAGGAGAAGAAATTTCATGGCTTCAGTCACCATCTGCAGTGATTTTGGAGCCCAAGAAAATAAATCCTCTCACTCTTTCCTGTTTCCCCATCTATTTGCCATGAAGTGATGGGACCAGATGTCTTGATCTTAGTTTTCTGAATGTTGAGTTTTAAGCCAACCTCTTCACTCTCCTCTTTCACTTTCATCAAGAGGCTCTTTAGTTCTTCACTTTCTTCCATAAGGGTGGTGTCTGCGTATCTGAGTTTTTTAATATTTTTCCTGGCAATCTTGATTCCAGCTTATGCTTTATCCAGCTGGGCAATTTGCATGATGCACTCTGCATATAAGTTAAATAAGCAAGGTGACAATATACAGCCTTGAGTACTCCTTTCCCAAATTGGAGCCAGTCTGTTGTTCCATGTTCAGTTCTAACTGTTACTTTGTGACCTGCATACAGATTTCTCAGGAGGCAGGTAAGGTGGTCTGGTATTCCCAGGTAAGTATTCCCATCTCTTTCAGAATTTTCCACAGTTTATGGTGATCCACACAGTCAAAGGCTTTGGCATAGTCAATAAAGTAAAAGTAGATGTTTTTCTGGAATTCTCTGGCTTTTTGCATGATCCAACAGATGTTAGCGATTTGATCTCTGGTTCCTCTGCCTTTTCTAAATCCAGCTTGAACATCTGGAAGTTCACAGTTCACGTACTATTGAAGCCTGGCCTGGAGGATTTTGAGCATTACTTTGCTAGCGTATGAGATGAGTGTAATTGTGCAGTAGTCTGAACATTCTTTGATATTGCCTTTCTTTGGGATTGGAATGAAAACTGACCTTTCTCCAGTCCTGTGACCACTGCTGAGCTTTCCAAATTTGCTGACATATTGAGTGCAGCACTTTCACAGCATCATCTTTCAGGATTTGAAATAGGTCAGCTGGAATTCCA
>NW_011495049.1:10778597-10778967 GCF_000754665.1 Bison bison bison | reverse complement strand
TAAAAAAGAGTGTGGAAAAATAGCTGCAAATTAAATTATGAAAAACCCAAACTGACACACTCAGGAATTTATAATAAATAGAGTGTCATGATAAATCTATGTGAAGATTATTATAATCATATGTAAATCTTGAAAATTTATTTCTGACAAAATAAATATAAAAGGTAAATTGGAAAAGGAAGAGATAGAGGTTATGGATTATGAACTGAAGACATCTGAGTATGCCTTGAAAGTGAAGATGGTGGGAAAGGAGTGGAATTGATATGACTTAAATATGCACAGTACATCATGAGAAACGCTGGGCTGGAAGAAGCGCAAGCTGGAATCAAGATTGCCAGGAGAAATATCAATAATCTCAGATATGCAGATG
>NW_011495049.1:10775450-10778497 GCF_000754665.1 Bison bison bison | reverse complement strand
TCTTGAGAGTCCCTTGGACTGCAAGGAGATCCAACCAGTCCATCCTAAAGGAGATCAGCCCTGGGTATTGTTTGGAAGAAATGATGCTAAAGCTGAAACTCCGGTACTTTGGCCACCTCATGTGAAGAGTTGATTCATTGAAAAAGACTCTGATGCTGGGAGGGATTGTGGGCAGGAGGAGAAGGGGACGACAGAGGATGAGATGGCTGGATGGCATCACCGACTCGATGGACGTGAGTTTGAGTGATCTCTGGGAGATGGTGATAGACAGGGAGGCCTGGTGTGCTGCAATTCATGGGGTCGCAAAGAGTCAGACATGACTAAGCAACTTAACTGAACTGAAAAGGATTGGATTAGAAGATGAGGGAGGTTAAACAGTAGAGATGAATTCAGGTTTCTAACAACTGTGTGTGAAACCTTCACTGAAATAGGTAACACAATTTTAGTAATGGGGAAAAGAAGTTTATTTACTAGACTTTGTACTTCTCCTTTCATTCTTCCTATGGTTATCATTTTCCTATCTTTATATCTTCTTACATGGTGCCTGTTGCCACTGTACTCTAAAGAACAAAGAAAACATAATTTGGAAATTGTGGCAGTCTGAGAAAATGCAATCAAAGAGAAGTCCAAGCCAAGATGACTTTCAGTAGGAAGTGTCCAGTACCTGTGTCTCTCTTCTCTTCATCAAGCTAGGAGACTCAGCCTCTTTTGACTTTATATAGCAGACATATCCAGGGGAGTAATTATGAGAGAGTGTGGAAAAATAGCTTCAAGTTAAATTATGAAAAGCCCCAAATGCCATGCTCAGGAATTTATAATAAATAGAGTGACATGATAAATTTATGTAGACGACTATTATAATCATATATAAATCTTGAAAATTTATTTCTGACAAAATATAAAAGGTAAATTGGAAGCAGAAGAGATGGAGATTTGGACTTTCCTTGTGGCTCAGCTGGTAAAGAATCCACCTGCAATGCAGGAGACCTGGGTTCAATTCTTGGGTTGGAAAGATGCCCTGGAGAAGGGAAAGGCTACCCACTCCAATATTCTGGCCTAGAGAATTCCATCGACAGTATAGTCCATGGGGTCACAGAGTCGGACACAACTGAGCGACTTTCACTTTCACTTTCTTTCACAGCAGACATAACAATTTCAGCTGGTGAATATGTATTGATTTATTTATGCAACAAGCATGCATCGCTCTGAAGTTACTGCAATAATTGTATAATGTACTATGCATATTAAAATGTATAAATATATACTTGCTTTAATTAAATCCAACATTTCAAAGTATGGTGGGCAGAATAATAGCCTCTACAGTGGTTTACATGCTAATTCCCAGAGCCTATATTATGTTATATGGCAAGGATACATTAAAATTGCAGATGGAATTAAGTTTACTATTCAGCAGAACTTCAGATGAGGCTATTATCTAGGGTTATCTAGGTAGGACTACTAAAATCTGAAGGTCTATAAGTGAAAGAGAGAGGTATGAGAGCATCAGTATGTTGCAATGTGAGGAAGATCCAACCAGCCACTGCTGCTTCTAAGACGGAGGAGGGGCACCAGTCAAGGTGTGCAGGCAACTTCTGGGAGCTGAAAGGGGAAAACAATCGTAAACAGATTCTAGCCTAGAGTCTTCAGAAAAGAGTACAGTCTTGCCAAACCCTTGATTTTAACCCAGTGACTCTCTTTTAACTTATGACCTCTAAAACTGAGATAATAAATTTGTGATTTTTTAAGCCACTAACTTTGTGGTAATCTATTGCAGCAGCAGTAGGAACATTTCATTTTTTTTTTTCTATTTGTTTTGTTTAGTGAAATGTGGTAAATCAGCAAATGATTTTAATGCATTGTTTGAGGATATGAAATTTTTAATAAAATTTCTGCATCATAAATGGTAAGATGTTTCTATAAGTTATTTTTTTTAATGGAAAGTCTTTCCACATAACCTTCAATCATCTCATATATCCTCATCTTAATGGACAAGGAGAGCTAATTTAATAATTACATTCTAGATAGAATTTCAACACACAGTCTAGGCAACTTTGGAACTAAATAGCTTGTAGTGCTTCCTAAATGGTCCATTGCTGTATAAAAATATATACTACTCTTCTGGAGGCTTATAGATGATAAATGTTTAGCCATGGTGTTTGTGTGGTCCACTGGAGAAGTGAATGGCAAACCACTTCAGTATTCTTGCCTTGAGAACCCCATGAACAGTATGAAAAGGCAAAATGAGAGGATACTGAAAGAGGAACTCCCCAGGTCAGTAGGTGCCCAATATGCTACTGGAGATCAGTGGAGAAATAACTCCAGAAAGAGTTAAGGGATGGGCCAAAGCAAAAACAATACCCAGCTGTGGATGTGACTGGTGATAGAAGCAAGGTCTGATGCTGTAAAGAGCAATATTGCATAGGAACCTGGAATGTCATGTCCATGAATCAAGGCAAATTGGAAGTGGTCAAACAAGAGATGGCAAGACTGAATGTTGACATTCTAGGAATCAGCGAACTGAAATGGACTGGAATGGGTGAATTTAACTCAGATGACCATTATATCTACTACTGTAGGCAGGAATCCCTCAGAAGAAATGGAGTGGCCATCATAGTCAACAAAACAGTCCGAAAGCAGTACTTGGATACAATCTCAAAACCGACAGAATGATCTCTGTTCGTTTCCAAGGCAAACCATTCAATATCAGAGTAATCCAAGTCTATGCCCCAACCAGTAACGCTGAAGAAGCTGAAGCTGAACGGTTCTATGAAGACCTACAAGACCTTTTAGAACTAACACCCAAAAAAGATGTCCTTTTCATTATAGGGGACTGGAATGCAAAAGTAGGAAGTCAAGAAACACCTGGAGTAACAGGCAAATTTGGCCTTGGAATACGGAATGAAGCAGGGCAAAGACTAATAGAGTTTTGCCAAGAAAATGCACTGGTCATAACAGACACCCACTTCCAACAACACAGGAGAAGACTCTATACATGGACATCACCAGATGGTCAACACCGAAACCAGATTGATTATATTCTTTGCAGC
>NW_011495049.1:10774802-10775350 GCF_000754665.1 Bison bison bison | reverse complement strand
AAGTCAAGTGGGCCTTGGAAAGCATCACTACGAACAAAGCTAGTGGAGGTGATGGAATTCCAGTTGAGCTATTCCAAATCCTGAAAGATGGTACTGTGAAAGTGCTGCACTCAATATGCCAGCAAATTTGGAAAACTCAGCAGTGGCCACAGGACTGGAAACAGTCAGTTTTCATTCCAATCCCAAAGAAAGACAATGCCAAAGAATGCTCAAACTACCGCACAATTGCACTCATCTCACACGCTAGTAAAGTAAAGCTCATAATTCTCCAAGCCAGGCTTCAGCAATATGTGAACCGTGAACTTCCTGATGTTCAAGCTGGTTTTAGAAAAGGCAGAGGAACCAGAGATCAAATTGCTAACATCCGCTGCATCATAGAAAAAGCAAGAGAGTTCCAGAAAAACATCTATTTCTGCTTTATTGACTATGCCAATGCCTGTGACCATGTGTATCACAATAAAATGTGGAAAATTCTGAAAGAGACGGGAATACCAGACCACCTGATCTGCCTCTTGAGAAATTTGTATGCAGGTCAGGAAGCAACAGTT
>NW_011495049.1:10774211-10774702 GCF_000754665.1 Bison bison bison | reverse complement strand
ACTAAAAAACCTCTTGATGAAAGTGGAAGAGGAGAGTGAAAAAGTTGGCTTAAAGCTCAACATTCAGAAAACGAAGATCATGGCATCCGGTCCCACCACTTCATGGCAAATAGATGGGGAAACAGTGGAAACAGTGTCAGACTTTATTGTTCTGGACTCCAAAATCACTGCAGATGGTGACTGCAGCCATGAAATTAAAAGATGCTTACTCCTTGGAAGGAAAGTTATGACCAACCTAGATAGCATATTGAAAAGCAGAGACATTACTTTGCCAACAAAGGTTCGTCTAGTCAAGGCTATGGTTTTTCCTGTGGTCATGTATGAATGTGAGAGTTGGACTGTGAAGAAGGCTGAGCACCGAAGAATTGATGCTTTTGAACTGTGGTGTTGGAGAAGACTCTTGAGAGTCCCTTGGACTGCAAGGAGATCCAACCAGTCCATTCTGAAGGAGATCAGCCCTGGGATTTCTTTGGAAGGAATGATGCTAAAGC
>NW_011495049.1:10773245-10774111 GCF_000754665.1 Bison bison bison | reverse complement strand
CACTAGACCATTCAGGTATGACCTAAATCAAATCCCTTATAATTATACAGTGGAAGTGAGAAATAGATTTAAGGGCCTAGATCTGATAGATAGAATGCCTGATGAACTATGGAATGAGGTTTGTGACATTGTACAGGAGACAGGGATCAAGACCATTCCCATAGAAAAGAAACGCAAAAAAGCAAAATGGCTGTCTGGGGAGGCCTTACAAATAGCTGTGAAAAGAAGAGAAGTGAAAAGCAAAGGAGAAAAGGAAAGATATAAACATCTGAATGCAGCGTTCCAAAGAATAGCAAGAAGAGATAAGAAAGCCTTCTTCAGCGATCAATGCAAAGAAATAGAGGAAAACAGTAGAATGGGAAAGACTAGGGAACTCTTCAAGAAAATCAGAGATACCAAAGGAACATTTCATGCAAAGATGAGCTCGATAAAGGACAGAAATGGTATGGGCCTAACAGAAGCAGAAGATATTAAGAAGAGGTGGCAAGAATACAGAGAAGAACTGTACAAAAAAGATCTTCATGAGCCAGATAATCAGGATGGTGTGGTCACTGACCTAGAGCCAGACATCCTAGAATGTGAAGTCAAGTGGGCCTTGGAAAGCATCACTACGAACAAAGCTAGTGGAGGTGATGGAATTCCAGTTGAGCTATTCCAAATCCTGAAAGATGGTACTGTGAAAGTGCTGCACTCAATATGCCAGCAAATTTGGAAAACTCAGCAGTGGCCACAGGACTGGAAACAGTCAGTTTTCATTCCAATCCCAAAGAAAGACAATGCCAAAGAATGCTCAAACTACCGCACAATTGCACTCATCTCACACGCTAGTAAAGTAAAGCTCATAATTCTCCAAGCCAGGCTTCAGC
>NW_011495049.1:10768581-10773145 GCF_000754665.1 Bison bison bison | reverse complement strand
CGGTGATGGACAGGTAGGCCTGGCGTGCTGCGATTCATGGGTCGCAAAGAGTTGGACACGACTGAGTGACTGATCTCATATGATGGTGGTTATCTGGTGGTTTTCTGTTTATCTGGTGGTTATCTGATTATCTGGCAAGGTCGTGTCCCATTCTTGTAATGCCATGGACCGTAGCCTGCCAGGCTCCTCTGTCCATAGCATTTCCCAAGCAAAAATACCGGAAGGAGTTACCATTTCCTTCTTCAGCAGATCTTTCAACCCTGGAATTGAACCCAGGTCTCCTGCATTGCAGGCAGATTCTTTACTGACTGAGGTACAAGAGAATCCCTTAACCATGGTAAAGAACATCTAAAAATTCATGTGCTGTTTGGTAACTGACCTCCTAGTTTTCATAAGCTTGGATAACTGTCTGCACTTGTGTGAAATCTAGACCTAATAACTCACTTCTAAAGAATAGAATATGGTAAAAATGATAGGATGTCACTTCTTTTGCTATATACTGTTCTTGTCTTGTCAGATGCCCTATAGAGAGATCCTAGCATCAGGGAACTGCTATCTATAGCCAACAGCCACTGAGGACTTGATGTCTATCAAAAGGCATGTGACTGATCTTGGAAGTGGACCCTCTCTCAATCAAACCTTGAAATGACTGCAGTCCCAGCCAACACTTTTACTGTAGCCACATGAGAAAACCTACACAGAAAACCCAGTTCAGCGTTGCCTAAATCCCTCATCCTCGAAACAGCAGGGTCATATTCATTGTTTTAAACAAGAATGTTTCCAGGTAATTTGTGAAGCAGTAATAAATTAGTAACACATAGCTAAAGCACATGGAGAATAAATGCCTTTGCATATGTAGAAATTCACATGGGATTTGGAACCCCAATATTTTGACTCCATCCTGTATTTATGATTTTTGGCTCTATAGATAGAACCATAACCAGATTAGCATTGATTTATATTTAATATTAAAACATCTAAACTTATTATTTTTAATTTTTTTTCAAGTTCTATTTTTCAATCAATAAAGATTCTGAGTGTGATTTGAGACAAAAAGGAAATGTCATAGAAAGGTGGAGGATGTGGACATGTCAATTATTAGACTAAATTATATGGAAATCTTCAAAAGAATTTTCTTTTTCCTTCTATCACACTTTCATGAACTCAGAGACAAACTGAATATTTTCGGAGGTAGTTTTTTTGAATAAGCAATTTAGAGGTTATTTTGTACTGGTCACCATGACCCAGCCACTGAAATGTTTTGATCCCTGGCATTACTAAAATTTGTCTGTTAAAGGAAAAAAAGTAATAGAGTCTGTAATAATAATGATGCTCTGCTTTATTTGAGTTTTCCAAAGCAAACAGCCAATGAAAGTCAGCCTTTCTCTAAATTTGGGAGAGAGGTTCCACTCTGAGGGGTAAGAATGTGCAGGGCAGGATGGGAGATCAGATCAGAAAGGGGGCCACTGTCTATTTATTTACCCATTGGCTGGGCAGGGCCTGATCACTAAGGCATCTGGACTTCTCCTTCTTGTCTATTCAATCAAAACTTGAAACCACATCCCAAACAGGGAGCAAGCTTTGCTGAATTAACAGTTAAAAATAGGATTAAAGAGCAAGATAATAGGAGACAAGTACTTTTACAATATAGAAGTACAGGCTAGGTTGTGAAAAAAGCTGTATGGTTTTTTTAATGTTTTTCATCTTTCAAACCCTTGCCAAATTATCTACCTCAATGGTATACAATTTTTGATGTGTTGAACTGAACAAAGAAAGATATGATTTGCGTGGAGAATGTTGCTGAAGTATTATGAAAATATCCTTTACTTCCTCCAATGGGTGAAGCCAAGTCACTTGAAAAACCCCCTGGAAAAGTTAACAAATGTTCATTGTGGTTGGGGAACCACAGTTGACTGATATCTGATTTACCCTTGAAAAGTGCACAGCCCACACATCAGCTAGACTGGAGTATAGGAACAGAATAGTGGAAATAGGAGAAAGATAGATATGTTTTCCTATGGACCACATGCAGACATCAGGAGAAAGTCCTATTAGGTCATTTTGAAAAGAATCATAACACAAGGTGATTTTCTTACTAGGTTAATCAATGTCAGTATAAGTAGACAGAGATGCACCATCATATTCAGAAAGTACCAAAAAAGCAAGTCATTTACCTGTCAGAGAAAAGGACTCTTCAATCACTGAGATAAAACTTTTGTATAGGGAATTTTTATTATCTTAAAATGACCAAAATAGCCCTCTGAAATATTAACATAACAAAAAAACCAATATAAATAAAAGTGTTACTCATAATTGGGTACAAATTATTATTATAGAATTTGTTGGTATTATTTGACAATGATTCATTGATAAATCTTTACATTTTAGTCATTCTCAATTTTATTTTGTCAACATTTTGATATTATAACTCTTTTAACTGATACAGATATGGTTATGGTCAAGCAAATAATTTTTTTTAGCATCATGTAAAGCTTACTGAACCTCAAGCCAAAGTGGAATTTGTAAATGGATTATTTCCTATCTATAGATGTTTACAGAAATAGGCCACATATAGAACACAAAATAAAAAGTTTCAAAATACAAAGGGTCAATATCTGACCTTTTCTACACTAGCATGGCTTTGAAGAATCAATATTTTTCATTTTCTTAACCTGAAAGTAAAGCACTGTGTTAGTACCAAGAGACATGCTGTCTGGACCTATTACTGTGGTTGCATTTCTAAAGCACACTTTGATATTAATAATTTAAAAACACACTCAATTTTTTTTAGAATAATTTCTCTTTTAAGCAAGGAAAACAATCATGAAAGTGATTAGATTTTTAAATAAAATAAAAATTTTGCTAAAGTTGTAGAGTATTAAACATTTGCTTAACGATTGTAGTATGGAAGCTTATAGGCATATTAAACTCATTTGTTACTGAAGGAAGACAATGTCTTCCTTTCCTTTCCTTCCTTCCTTTCAGACAATGTCTATTGTGTGAAAATACATCTTGAAATACTCAAGTTGGGTTTAGAAAAGGCAGAGGAACCAGAGTTCAAATTGCTAACATTCACTGAATAATAGAGAAAACAAGACAATTCCAGAAAGAAATATCTGCTGTTCTTTATTGACAACACTAAAACCTTTGACTGTGTAGGTCACAACAAACTGTAGAAAATTCTAGAAGAGATGCAAGTACCAGACCACCTTCCCTGTCTCCTGAGAAACATTTATATAGATCAAGAAGCAATAGTTAGAACTCCATATGGAACAACTGACTGGTTCAAAATTGGGAAAGAAATATGATAAGGCTGTATATAGTCGCCCAGTTTATTTAACTTTTATCCAGAGTACATCATATGAAATACCAGGCTGGATGAATCACAAGCTGAATCAAGATTGCCAGGAGAAATATCAACATGTATGTATGTTAATATCATATCAACAAGTTATGTAGATGATACCACTCCTCTAATGGCAGAAATTGAAGAGGAACTAAAGAGCATCTTGATGAGGGTTAAAGAGGAGAGAGGAAAAGCTGGCTAAAACTCAATGTTCACAAAATTAAGATCTTGTCCCATCACTTTGTGGCAAATAGAAGGGGAAAAAGTGGAAGCAGTGACAGATTTTCTTTCCTTGGACTCCAAAATCACTTCAGATGGTGACTGCAGCCATGAAATTAAAATGCTTACTCCTTGGAAGAAAAGCTCTGACAAACCTAGAGAGCATACTAAAAAGCAAAGACAAAACTTTGCAGACCAAAGTCCATATAGTGAAAGCTATAATTTTTCCAGTAGTCATGGTTGGATGTGAGAGCTGGACCATAAAGAAGACTGAGCACTGAAGACTTGATGTTTTCAAATTATGCTGTTGGAGAAGACTTTTAAGAATCCCTTGGACTGCAGGGAGATCAAACCAGTCAATCCTAAAAGAAATCAGTTCTGAATGTTCATTGGAAGGCCTGATGCTGTAGCTGAGGCTCCAATATTTTGGCCACCTGATGCAAAGAGCCCATTCATTTGGAAAAGACCTTGATGCTGGGTATAGTTGAAGGAAGCAGAAGAGGGTGACAGAGGATGAAATGTTTGAATGGCATCACCAACTCAATGGATATGAGTTTCAGAAAACTCTGGGATATAATGAATAACATGGAAGGCTGACGAGCTGCAGTCCATAGGATTGCAGAGTCAGACACAACTTAGCTACTCAATTCAGTTCAGTTTCTCAGGCATGTCCGTTTGTGACCCCATGGACCACAGCACACCAGGCCTCCCTGTCCACCACCAACTCCCAGAGTCTACCCAAATCCATGTCCATTGAGTCAGTGATGCCATCCAACTATCTTATCCTCTGTCATCCCCTTCTCCTCCTGCCCTCAATCTTTCCCAGCATCAGGGTCTTTTCCAAAGAGTCAGCTCTTCGCATCAGGTGTCCAAAGTATTGGAGTTTCAGCTTTAGCATGAGTCCTTCCAATGAACACCCAAGACTGATCTCCTTTAGGATGGACTGGTTGGATCTCCTTACAGTCCAAGGGACTCTCTAGAGTCTTCTCCAACACCACA
>NW_011495049.1:10767355-10767759 GCF_000754665.1 Bison bison bison | reverse complement strand
ATTTTTGCTGACTGTATAGAGCTTCTCCGTCTTTAGCTGCAAAGAATATAATCAATCTGGTTTCGGTGTTGACCATCTGGTGATGTCCATGTATAGAGTCTTCTCCTGTGTTGTTGGAAGAGGGTGTTTGTTATTACCAGTGAATTTTCTTGGCAAAACTCTATTAGTCTTTGCCCTCCTTCATTCTGTATTCCAAAGCCAAATTTGCCTGTTACTCCAGGTGTTTCTTGACTTCCTACTTTTGCATTCCAGTCCCCTATAATGAAAAGGACATCTTTTTGGGGCGTTACTTCTAAAAGGTCTTGTAGGTCTTCATAGAACCGTTCAACTTCAGCTTCTTCAGCGTTACTGCTTGGGGCATAGACTTGGATTACTGTGATATTGAATGGTTTGCCTTGGAAATG
>NW_011495049.1:10766532-10767255 GCF_000754665.1 Bison bison bison | reverse complement strand
GTGATTATCTGGGTCGTGAAGATCTTTTTTTGTACAGTTCTTCTGTGTATTCTTGCCATCTCTTCTTAATGTCTTCTGCTTCTGTTAGGTACATACCATTTCTGTCCTTTATCGAGCCCATCTTTGCATGAAATGTTCCTTTGGTATCTCTGATTTTCTTGACGAGATCTCTAGTCTTTCCCATTCTGTTGTTTTCCTCTATTTCTTTGCATTGATCGCTGAAGAAGGCTTTCTTATCTCTTCTTGCTATTCTTTGGAACGCTGCATTCAGATGTTTATATGTTTCCTTTTCTCCTTTGCTTTTCACTTCTCTTCTTTTTACAGCTATTTGTTAGCCTCCCCAGACAGCCATTTTGCTTTTTTGCATTTCTTTTCCATGGGGATGGTCTTGATCCCTGTCTCCTGTACAATGTCACGAACCTCATTCCATAGTTCATCAGGCATTCTATCTATCAGATCTAGGCCCTTAAATCTATTTCTCACTTCCACTGTATAATCATAAGGGATTTTATTTAGGTCATACCTGAATGGTCTAGTGGTTTTCCCTACTTTCTTCCATTTAAGTCTGAATTTGGCAATAAGGAGTTCATGGTCTGAGCCACAGCCAGCTCCTGGTCTTATTTTTGCTGACTGTATAGAGCTTCTCCGTCTTTAGCTGCAAAGAATATAATCAATCTGGTTTCGGTGTTGACCATCTGGTGATGTCCATGTATAGAGTCTTCT
>NW_011495049.1:10765796-10766432 GCF_000754665.1 Bison bison bison | reverse complement strand
GAAATCTTTATTCCAGCTTGTGTTTCTTCCAGTCCAGTGTTTCTCATGATGTACTCTGCATATAAGTTAAATAAACAGGGTGACAATATACAGCCTTGACGAACTCCTTTTCTTATTTGGAAGCAGTCTGTTGTTTCATGTCCAGTTCTAACTGTTGCTTCCTGACCTGCATACAAATTTCTCAAGAGGCAGATCAGGTGGTCTGGTATTCCCATCTCTTTCAGAATTTTCCACAGTTTATTGTGATCCACACAGTCAAAGGCTTTGGCATAGTCAATAAAGCAGAAATACATGTTTTTCTGGAACTCTCTTGCTTTTTCTATGATGCAGCGGATGTTGGCAATTTGATCTCTGGTTCCTCTGCCTTTTCTAAAACCAGCTTGAACATCAGGAAGTTCACGGTCCACATATTGCTGAAGCCTGGCTTGGAGAATTATGAGCTTTACTTTACTAGCGTGTGAGATGAGTGCAATTGTGCGGTAGTTTGAGCATTCTCTGGCATTGTCTTTCTTTGGGATTGGAATGAAAACTGACCTTTTCCAGTCCTGTGGCCACTGCTGAGTTTTCCAAATTTGCTGGCGTATTGAGTGCAGCACTTTCACAGCATCATCTTTCAGGATTTGGAATCGCTCAACT
>NW_011495049.1:10765568-10765696 GCF_000754665.1 Bison bison bison | reverse complement strand
TGCTGACTGTATAGAGCTTCTCCGTCTTTAGCTGCAAAGAATATAATCAATCTGGTTTCGGTGTTGACCATCTGGTGATGTCCATGTATAGAGTCTTCTCCTGTGTTGTTGGAAGAGGGTGTTTGTTA
>NW_011495049.1:10750583-10765468 GCF_000754665.1 Bison bison bison | reverse complement strand
CCATTCCCTTCTCCAGTGGACCACATTCTGTCAGATCTCTCCACCATGACCCGCCCTTCTTGCTTTGCCCCATGGGCATGGCTTAGTTTCATTGAGTTAGACAAGGCTGTGGTCCTAGTGTGATTAGTTTGACTAGTTTTCTGTCAGTATGGTTTCAGTGTGTTTGCCCTCTGATGCCCTCTTGCAAGACCTACCGTCTTA
The DNA here is from genome assembly GCF_000754665.1 of Bison bison bison. NCBI lineage: Eukaryota > Metazoa > Chordata > Mammalia > Artiodactyla > Bovidae > Bison > Bison bison. Next base: position 10,765,267 of record NW_011495049.1, on the reverse strand, counting down.
CTTGGGTTTCTCTTACCTTGGGTATCTCTTCAGGACTGCTCCAGCAAAGCACAGCCATTGCTCCTTATCTTGGACGAGGGGTATCTCCTCACCACCACCCTTTCTGACCTTCAACGTGGGATAGCTCCTCTAGGCCCTCCTGTGCCTGTGCTGCCACAGCTCCTTGGACATGGGAACGCCGAGAGGAGCTACCCCGCTTCCGAGGAGCTACCCCACACCCCCACTCCCGAGGCCAGCGGCAGCAGCCGGGAGGAGCAACCCACACCCAAGGCCAGGAGTTGTGGCCGGGAGGAGCATAAACAAAGTGATTAAATTTATCTTAGGTATATTAAACTAAGAAAACTAAGGAGATACTGTTTAACAGCATACTTCTTAAAAAGAAAAAAAATGACTATATAATTAACACAGATTCATTACCTTAATTTACCACACCTAAGTCATAAAATGTTCAATAGGGAATAAGATCAACTTATTTTAAATAATATTTTTGAATACTTTGATACAATCTGAACTGTGCATTCTTTATAAGTAACTTGCTCATTCTTTAACATCTGAGGAGCAATGATCATTTTCCTTGTTAACCTTTATCCTATCTGTTTTGACTCAGGTAACATTATTGAGCATAGATGTAAGCAGTGTAATTTATCAGTTTTTAACCTACCCCCAAATTCAATAGAGTATATCATCATAGCACAAAACAAAATCATCATAGATGATTGCCTAACATCTCATTTTTCATTAAACTGTGAACCTCAGCAGCTGCTATTTGTCTTTCCCTTCTCTACCCTTCTTGATAATGATGATGATAGAAGGAAAAATAAGAAAGAAGAGATAGAGGTAAAGGGGGAAGAAGAAGAGTGGATAAAGAAAAGGAAAGAAGAGAGGAAGAGAAAAATGAAAATAAATCAACCGTTTAATGAAATATACCTGGCTTTAGAGTAGGCCATTCATATAAATTACTGTATTAAAAACATATAATAACTGGAGGTTATATTAGTTTCTGCATATTACAGATGAGAAAATCAACATTCTCAAGGCTAAATAACTTAATAAAGCTCACACACATATTAGGTAAAACTGCACTCAGAGCTAGTTTTTCTGACTCCCAAGTGTTTCCCACATTATTGCCTTGAGTTTTCTCTTCCCTGTTTTCCACTGCTCCTGTTTTTACATCCCTTTTCCCCCTTCCAGTAAGCTACCCTTGGGGAGAAACACAGTCAGAGGGTCACAGTTGTATAAAATGGCAGAGTCTCTTTCATCAATTATGGATTTACACCTCACTCAGATGCTAGAAGTGTTGAATTGTGGACTCTAAAATATCTGTGTATATTTTTGTGTATATTTTGAACAGAATAAAATACAAAAATAATCACTTTCAAATTTATTTTTACATTTTTACATTTACAAATAAATCTATCAATGTTAAGTATAGAATTTAACCTCCACTTTATTCAAATTAAAATGTATAATTGAGGTAATTTCCATGAAAATACCAATTATTTTACCTGTTGAGAGGTATAATTTAGGGGAAGCCTTCACTGAATTCATCACTTATGCACTTAATTCTCTATAAATTCCATATTCTAATATGTAGCATTTTTTTAATGTAAGATAATTATGGGAAAAAAAGGGTTGGTCAAGATAAAACCAATACAATATGAAGTTATATAGGTAATTTAGTGGAAATATTTTTGACTTCAATTATTTTATTAAAATTCACTTGATTATATTAAGCATTCAGACTATCAGTGATAAAGTTTTTAACTGTGCAAGATTTTAAATTTTAAATGTCAAAAAAACTGAATGCATGTACATAGCTTGAATCCATATAGTTAAATGTTTAATTTTATTGTACACTGAAATATATAAATTTTTCACTGTATGTGTTAAAATATGTTATTTCCACATGTTATCCACACCACATTATGGAGTTTAACCAAGCTAATCCAAGAAACTGTGACTAAAATGACTAAGTCCCTTGCCCTCAAATTAATTCTATTTCAATCCATAAATGGAAATAAAGAAAATATTTATAAAATAATAAAACTTTGCTTAATAGAGAACTCAATTGACATTTCTGACCTATGGTTATAGTGTTAGTCACTCAGTCGTGTCTGACTCCTTGTGATCCCATGGACTGTAACCTGCCAGGCTCCTCTGTACATAGAATTCTTCCAGCAAGAATACTGGAGTGGATTTCCATTCCCTTGTCCAGGGGATCTTCCCAACCCAGGGATGGAACCCGGGTCTCCTACATTGCAGGCAGATTGCTTACCGTCTGAGCCATACTGGCATAGTAACTATTATAGTTGTTGGTAAAATAAAGCCAATGCATCCTTCTTCTGTATGTTAGATTCATTTACTGAACTTTGGTATAACATATGTTATCTGACCTGCTTGCTATAAAATTTAAATTCCATCATTGTAATTATTTATTAAATAAAACAAAATTTCCATTAAAGTTCAATCAAGGCATTTTAGTTGCCAGTTAATAATGAAGAAAGCATGAAACAAAACATTATCATTATTATTATTATACTATAACCAGAATTATTATTTTGACATAATACTAATATTGAATCAAATAAATGGAAACCTTGAACCAAATCTGTAATAATTAACAGATTTGATGAATTACTATATAATTATTTCAGAGAAGGTAATGGCACCCCATTCCAGTACTCTTGCCTGGAAAATCCCATGGACGGAGGAGCCTGGTAGGCTGCAGTCCATGGGGTCGCTAAGAGTCGGACACGACTGAGTGACTTCCATTTCACTTTTCACTTTCATGCATTGGAGAAGGAAATGGCAACCCACTCCAGTGTTCTTGCCTGGAGAATCCCAGGGACGGGGGAGCCTGGTGGGCTGCTGTCTATGGGATTGCACAGAGTCGGACACGACTCAAGTGACTTAGCAGTAGCAGCAGCATATAATTCTTTAGTCATTATGAAACTACACTTTGATTGCTTTTTTATTAAGTCAGTTTGCATAATTGTGAAGATCTATGTGTTTAGAGTGCATATCAATAATCAAAATTGAAGAAAATAATTCAGAGAAGAAAAAAATTCAGTGCATATATGATTAAAGTTAAGACTCAAGCAAGTCTGTCTTTTTTTTTTTTTTTCCACTTTATTTATGTATTTGGAGGCTAATTACTTTACAATATTGTATTGGTTTTGTCATATATTGACATGAATCCGCCACGGGGGTACATGTGTTTCCCATCCTGAACCCCTCTCCCACCTCCCTCCCCATTCCATCCGTCTGGGTCATCCCAGTGCACCAGTCCGGAGCACCCTATATCATGCATCGAACCTGGACTGGCGATCTGTTTCACATATAATATACATGTTTCAATGCCATTCTCCCAAACCATCCCACCCTCGCCCTCTCCCACAGAGTCCAAAAGACTGTCCTATACATCTGTGTCTCTTTTGCTGTCTCGCATACAGGGTTATCATTACCAATTTTCTAAATTCCATATATATGCATTAGTATACTGTATTGGTGTTTTTCTTTCTGGCTTACATCACTCTGTATCATAGGCTCCAGTTTCATCTGCCTCATTAGAACTGATTCAGATGTATTCAGTAATATTCCATTGTGTATATGTACCACTGCTTTCTTATCTATTCATCTGCTGATGGACATCTAGGTTGCTTCCATGTCCTGGCTATTATAAACAGTGCTGTGATGAACACTGAAGTACACATATCTCTTTCAATTCTGGTTTCCTCAGTGTGTATGCCCAGCAGTGGGATTGCTGAGTTGTATGGCAGTTCTTTTTCCAGTTTTTTTAAGGAATCTCCACATTGTCCTCCATAGTGGTTAGTTTGCATTCTGACCAACAGTGTAAGAGAGTTCCCTTTTCTTCACACCCTCTCCAGCATTTATTGCTTGTAGACTTTTGGATAGCAGCCATTCTGACTGGCGTGAAATGGTACCTCATTGTAGTTTTGATTTGCATTTCTCCTATAATTAGTGATGTTGAGCATCTTCTCATGTGTTTGTTAGCCATCTGTATGTCTTCTTTGGAGAAACGTCTGTTTAGTTCTTTGGCCCATTTTTTGATTGGGTCATTTATTTTTCTGGAATTGAGCTGCAGGAATTCCTTATATATTTTTGAGATTAATTCTTTGTCAGTTGTTTCATTTGCTATTATTTTTCCCATTCTGAAGGCTGTCTTTTCACCTTGCTTATAGTTTCCTTTGTTGTGCAAAAGCTTTTAATTTTAATTAGGTCCCATTTGTTTATTTTTGCTTTTATTTCCAATATTCTGGGAGGTGGGTCATAGAGGATCCTGCTGTGATTTATGTTGGAGAGCATTTTGCCTATGTTTTCCTCTAGGAGTTTTATAGTTTCTGGCTTTATGTTTAGATCTTTAATGCATTTTGAGTTTACTTTTGTGTATGGTGTTAGAAAGTGTTCTAGTTTCATTTTTTTACAAGTCGTTGACCAGTTTTCCCAGCACCACTTGTCTCTCTTTTAATATAAAGCATTAAGTAGAAAAATTACAAACTGAAGCATTTCTTTTTTTTTAATGAAAGAAAGCAGTATATATTCATGTTTTAGATTTTACAATTAGGCCATCTATGTTTTTAACAACAAAAAAGTGAATGGATATATTGTAAAGATATTTTTTAATTTGAAGGAAGCCTTCCAGGATCCTCTGTCCATGGGATTCTCAGGCAAGAATACTGTAGTGGATTGCCATGCCCTCCTCCAGGGGGTCTTCCTGATCCAGGGATCGAAACCCTGTCTCTCATGTCTACCTGCATTGGCAGGTGGGGTCTTTACCACTAGCATTTCTTAATCTATAGAAATGCATGTCTTCAGCTGGGTTCTCTAACTAACTTTTTATTGTTCTTTGGTTTCTGTTTTGGTTTTGTCCACAAGATAATTATCTTCACAAATTTAACACAAGTGACATTACGTATAGTTATATTATGTGCACACATATATATACATACACTTACAAACATGCATACAAGTCTTTCTAGATATGTACAGGTATACTCAACCATGTTTATTTTTTATTCAGATTGAGTAAAAACACAGTTGCAAGTCATACAATAATACCATATATTTTGTATGACATTTATATCATTAATAAATTGTTAACAGAAGTCAAGTATTTTGCAGTTTACTATTTCCGGAAGTAGAAAAACTACAGTGAATCAGTGAATGTAAGTCTGAAGCAAGGCAATAACCACGTCATTTTGATCGTTTCATTTGGCAGCCCAAAACAGCCTTTAGATACTACCAAACAAAAGTTTCTATAAAACTGTCAAAGCTTCACTTGAGAAGAACTGAGCAGCGGGAGTGTTGGAATCACAGCGGGTGGTGCAACTCAGCTCAATTTTTCCTGTTGCTTTTTAAAATGGCATTGATCTTATGCAGGAGATGTGGTTCTTGCTTATTCTAGGCTCTTCCACGATTACCAGCTTCCTTGACTGAAGAGAAAACTTGACTCTTCCACATTGGAAGCCCTGTTGTGGTTGACCCTATTTGTCTTTCCAGTGCCTTTCATTTAGCTTCTGGGCTTCCCTGGTGACTCAGACGATAAAGAACCTGCCTGCAAGGTGGGAGATCAGGGTTGGATCCCTGGGTTGGGAAGATCTCCTGGAGAAGGGCATGGCAACCCACTCTAGTATTCTTGCCTGGAGAATCCCCATGGACAGAAGAGCCTGGCAGGCTGCAGTCCATGGGGTGGTAAAGAGTTGGATGCAACTGAGCAACACAGCACAGCACAGCACAGCACATATTTAACTTCTAGTTAGAGATTTCTTAAGCATGGACTTTTATTCTAGCATTTGAAAGTAAGGAATAAAGCAGAACCAATAATGCAATGTAAGATTTGCTGATATACAGTTTCAAGTTGGTAAGGTTCAACTCAGAAAACTGCAGAGGATACATACATTTGGGCTTTATTCCTCCTTCCACTCTGAAGAATATTCTGTCACCTCTGTTCTCCACCCCCATCTCTGCATCTTTCTCTCTAGAACATCCTACCATGTTCACAGTCTTCTTTAACTTTCTGTTTGGCCAAAATGTCACAAATATGAAGTCACATCATAAGTGTTATTTTAATCTTTTGCAAACACATGCTTTAGCACTTATCACACTCTTGAGCAATCACTTGCATTTATTTCCACCTCCACCACATGATTTTGATTTCTTAAAACACAGGAAGTTTTTCTCACTGACCCAAGTAATTATTAAAAGTGTTAAGTGAATGAATAAATAAATGAGTACTCAAGTAAATGATTTAAGACTAGAAAATTGGTGTGAGGATAAAAATCTATAGTGGTAATTATGTATTTACCTTCTTTGTGCCACCACCTACTTTTTATGCAAATAGCAATTTTATCCCTATAGAAAATTCATTTTAATCAACACTTAAACACATTTATTATTGTCTTAAACTGATATTTTGAGTCTATATATTAAATGACAATTACATAGTCTTGTCATAACTTTCATTCTACAATAGCTTACTTACCATCCAACACAACTTTGCAGTAAGGCCAATTTTTGCTTTTACAAAAAAGGAATCAAAGAACCTAGATTAATTTTTGCTTTTATAAAGTACAACCCCATGGCCAAAGAAAAAAAAGAATGCAAACCATTCATTATCAATCACTTCAGATTTACTCACTTTAAAGCATCCCATGGATATTCACTTTTTTTATTGTTTCACGTGGATACAAATAACAAAATAGAAGAAGTAGCAAGACTATTACAAATATCAAAACAACCAAATATGTAACAAGATTACCTATTATTTGTGTCAAGGTAATAACATGAGCAAGATTTAACCTAATTTCAATTTCATTACCTATTAAGTGTACATTAAAAAATCTCCTTTTAAGATGGATGTATCAAATGTAATTATGTATATTAAGAACATCTGAGTTCTTCCAGCAATTGGTTACCTATTATTCATGTATTATCTACAGATTTTATGTATTTTCCAGGTTTTTCTTTCATTATGTACTGTGAAAGATTTTTTTATTCCCCACTGTTTGAACTCCCAGATTGCTGAGTAGAAGAAAGTGCACTCATCTTCTCCTGCGAGAACTCCAAAATTATAACTCACTGCTGAACAATCATCAACTGGAGAATGTTGGATCTCACCAAAAAAAAAAAAGATATCCCATGTTCAGGGACAAAGGAGAAGCCCCAGCAAGATGGTAGGAGGGGAAACATCACATTTAGAATCAAACTGCAACCCACCAGAAATGCTCAGAGGGCTCAAACAAAACCTTGTGCACACCAGGAGATCCCATAGAAACTGAGATCAGACCTGCCTTTGAGTGTTTGACTGTCTCCTGTAGAGGTATGGGTCAGCATGGGCTGTCACATGGGCAGGGGCTCTGGTTGCAACAGATCTGGGTGTGACATAAGCCTTCTTGGAGGAGGTCGCCAATAGCCCCAATAGAGCCATCAGAATTTACATAGGACTGAGGAAACAGACTCTTGGAGAACACAAACAAAACCATGTGCACACCAGGACCCAGGAGAAAAGAGCAGTGACCCCACGAGAGACCGACCCAGAGTTGCCTGTGACTGTCCAGGAGTCTCTGGTGGAGGCGTGGGTCAGCATGGGGGGCACTGCTGCAGGGTGGGGGGCACTGAATGCAGCAGTGTGTGTATGGGACCTTTTAAAGGAGTTCGCCATTATCTTCATTACCTCCACCATAGTTTGGTCTCAGGTCAAACAACAGGGAGAGAACACAGCACCGTTGATAACATAAAATTGGATTAAAGATTTACTGAGCTTGGCCCCAACCATCAGAACAAGACTCAATTTCCCCCACAGTCAGTCTCTCCCATCAGGAAGCTTCCATAAACCTGTTATCCTTATCCACCAGAGGGCAGACAGTATGAAAACCACAATCACAGAATCACTCAAACTGATCACATGGACCACAGCCTTGTCTAACTCTATGAAACTATTACCGATACTGTGTAGGGCCACCCAAGATAGACAGGTCATAGTGAAGTGTTCTAACAAAACAAGGTCCACTGGAGAAGGCAGTGGCAAACCACTTCAGCATTCTTGCCTTGAGAACCCCATGAATAGTATGAAAAGACAAATATATATGACACTGAAAGATGAATTCCCCAGGTCGGTAGGTGCCCAATATGCTACTGGAGAAGAGTGGAGAAATAACTCCAGAAAGAATGAAGAAATGGAGTGAAAACAGTGTTCAGTTGTGGATGTGACTGGTGATGGATTTGAAGTCCAATGCTGTAAAGAACAATATTGCATAGGAACCTGGAAAGTTAAGTCCAAGAACCAAAGCAAATTGGAAGTGGCCAAACAGGAGACAGCAAAAATGAACATCGATATTTTAGGAACTAAAATGGACAGAATGGGCGAATTTAACTCAGATACCATTACAGCTACTACTGTGGGCAAGAATCCCTTAGAAGAAATGTAGTAGTCTTCATAGTCAACATAGGAGTCCAAAATGTAATACTTGTGTGCAGTTTCAAAAACAACAGAATGATCTCTGTTGGTTTCCAAGGAAAACTATTCAATATCACAGTAATCCAAGCCTATGCCCCAATCAGTAATGCTGTAGAAGCTGAAGTTAAGTGGTTCAAGGAAGACCTACAAGACCTTCTAGAACTAACACCCAAAATAGATGTCCTTTTCATTGTAGGGGACTAGATTATAAACGGAGAAGGCAATGGCACCCCACTCCAATACTTTTGCCTAGAAAATCCCATGGACAGAGGAGCCTGGTGGGCTGCAGTCAGTGGGGTCGCTAGAGTCGGACACGACTGAGTGACTTAACTTTCACTTTTCACTTTCATGCATTGGAGAAGGAAATGGCAACCCACTCCAGTGTTCTTGCCTGGAGAATCCCAGGGACAGGGAAGCCTGGTGGGCTGCCATCTATGGGGTCGCACAGATTCGGACACAACTGAAGCAACTCATCAGCAGCAGCAGATTATAAAAGTAAAAGGTCAAGAGAAACCTGGAGTAACAGGCAAATTTGGCCTTGGAGTACACAATGAAGCAGGGCAAAGGCTAACAGAATTTTGCCAAGAGAATGCACTGGTCATAGCAAACACCTTCTTCCAACAACACAAGCAAAGACTCTACACATGGACACTACCAGATGGTCAATACCAAAATCAAATTGATTATATTATTTTCAGCCAAAGATGGAGAAGCTCTATACAGTCAGAAGAAATAAGATCAGGAGCATACTATGGCTCAGATCATAAGCTAGTTAAGACAAAATCAGACTTGAATTGAAGAAAGTAGGGATAGAATATTCAGGCAAGACTTAAATCAAATCCCTTACTTTTATACAGTGGGAGTGACAAATCAATTCAAGAGATTAGATCTGATAGACAGAGTACCTGAAGAACCATGGATGGAGGTTCATGACATTGTACAGGAGGCAGTGATCAAGAGCATCCTCAAGAAAAAGAAATGCAAAAAGGCAAAATGGTTGTCTGGGGAGGCCTTACAAATAGCTTAGAAAACAAGAGAAGCTAAAGGCAAAGAACAGAAGGAAAGATATATACCCATTTGAATGCAGAGTTCCAAATAATAGCAGGGAGAGATAAGAAAGCCTTCCTCAGTGATCAGTGCAAAGAAATAGAGGAAAACAACAGAATGGGAAAGACTAGAGATCTCTTCAAGAAAACTAGAGATTCCAAAGGAATATTTCATTCAAAGATGGGCACAATAAAAGACAGAAATGGTATGGGCCTAATAGAAGCAGATGATACTAAGAAGAGGTGGCAAAAATACACAGAAGAACTACAAAATTGATCTTAATAACCCAGATAACCATGGTGATGTGTCACTCACCTAGAGCCAGACATCCTGGAATGCGAAGTCAAATTGGCCTTAGGAAGCATCACTATGAACAAAGCTAGTGGAGGTGATGGAATTCCAGTTGAGCTATTTCAAATCCTAAAAGATGATGCTGTGAAAATTCTGCACTCAGTATGCCAGAAAATTTGGAAAACTCAGCAGTGGTCACAGGACTGGAAAAGGTCAGTTTTCATTCCAGTTCCAAAGAAAGGCAATGCCAAAGAATGGTCCAACTACCACACAATTTCACTCAACTCACAGGCTAGCAAAGTAATGCTCAAAATTCCCCAAAGCAGGCTTCAACAGTACGTGAACCGTGAACTTCCAGATGTTTAAGCTGGATTTAGAAAAGGCAGAGGAACCAGAGATCTAATTGACAACATCTTTTGGATCATCAAAAAAGCAAGAGAGTTCCATAAAATCATCTACTTCTACTTTATGACTATGCCAAAGCCTTTGACTGTGTGGATCACAACAAACAGTTGAAAATTCTTCAAGGGATGGGAATACCAGACCACCTTACATACCTCCTTAGAAACCTGTATCAGGTCAAGAAGCAACAGTTAGAACTGGACATGGAACAACAGACTGGTTCCAAATCAGAAAAGGAGTATGTCAATGCTGTATACTGTCACCCTGCTTATTTAACTTATATGCAGAGTACATCATGTGAAATGCCAGGCTGGATGAAGCACAAGCTGGAATCACGATAGATGGGAGAATTATCAATAACCTCAGATATGCAGATGATACCACCCTTATGGCAGAAAGTAAAGAAGAACTAAAGAGCCTCTTGATGAAAGTTAAAGAGGAGAGTGAAACTATAGGCTTAAAACGCAACATTCAGAAAATTAAGATCATGGCATCCGGTCCCATCACTTCCTGGCAAAACAGGGGGAAACAATGGAAACAGTGAGAGACTTTATTTTCTTGTTATCCAAAACCACAGCAGATGGTTCCTGGAGACATGAAATTAAAAGATGCTTTCTCCTTGGAAGAAAAGCTATGACCAACCTAGACATCTTATTAAAAAGCAGAGACATTACTTTACCAACAAAAGTCCGTCTAGTCAAAGCTATTGTTTTTCCAGTACTCATGTATGTATGTGAGGGTTGGACTATAAAGAAAGCTGAGTGCCAAAGACTTGATGCTTTTGAACTGTGGTGTTGGGGAAGACTCTTGAGAGTACCTGGGACAGCAAGGAGATCCAACCAGTCCATCCTAAAGGAAATCAGTCCTGAATATTCATTGGAAGGACTGATGCTGAAGCTGAAACTCCAATACTTTGGCCACCTGATAGAACGGACTCATTTGAAAAGACCCTAATGCTGGGAAAGATTGAAGGCAGGAGGAAAAGGGAATTACAGAGGATATGATGGTGGATGCCATCACCAACTCAATGGGCATAAGTTTGCATAAGGTCCAGGAGTTAATGATGGACAGGGAAGCCTGGCGTGCTGCAGTCCATGGATTCACAAAGAGTTGGACATGACTGAGCAACTGAATTGAACTAAACTCCCTTGTAGGAGGATTATGTTGTTTTTGTTCAGTCATTCTGTTGTATCCAACTCTTAGGGACACCATGTACTGCAGCACTCCAGGCCTCCCCATCGCTCACCATCTCCCATAGTTTGCCCAAGTTCATGTCCTTTGCATTGGTGATGGCATCCATCCATCTCATCCCTCTGACACCCTATTCTTCTTCTTCCCTCAATCTTTCCCAGCATCAGGGACTTTTCCAAAGATTCAGCTCTTCACATCAGGTGACTAAAATACTGGAATTTCAACTTCAGTATCATTCCTTCCAATCAGTATTCAGGGTTGATTTCCCTTCTGATTGACTGGTTTGATCTCTTCTCTGTCCAAGGGCCTGTCAGTCTTTTCCAGCACCATAGTTTGAAGTCATCAATTCTTTGGCTCTGTGCCTTCTTTATGGTCCAGTGCTCACAACCTTACATGACCACTAAGAAGGCCATAGCCTTGACTTTTTCATGGCATTTGCATTCACTATGCTTCCCTGTTTTTGTTTGCTTTTAAATATTTATTTGATTTTTTCTCTCTTCTATTTTCACTTTTCTTGGTTCAGAAATTCAAAGTTAACTGAAGCCAAATGTGATGATTAAAGTCAACCATGCCTACAACAGAGAACTGATCTAACCTGTTAATCTCTAGCGGTCAGGAGAGCCTGAACAACGAGAGGATCTGTGGTTTATTCTTCACCTCTTTATTGAAGAGCTATGTGGTATTATCTGTGCTTAGCAGTAGGCAACCAATGGAGAACATACCAAATTTCACACTAGCAAAATAGTATATTCACCTCTGTCCATTGAGATAGGTCACTCCTTCATCTTTCTGGATAATATACTAAGGAATGCTAGGTTAATATTATTTAATCCAGTACTTTTCATTTATGGGCAAATTTATGATTGTCCACATCCTTTTAAAAAGGGGTTTATTACAAAAGCTCATGCTGTGCAACAGATTTAAAGTTTGACATTCAGCACCAGAAAAAATAGATGAATGTTAAAATAGGGATGGAAGAGAAAAAAATCATGCTTATGAGTAAAAAATAATATTCAAACCAGAAATACAGAGTAAAAATTTTTCCTGTATGTATCACAGACATACTTCTTTTTATCATGCTTTCCTTTACTGTGCTTTGCAGACAACTGTTGCTCTGTTGTTGCTCTCTTGTTGTTTCTTTGTTTTTATAAATTGAGAGTTTGTATCAACCCTCTGTCTGGCAAGTCCATCAGAACAGTTTTTCCAACAGCAGTTGCTCACCTTATGTCTCTGGATTATCGAAAAAGTAAGAGAGTTCCAGAAAAAACATCTATTTCTGCTTTATTGACTATGCCAAAGCCTTTGACTGTGTGGATCACAATAAACTGTGGAAAATTCTGAAAGAGATGGGAATCCCAGACCACCTGACCTGCCTCTTGAGAAATCTGTATGCAAATCAGGGGGCAACAGTTAGAACTGGACATGGAACAACAGACTGGTTCCAAATAGGGAAAGGAGTATGTCAAGGCTGTATATTGTCACCCTGCTTATTTAACTTATATGCAGAGTACATCATGAGAAATGCTGGGCTGGAGGAAGCACAAGCTGGAATCAAGATTGCCGGGAGAAATATCAATAACCTCAGATATGCAGATGACACCACACTTATGGCAGAAAGTACAGTACTAAAGAACCTCTTGATGAAAGTGAAAGAGGAAAGTGAAAACATTGACTTAGCTCAACATTCAGAAAACTAAGATCATGGCATCTGGTCCCATCACTTCATGGCAAATAGATGGGGAAACAGTGGAAACAGTGACAGTTTTATTTTGGGGGGCTCCTAAATCACTGCAGATGGTGATTGCAGCCATGAAATTAAAAGACGCTTACTCCTTGGAAGGAAAGTTATGACCAATCTAGACAGCGTATTAAAAAGCAGAGACATTACTTTGTCAGCAAAGGTCCATCTAGTCAAAGCTCTAGTTTTTCCAGTAGTCATGTATGGATGTGAGAGTTGGACTATAAAGAAAACTGAGCACTGAATCATTGATGCTTTTGAACTGTGGTGTTGGAGAAGACTCTTGAGAGTCCCTTGGACTGCAAGGAGATCCAACTAGTCCATCCTAAAGAAGATCAGTCCTGTGTGTTCATTGGAAGGACTGATGTTGAAGCTGAATCTCCAATTCTTTGGCCACCTGATGCGCAGAGCTGACTCACTGGAAAAGACTGATGCTGGGAAAGATTGAGGGCAGGAGGAGAAGGGGACAACAGAGGATGAGATGGTTGGATGGCATAACGGACCCGATGGACATGGGTTTGGGTAGACTCCGGCAGTTGGTAATGGACAGGGAGGCCTGGTGTGCTGCAATTCATGGGGTCTCAAAGAGTCGGACATGACTGAGCGACTGAACTGAACTGAAATGAAGCATCAAGTCAGCTAGGAAGAGAATGCACCCCCAACCAAAAAAAACAAAAACAAAAACAGCACCTGCTAGTTCATGTGTAACCAGAGAATGTTTCAACAGATCCCTTCCTTTTTCAGTAGCCCTAAAAGTAGTCAATCTCCTTCACTTATGACCCATGTACTTTTGAAAAATGCTACCTCTGCTCTGGGATTTAGAGTGTTTGAGACTTTGTATGTGCCTTTAAAGAGCAGACTCTAGTTCTCCCAGTTATAAGCCCTGTGGTTTCCAAAGCTAAACATTACAGGGGCTCTTCTTCCCACTGCAGGTTTCCGCATGGCTGAAGACCTCAAGGTGGAACTCAGAGGCCCGTCACTCGCAGCTGCAACATTCCTCCTGTTTGTTGAACACAGTGCTTGGGGTGTGCGTCCCAGCCAGATTGTTTCTCCATACTCCTACCCCATCTCTCGTGGCTTTTTCTTTTTATCTGTACTTGCAGAAAATCTTTTCTATTAGTTTTCAGCTCATTCTTAGAGATGAAAATGTTCTATATGTACTTTTTTTGTTTTTTCATGACAAAAGGCAAGCTCAGGTTTTTCCTACTCTACTATCTTGTCTTACTTGGTCAATGTCTTTTCACAAATGCAGATATGAATGAATGTAATGGAGATACTTGAATGTAATGGATAAAAATATTTGAGTTAGATTAAAAAGTAAATGTAAAGGCCCCAAGTGGCACATTGCTTGGAATGTGCAAAGCACAACAGTAAATTTGATAAAGAAACACTCAGGAGAGGATGGGAGTGGTGGGGATGAGGTAAGAAATAAAAGGGCTCAATCAAGTAAGATCAACTAAGCCCCTATTGGGACATTAATTTTTACTAGTTTTTGTGTGTATGTGTATGTTAGTAATTAGATTTATTTTAAAAAAATAA
>NW_011495049.1:10745020-10750483 GCF_000754665.1 Bison bison bison | reverse complement strand
AGAGATGAAAATGTTCTATATGTACTTTTTTGTTTTTTCATGACAAAAGGCAAGCTCAGGTTTTTCCTACTCTACTATCTTGTCTTACTTGGTCAATGTCTTTTCACAAATGCAGATATGAATGAATGTAATGGAGATACTTGAATGTAATGGAGAAAAATATTTGAGTTGGATTAAAAAGTAAATGTAAAGGCCCCAAGCATTAATCTGTCAATTATATTAAGGGAAAGAGGAAACATTTTAAGAGGGATGAAGGTGTGAAAGGTAATGAGGTACCTTAAATTTTTCACTTGAAAATTCTGTAAAGACTCATTAATGGTCCGTTCAATTATGTGGAAGATCTGATTTTCTCTGGAAGTGACTTCAGATAGCAGTTATGGAATGCTAGTTGTGACTTGTATTTGGAGGGTTTGCTGCCTTCAAAACTTGATCTGGATTGTCTAGTAGGTCTTGTTTATTCTCTAAGTCTATAGAGAGTAGAATCAGTGTGTCACTTATTCCAGGGACTTCACTCTTAGCCGCTGATGCATGGGTCATGAATGCTGAAAGCTCAGCAAGACTTTCATATTCCCCCTGAGCTCTCAGACAGAATAAATAACTTAAGGTTCTTGAGGAAAGTATCAGTATGTTGAAGGAACCCTTGATATAAAAGGCAATCATCTCTGGGTGACCTGTGAATTGATGCTTTGCCAACTCATGCTGAGGATGAGAGGGGCAGCCCAGGATAAATAACCTTTTCTACCGAAGAATCTGACTGTAGAAATTGAGCAACTGCCATTCCATTTTCAAAACGCTTCTCCATACGGACTTATAGAGTCTTCAGGCCTTTATTGTGGGGGTAACAGTCAACAGGAGATGGAACTGCTCCAAGAGAATTTTGTAAGAAACAGAGGATTAAGTGACACTGAGCCCATAAGGCCACTGGAAATATGTTGACATAAATGTGTTATCACTGATAAAAATAATGTCTCCAAGTTTAAGGACAGTATGTACACAGGTTTCAGTCAGTCATCTTCAGGCCAGGATGTGTAGGGGTTTCAATCTGAACAAGCTTGGTTTCTGCCATAATAGCTGCCTCTAACAGTTTGGTTTTGGAACAATCAACAAGGAAATCTTTAATACAAATTCAGTTGTCACCTGCCTAAAGAACCCTGTTTGTATCTTCATACACATCATCTTTACAAACAATTTGGCCCCCTGCTTTTTAACAGATTGTTAATAGTCACAGAGGCTACTTAGTCCCCTCCAGGGCTGCCACAGCTTTTTCAAGCAATTCCTGGTGGGATTCCAGACTGGCTAAACTCAAAACCCTAGTGTCACCTAGGAGCCCCTTGCTTGAATGTGGTAGACAGCGAGATAGGGGGCACGGCACCCTGGGATGTCCAAGTTCCTGTTCCACATGGATGGCTGCATGGGGAAATGTTGGAGCCTAGGCAGGAAACCTAGAGGTGTCTTTTTACTGCATGCTGAACTACAAAAGAGAGAGAGAGTTAAACAGTGAGGAAGATAAAAGTATGAGATTGGTGCACTGGGACTGAAAATGACAGAAGAATTAGGTGAAGGAGAGGTAACAGCACACCTGGGATCCAGCATTTAGCCCATGAAAACTGGACTCTGTGACCTTTTACTGCTCTTGACCTAAGATGTGTAGTGATGGTTTTTGAGAAGAGTCATAAAATTATCTTCTTTAACAATTTTGCAGAATCACTCTGAATGATGTATTGAGATAGGATTGTCAACTCGGTGCATATTATAATAATCTAAATGGAGAGTGCTGGTGGCTAGGACAAGGGTAGCAGCTGTGGAAAAGTGGGAAATGGACATATCTTGTATAATTTTCAGAGAATTGATATACCAATATATTGATCAGTTGGATGTGAATTATGTGAGAGAGAGACAGTGATGACTTCAAAGTTTGTGACCGAGGTGATGGGAAGCATATAGTTACCATTCACTGCTTTAGTAAATATTTTGGAAGAAGATTGTTGGGGGAAAAGAAATCAAGATTCTAAAATAATCTCTAAAACATCTCTTAAATGTCCAAGTAGAAATATATATGAGACAATGTATTGTATGTGTCTTGAATTCAGAGGAGAAATGAGCATGGTAGCAGCAGTCAACTTGATGAAGAATGTCAAAAGGTAGCAGCAAAAGAGTGCAGATGCCCTCGAATCTCTAAATTAATGGTGTCATCACTTAGGTCACACCGATTATTAACAGTCACATCAAAGCAGAACAGATGGCAAGGCAAAAAATAGGAAAGTGATGGGCAAAGCAGGGCTGGTTGGTTCAGTGGGGGCCTAGGAAGGATGAGGAGTGCTATCAGGCCACTTGGCAGGTAAGAAGGGACAAACGAGTAAAGTGACCTTCTCAGATTTCTTTATTCTAGATGATTGGTATTTGTTCTAATGGCCATTTGGCTCAATTTATAAAATAAACAATATAAAAGAACCCCAAATATTCCAGAAGAGGTACTAGGCAAGATGGATTATAGCATAATCACAGAAACATAAGCATTGTTAAAGGTTCATGAGTCTTGACGCCCTCACAGAATGACCAGGCCTGTTTAGAAACAGGTATAAGAACCTGTATTCTGTACTAGAAATGTTAAGAAAGAGCAATATTAAATACTAGACTTCTTGATTAGTATTACAGGATTGACAAACATGACCTGTTAGGGCATATAGGTTAACTATTTAAACAGTAAGTCATTGGTCAGTCATAATGGCATTAACCTATATATCATAAATTGTTTGGGATATGTAGTTAGCAGGACTATCTCCCCTGAAGTCTACTTTAAGAGGAAAATTGCTTCTTTGGTGCATATCAGTTATTTGGAATTGAGGAGGTCATTACTCCAAATAAAATACTTTACTATCTCAATGTTGTAATTATTTTTGGTATAGAATCAGAAATATAGACAACACAAAATTAAGCAGAACAAATTTAAGGAAGAAATAAAATTTGCTTTAGATATATATATTGATTTATGAATAGAATTAAATTTTGCATTCACATTCATGTACTTACCCTAAAGTCCTTCTTACCAGGTAGCTAGGTTATTTTATATTCTAGATTTCCCAGCAATGATTCCTGATGTTATTACTGGGCCTACCCAAAGAGTAAATGATTCATCATGGCTAAAATGAATGGAGTCAAATGTATAATAACAAGCAAGGTGTTTTCTGAAAACAAGGCAGTTTCTAGAAATATGACTGAGTTCTCAGTAGAGGATGTAGCCAAACTGTGGTTAAGCAGAAGGAGAACTCAGTTGGGAAGTTCCATTATGGAGAAAGTTTCTGTTTTAAATTTCTTGGAAATGGTCAGTACTCTGAAGGAATATTATTTCACAAAGGTTGACCTCAGTTCCTCTAGGAGATATATGGAGATATATGGAGGAGAGAATGGAACCTTCTACAGCATTCTATCACAAAGAAATTGTCTCTGCAGGTGACATAGCCAAAGTAAGAGATGATTTTTTGGCTTTTGCAAATAATTGAATTACAGTAATGCACAATTATTAGCTGTAACTAATACTACTATTGTTATAAATATTCCATAAAATGGAAAAAAAAATCTTGATATGTGCAAAAGACTTAATGGAAAAAAATTAGGTATTTTATTTAATTTATGATTTAAAGGGTACATCAAGACATGACATAAGAAATCTGGCCTTGACCATTCAAAGAACTCTAGAGAACTTAATGGGAGAGTAAAACTCTTTCTTCCTTCTTTTCTTCCTCAGAACGAGCTTGCTTTACATCCAATCATTTATTCAGTCATTCACACATGCAAAAGGTAGTTGTTAGACACGAATATATGACAAGCACTATTGGATATCAAGGAAACAAAAACATTTCTTAAAGGGAACCTGAGTTCAAAATTTACAAGGATGTAATTCCCCTAAACCAAGGACTTGAACCAAGAACTAAGGAGAACTGCCAATCTTTTCAGAAATATACATGGTTAATCAGAGAAAATGCTTCATTTTCTTCAGATGTATGGGCATCACACAGCACAAGCAACAGACAAGTTCTAATCAAGTCTCCCTCTTGCTTAGGTCCCCCATCCCCTGGGTTCACTCCCTTTACCTCTAGCATTTTAAACAGTGCGATGAAACGATATTCCAACGTATGCAAATGCTTGTATTTTCCAGGAAGAACCTAACCAAACAGCAAATATGAGAAACTTTATTTGCTACTCTCCTAGTCCTGTCCCTTTGGAACAACCTCTATATCCTAAATTTTACTTTCCCTTATCCTATAGGTATCCTTTCCCTGTATGGTAAATTGGATATCTCCAAATGCCCTCATCATGGCTCCTTCCTTTGGCCCTTCCTTTCAAATTTTAAGCTTTCATTGTTACTTATTCCTTCCTGGAAAATATGTTTTATTCTTCAGAATGTATTCTGGATGTTAGATCATGTAATTGAATCAAACCATTTTAAGTGTAGTAATTAATTTACTAGTCTGGATGATCACTAAGTCAGCTAAAAAACCTTAAAATAAATAAAATTATTATATATTCACAGCATCAACTCTAACATCTATTAAGACATACCTCTGGAAGTGGAGCTTAGGAAATCAGAGCTAAAAAGATGTTTCCTAATGCAGGCTGACTGATAAATTGATGTTGGGTTCTAGCTGCTTTACCATTAAGGAGTGATGACAGAAGCAAGAATGTGAGAGTGGAGGAGAAATGCATAAAGCTAAAGTTGGACTGGCTAAAGCTAACTAGTTTCCTTAAGTGAATGAGGCAGAGCTCTCCCCCATGGTTCTGTTACTTCTTCTTCTGACTTCCTGCATCAAATTTCTTACTGACTCTTGATTTTTGCCTGCACTTAAAATTTCTAATCAAGTCAGGCCTAACCCTTGCACGAAGTCTTTGAAATTATGCATGGCCTTGATTTCTATTTGAATATTTTCTACCTCCTTAAGCCCTTTGAAGACTGAAAATATGATTTGAGGAAGCAGATAAGATCATGAAACTTCTCTGGGCAAAAAATAAAAATTAATAGTAAAAGAGAGCAGAAGAGGAAGAAGAAAACAGTTCATGGAACACAGAGTGAGTCAAGCAGGGTCAGGCAGCTTAGAAGCAGATTAGAGCCTGACTCCTGGAAAATGCTCAGGATAAATGACAATGAAAAATATTTAAATTAAGTTGTTAAATTTTGACAGTTTCCTTCATTTGACTGCACACATGAAAAGGTCAGTTTTCATTCCAATCACAAAGAAAAGCAATGCCAAAGAATGTTCAAACTACCACATAATTGCACTCATCTCATACACTAGAAAAATAATGCTCAAAATTATCCAAGTCAGGCTTCAAAAGTATGTGAAACATGAACTTCCAGATGTTCAAAGGCAGAGGAACCAGAGATCTAATTGCCAACATCCGCTGGATCATCGAAAAAGCAAAAGAGTTTCAGAAAAACGTCTACTTCTACTTTATTGGCTGTGCCAC
>NW_011495049.1:10735703-10744920 GCF_000754665.1 Bison bison bison | reverse complement strand
GCTTCAAGAGATAGGAATACCGTACCATCTTACCTGCCTCCTGAGAAACCTTTATGCAGGTCAAGAAGGAACAGTTAGAACTGGACATGGAACACAGACTGGTTTCAAATCAGGAAAGGAGTATGTCAAGGCTGTATATTGCCACACCACTTATTTAACTTAATTTAACTTTTATGCAGAGTACATCATGTGAAATGCCAGGCTGGATGAAACACAAGTTGGAATCAAGATTGCCAGGAGAAATGTCAGTAACCTCAGATACTAGATGACACCACCCTTATGGCAGACAGCGAAGAAGAACTAAAGAGCCTTTTGATGAAAGTGAAAGAGGAGAGTGAAAAAGTTGGCTTAAAACTCAACATTCAGAAAACTAAGATCATGGCATCTGGTTCCATCACTTCATGGCACATAGATGGGGAAACAATGGAAACAGTGAGAGACTTTGTTTTGGAGGGCTCCAAAATCACTGCAGATGGTGACTGGAGCCATGAAATAAAAAGATGCTTGCTCCTTGGAAGAAAAGCTAGATCAACCTAGACAGCACATTAAAAAGCAGACATTATTCTGCCAACAAAGGTCTGTCTAGTCAAAGCTATGGTTTTTCCAGTAGTTATGTATGGATGTGACAGTTGGACCATAAAGAAAGCTGAGCGCTGAAGAATTGATGCTTTTGAACTGTGGTGTTGGTGAAAACTCCTGAGAGTTATTTGAACTGCAAGGAGATCCAACCAGTCCCTCCTAAAGGAAAGCAGTCCTGAATATTCTTTGGAAGGACTGATGCTGAAGCTGAAGCCCCAATACTTTGGCCACCTGATGGGAAGAATGGACTCATTGGAAAAGACCCTGATGCTGGGAAAGATTGAAGGCAGAAGGAGAAGGGTATGACAGAGGATGAGATGGCTGGTTGGCATTGCTGACTCAATGGACATGAGTTTGAGCAAGCTCTGGGACTTGGTGATGGACAGAGAAGCCTGGCATGCAGCAGTCCATGGGGTCACAAAGAGTCAGACACGACTGAGCCCCTGAACTGAACTGAACATATGCAAATGCTCTCTGAAGAAATCAGGGAAAAGAGGGACCATGTTTAACTTCTAGTATTCAGACTTGGGAAGTTATTTTGAATATGTGTGACAGATCCCCTTCTCTAGGATACTTTGTCATAGGATACTTTGTTAATTAGTAACCTCTTAGCTTGCTACCTTTGTAGGCAGTTGATTCACAAACAAAAAATAACTTTCTATAATGTTGATAAACCTCTCCATGAAATATGGAAGTCTGAAATGATTGTGACTGTGTGTATGTAGCAAGGAGGGTATCCAAGAATGCTTAGGACTATAGCAGGTTGTGGTCCCACATACTCCTTCACCCAGTGAATTATACACGACCTTTTTTCAGGAAATATTCCTAGACATAGGTGAGAAGTGCTTGTTGGGGAAAAATCCAGGACCAAAAGGAATCAGAAAGGCTTATCTTCTTGTTATGGTCATACGAAGCAAAATTTCCCAGACAAAATACACCTCTGTGCTTTACTTCTTTAGTTGCTAAGTTGTTTCCAAATCCTTTGTGGTGCCATGGACTGTAGCCAGCCAGGCTCCTCTGTCCATGAGATTTTCTTGGCAAGAATAATGGAGTGGGTTGCCATTTCCTTCTCCAGAGGATCTTCCCGGCCCAGGGATCAAACCTGGGTCTCCTACATTGCAAGTAGATTCTGTACCACTGAACCACCAGGGAAACCCACCTATGCCACTCAGTGACATGTGGCATTGTTTTCCATTGACTACTGCAAATGTGACAGTACTGGGTCAGGAGTGCTTCTGGAGCTGAATCCTGAATGTTTAGAAGCAGACATTCCTACACTTTAGCTATGGTGGGTGAGAATCTGAAATTTCCAGCTAACATGTAGTTGCATTATTTCAGGGATTCTTTTCTTTTCCTTCAAATTTTAACATATCCGAATTTAGATGACATAATTGTTGTCATTCAGGAACAGGTAGGCTTGGAAGTTGTTACTGCCTGCCCCTGTGTATGAAAAATTATAAAATACTGTTAGCTGCTTGGACAATAAGCATACAGAAACTACTGTAGCATTTTTCAAGAAACAATGAATCATTAATGCTTGTGTAGCCACCAAGCATGATTTTACATGGGAAAAATGCACTGGTGTTTCCAGATCAAAAAGTTGGACCCTGAATGGAAAGAAGTTGTAGTTTTAGCATCATTTAATCAGTTATTTCACTTAAATATTCTTTTTATGATTTCACAAGTGTAATATATACAAAGAGGTATTTCAGTAGAATAAAAACTCTAAGTGATATAAAATATAGTATCAGTGTTAAATTAGCAGAGATTTTCCTCTTCATTGAATGGTATATGTAATAATGGTGCATTTACTATAAATGGCATTTTAGATCTATTTGCTTTCACTATTCTGAACATTTGGCCCCAGTCAAGCAAAAGTTCAATGTTATTTAGAGGTGCTGAGTACAGGATAGGAAAGAGTAATGACAACCACCTCAAAAGGAAACAGGAAACTTTGACTGAGGGCCTAAAAGAACCGAAGTAATAATCTAATTTCTTAGTATTTGTGTATAGAAATATATGCTGCCTAGTCAGCCTGATTTCCTTTCAGGCATAATCCCTGATGGGCTTCCCAGGTAACCCGGGGATAAAGAATCTACCTGCCAATGCAGGAATTACAAGATACACAGCTTCAACCCCTGGATCAGGAATTGCTTCATATTTGGGGTGCAATTTTCTGGAGTATAAAATGGCAACCCACTACAGCATTCTTGCCTGAAAAATTCCATAGACAGAGAAGCCTGGTGGATTACAGTCCATGGGGTCGCAAAGAGTCAGACATGAATGAGCAACTGAGCATGCAGGTAATCCCTCACACTGACAATATGGGGGAAATAACAGCTGTTTGTCTCTCAGTTTCCCTTAGCCTACCAGAGACTTTGTCTAATGCGTAGAAATTTTGTCTGGCATGGTAAACCCAGCTCTAGAATAAAGACTGTGCTAGACTTGAGATTGAGTTTGAGGAGTTAGCATCCTATGAGGAAAGATAAGTAACATCCCCCTATGGATGCACCTGAATGCAAGTCACCACCAACTGGAAGCCAAGGGAGTGACAGGACTGAGTCACAGGGGAATGGTGCAGAAATAGTGCCCTGGAGTGAACCCGTTCCCAGTCTCTCTATACCTCAAAACTCATTCCAAATTCATAACATTAGGCCAAGCAATGCACCTAAAGAGGGCTTCGTAGAATTGGAAAACAAACATCTAGGAAAAAGAGATATCATAGTGTAATATAGTGTAATGCATAGAATAGCATAGCATAACATACAGCACAGCATAGCATCATGTATTATAGCACAGTATGTAATATAACATAGCATAACGAATACTACACCACGTCATAACATGCACGCATCCCCTCTGGAAGATAGAAAGCATTTACTTTCTATTTACTTATGTTCTTCCTGGACCACGTGGTAAAGATACTATGTTCATTGTTCACTGTTATTTGATACACAGCCTGGGCCATCCTCATAAAGCTTGTTGAAGAGAATATATTTTATCTGCGTGATATTTTAACTATAAAAATTAATGCATTTTGTCATGTCTACAGCATATTTATGAAGAATGGAATGGCAATCCACCCCAATATTCTTGCCTGGACAATTCCATAGACTGAAGAGCCTGGGCGGCTACAGTCCACTGGATCGCAAAAAGTCAGACATGCCTGAACAATTAGCACAACAAAACATCATATTTGGGGAGCAGAGACAGCTTTTGCAGGATCCATAAAAGGTTACTAAAGAAAAATGAAAGCTATTTGAAAACATGTAACTTAATTTTTTGGAGAAGGAAACGGCAACCCACTCCAGTGTTCTTGCCTGGAGAATCCCAGGGACAGGGGAGCCTGGTGGGCTGCCGTCTATGGGGTCGCACAGAGTCGGACACGACTGAAGTGACTTAGCAGAAGCATCAGCAGCAACTTAATTTTAATAATGATTATATAGTTATATTTTAGAATTATTATGAAATATAATAGCAATAAAAGTATTATGTAATTACCTAGCACTATAGTCCCATTTTATACTGTTTATGGAGTTCTCATGGAAAGAATGCTGGAGTGGGTTGCCATTTCCTCCTCCAGTGGATCACATTTTGTCAGAACTCTTCACTATGTCTCGTCTACCTTAGGTAGCCTTGTGTGGCATGGCTCATAGCTACAATGAGTTATGCAAGCCCCTTTACCACAACAAGGCTGTGATCCATGAAGGGGAGAAAAGTGAAAGCAATTATAGATTTTATTTTCTTGGGCTCCAGAATCACTGTGGATGGTGACTGCAGCCCTGAAATTAAAAGACCCTACTTAGAAAGAAAGATATGACAAACCTAGACAGTGTATTAAAAAGCAGAGACATCATTTGCCAACAAAGATCTGTATAGTCAAAACTTTGCTTTTTCCAGTAGTCATGTGTTGATGTGAGAGTTAGATCATAAAGAAGGCTGAGCACCAAAGAATTTATGGTTTCTAATTGTGGTGCTAGAAAAGACTCTTGAGAGTCTCTTAGACTGCAAGGGGATCAAATCAGTCAACCCTAAAGGAACACAGAAAGAAAGTGAAGTCGCTCAGTCATGTCCAACTCTTTGCAACCCCATGGACTGTAGGCTACCAGGCTCCTCCTTCCATGGAATTTTCCAGGCAAGAATACTGGAGTGGGTAGCCATTTCATTCTCCAGGGGATCTTCCTCACCCAGGGATCAAACCCAGGTCCCCTGCATTGTAGGCAGACACTTTACCATCTGAGTCACCAGGGAAGTTGCCTGGAAGAAATTAACCTAAATATTCATTGAAAGGACTAATATTGAAGCTGAGCTCCAAAAATCTGGCCACCTGATACGAAAAGTTGACTCTTTGGAAAAGACCCTGATGATGGCAAAGACTGAGAGCAAGAGGAAAAGGAGGCAAAGAGGATGAGCTGGTTGGATGGCATCACTGACTTAATGGACCTGAGATTGAGCAAACTCCAGGAGATAGTGGAGGGCAAAGGAGCCTGGTGTGCTGCAGTACATGGGATTGCAAAGAGTCGGACATGATTTAGCAAGTGAACAACAACAATTATAGTTCCATTTGGAAAGAAGTTTTTTTTTTTCCCAATAATATATTGAATAAACAGAATGAGAGTACTATAGATAAATCCAATAAATATGGTGGAATCCAAGAACTTTTGAATCAGTTCAGTCACTCAGTTGTGTCCAACTCTTTGTGACCCCATGGGCTGCAGCACACAGGCTTCCCTGTCCATCACCAACTTTCAGAGTTGCTCAAACTCATGTCCATTGATTTGGTGATGCCATCCAACCATCTCATCCTCTGTCATCCCCTTCTCCTCCCACCTTCAATCTTTCCAAGCATCAGGATCTTTTCCAATGAGTCCGTTCCTCACATCAGGCGGCCAAAGGATTGGAGTTTCAGCTTCAGCATCAGTCCTTCCAATGAATATTCAGGACTGATTTCCTTTAGGATGAACTGGCTGAATCTCCTTGCAGTCAAGGGACTCTCAAGGGTCTTTTCCAACACCTCAGTTCAAAAGCATCAAATCTTCAGCACTCAGCTTTCTTTATAGTCCAACTCTTACATCCATACATGACTACTGGAAAAACCATAGCTTTGACTAGACTTTTGAATAGTGGTCAATAAAATTTGTAAAAACTATGCTTTTCAGTATTTAAAATTTATGCTTTAATGTTCTTGTGAATACACCCATATTGGTTTTTCCAACCTAAAATGGAAACAATTATATATTAGTTTTATTTTCTGTTTGCTTGCTTATTATTTTAATTATAGTGTATAAATTAAGTAAAGTAGGCCATGTTTCACATCTAGACAGTGTGACCCTAAGAGGAGCAAACAGTTAGGAATGGTAAGATGGTCCATAAAGTAACCAAAGCCAGTGGTGACAATAAGAAAGTGATGCCAACTTCTTACTGTAGACTTCAAAACATGGAGATGACAGGAATCATGCAGATCTTAAAAATACATGAAAGAGGGTACTTCAGTTGACATTTGTCTTATCCTGAAATAGCTATCTTACCAATATGACTTGTATGAACCAGTAGACTATCTATATCAAGCATAAAAATTAACTACATACTAGATGATTTAGGCTTTTATTTTCCCTTTAGGGCAATTGCATTTTTAATAAAAGGGATTCTAGGAAATTCTCTGAACACAATCCAAGTGGCCTACAGGTCTAAATCTAAATTAAACAATAAATACAGATAAATTCCCAATAATTTCATAATGTTCCTTAATGTTATAAAAACATTTTTATATTTAAAACAATAATTCTTTTTTCCATTTATTATAATCTATTTTTATAAAATTTTCCCAACATATTTATTTTTATCCATTTAAAATCTTTGACCTCATAATTTCACCATCTTATTGCTTAATAGAAGTATTATGAATCTCAAGCCTTCTTATTTTAAGAAATATCTTAAAATTTTAAAAATAGAGATCAAAGTTCTAACTACAGAAGCCTAGCTAATCCCTGAGAAACTCTCAATTTCAATAGCAAAAATTACTCTGCTTCACAGTCTTTTCATCAGTCACCTCTAACTGACAGGAAGACAAAACAAATGAAAATAAAATTTTGTGAAATTATAATAAAATTATTCTAATGCCTCATCTCAAAAAAGAATCATTGAAAGTCATTTAAAAGCAATTCAGTTACACCTACTATTTTTCTAGTGGAAGATATGCTTTAGTGTTGATAACAATATATGTTTAACTGATTCAAGCAATTTTCAAACATGTTTATCTCTTCTTTTGAGATTCATACAACTACCTTCCCCCTTATTGATAGAATTATACTGTCTCTCTTCATTTGCTCTCTCCCTTTTTTGCAATGCAGAGTGAGACCATCTTTTCCAAGTGAAAAAGAGATTTCAAGACTGACATTCATTTTATACCAGTTAGTAGCAAGATTCTAAAATTTATCAGGTTGAAAGATATTTCTTTAAGGCCAAGGTTTAGAAATAGTGCATAAATACATGTGCGTTGGAGAAAATAAAGAATCCAGTAAAGTTTCAGGAACTGGGCACAGAGATTCCTCATAAGCCTTTTTGGTTTAGGTCCATAATTATAGTCAAGCCAGTAATTATTGATTGATTGTTCAGCAGAGATGGAAGAAAACCGTATCTGAGACTTTTCCCCAATTTAAACAAATGAAAGACTCTCCTCACCAAAATGTACCATTTTAATCATCCATGGAATTATGGAAAGAGATTGGCATCAGAGAATCTGGCTTCAAGCGCCTACTTCACCATTTATAAGTTTGCGTGATCAAAGTCATGTTACTTAGCTTTTAAAGCTTCTGTTTTCTCATCTATGAAATTAGAATACTTAGAGATTGCAGTGAGGCTTGCAGAAAAGGAGTGCCAACTATTAACATTACTGCTCCATAAAGCTATCCCAAATACAGAAGAAATATGCTGCAGGATTAATTTACTTTGACTCTGAAAGATGATCACCCAGACAGATGCAGATCCAATGAGAACTGGAAAAATTGGGATTTGGTGATATATATTTGGAGGATACTCTGGCACAAAAGCAAGTATTTGGGTAGTTTTCTAGCTTAAATGTTCACAGAACTCTGGGAATATGCCAAGAAGAAAAAGGACTGAAATTTCTGAGACTCATAATCTCTGCAAGGAATTTGGCTCAGACAAACTGTTAATCCTCTCCTGTTCTGTAACCTCTTGGAAATATCATGGTCAATCTCTTATTCTAACTAGACATAGGTACCCTGTCTTTGTGAGTCCTCTTATTCATCTACCCCTCCTGAATCCCATAATAAAAATATATTGCTTCAAGCAATATCATATACTGCTGTCAGTGACTATCATGTTTTTTGGTCTATTCTTTGCTACCCAAATTTGAGAATACGGAGATTAACCTATAATAACACAGCTTTTTTTTTTTTTCTCTTGTATTTTACTCACCTAAATGAATGTGTTTTGGATGTTTTACTCCTCTGAGAACAGGCCAGACAGGGAAAAAAAAGTACTTTTCTTACCAGGACTGCTCATATCTGGAATAAGATTATGTAATGAGGGAAAATGGAAGGCATTTTATTCAACCTACACATTGAGAAACACTTGAGACTGTATAGTTATGTTCACAGAAACATGTGATCATTAACAAAAGATATAATACCAACAAATTCAATAAAATAGTTGAAGATATAGGAAAGCTACTCCAGGTAAGAAATGTAGTATTTTTGAGATGATAGAAATATAAATACATGTAAATGTGACTGATCAAGTTCTGCCTTAGTTTGGTTGTCTCTCTTGAAAGAGGGAGTCTTTTCCTTCACCTCATTGTATTCTTCATATTCTCAGAACTGCTTAATGAAGTTTCTTATATTTTAATAGTGATAAAGAGGTTGGAATAGTCCAAATACCACCTTGATCATAAAACAGCGTTAAATACTCATGGTTATACAGTCAAAGGGCTGGGCCCACGTACATTTACATTGTTTAGAAAACCAACATAAAGCAAATCCATGTATGGGGAAATTAGTATGTTTTGTAATATATATTGAAAATCCCTCATCCAAAAAGCCTTGATAACCAAAAGGTTATCATATAATGACAAATAGATCTATACTGATGTATGATTATTTATTGATTTTTTTCCTGTTTGAATCAGATATATTGTTTACATATTTTATTTACATATCTGAATAGGGGGAACTGTTCCAGGCCCCACTGTTAGCATAATAAAGATACAAGCTAAATGTTACCTTTAAAAAATTCAGACACAATCCCAACTCTGGAATATATCCTGCCCCTAGAGTTTGGATTAGGAATTGTAGATCTAATCATACTTTTTTTTTTTTTTTTAATTTTTAAACTTTACATAATTGTATTAGTTTTGCCAAATATCAAAATGAATCCGCCACAGGCATACATGTGTTCCCCATCCTGAACCCTCCTCCCTCCTCCCTCCCCATACCATCCCTCTGGGTCGTCCCAGTGCACCAGCCCAAGCATCCAGTATCGCGCATCGAACCTGGACTGGCAACTCGTTTCTTACATGATATTCTACATGTTTCAATGTCACTCTCCCAAATCTTCCCACCCTCTCCTTCTCCCACAGAGTCCATAAGACTGTTCTATACATCAGTGTCTCTTTTGC
>NW_011495049.1:10734890-10735603 GCF_000754665.1 Bison bison bison | reverse complement strand
TTGATTTGTCATTTCTCTGATAATGAGTGATGTTGAGCATCTTTTCATGTGTTTGTTAGCCATCTGTATGTCTTCTTTGGAGAAATGTCTATTTAGTTCTTTGGCCCATTTTTTGATTGGGTCATTTATTTTTCTGGAGTTGAGCTGTAGGAGTTGCTTGTATATTTTTGAGATTAGTTGTTTGTCCGTTGCTTCATTTGCTATTATTTTCTCCCATTCTGAAGGCTGTCTTTTCACCTTGCTAATAGTTTCCTTTGATGTGCAGAAGCTTTTAAGGTTAATTAGGTCCCATTTGTTTATTTTTGCTTTTATTTCCAATATTCTCGGAAGTGGGTCATAGAGGATCCTGCTGTGATGTATGTCAGAGAGTGTTTTGCCTATGTTCTCCTCTAGGAGTTTTATAGTTTCTAGTCTTATGTTTAGATCTTTAATCCATTTTGAGTTTATTTTTGTGTATGGTGTTAGAAAGTGTTCTAGTTTCATTCTTTTACAAGTGGTTGACCAGATTTCCCAGCACCACTTGTTAAAGAGATTGTCTTTAATCCATTGTATATTCTTGCCTCCTTTGTCAAAGATAAGGTGTCCATATGTGCATGGATTTATCTCTGGGCTTTCTATTTTGTTCCATTGATCTATATTTCTGTCTTTGTGCCAGTACCATACTGTCTTGATAACTGTGGCTTTGTAGTAGAGCCTGAAGTCAGGTAGGTTGA
>NW_011495049.1:10734398-10734790 GCF_000754665.1 Bison bison bison | reverse complement strand
CAGAACCTGGACTGGCAACTCGTTTCTTACATGATATTCTACATGTTTCAATGTCACTCTCCCAAATCTTCCCACCCTCTCCTTCTCCCACAGAGTCCATAAGACTGTTCTATACATCAGTGTCTCTCCTGCTATCTCTTACACCAGGTTATTGTTACCATCTTTCTAAATTCCATATATATGCATCAGTATACTGTATTTATGTTTTTCCTTCTGGCTTACTTCACTCTGTATAATAGGCTCCAGTTTCATCCACCTCATTAGAACTGATTCAAATGTATTCTTTTTAATGGCTGAGTAATACTCCATTGTGTATATGTACCACTGCTTTCTTATCTATTCATCTGCTGATGGACATCTAGGTTGCTTCCATGTCCTGGCTATTATAAACA
>NW_011495049.1:10732172-10733995 GCF_000754665.1 Bison bison bison | reverse complement strand
ATGGTGTTAGAAAGTGTTCTAGTTTCATTCTTTTACAAGTGGTTGACCAGATTTCCCAGCACCACTTGTTAAAGAGATTGTCTTTAATCCATTGTATATTCTTGCCTCCTTTGTCAAAGATAAGGTGTCCATATGTGCATGGATTTATCTCTGGGCTTTCTATTTTGTTCCATTGATCTATATTTCTGTCTTTGTGCCAGTACCATACTGTCTTGATAACTGTGGCTTTGTAGTAGAGCCTGAAGTCAGGTAGGTTGATTCCTCCAGTTCCATTCTTCTTTCTCAAGATCGCTTTGGCTATTCGAGGTTTTTTGTTTTTCCATACAAATTGTGAAATTATTTGTTCTAGCTCTGTGAAGAATACTGTTGGTAGCTTGATAGGGATTGCGTTGAATCTATAAATTGCTTTGGGTAGTATACTCATTTTCACTATATTGATTCTTCCAATCCATGAACATGGTATATTTCTCCATCTATTAGTGTCCTCTTTGATTTCTTTCACCAGTGTTTTATAGTTTTCTATATATAGGTCTTTAGTTTCTTTAGGTAGATATATTCCTAAGTATTTTATTCTTTCCGTTGCAATGGTGAATGGAATTGTTTCCTTAATTTCTCTCTCTGTTTTCTCATTATTAGTGTATAGGAATGCAAGGGATTTCTGCAACCCAAAACCTGTGGGACATGGTAAAAGCAGTCCTAAGGGGAAAGTTCATAGCAATACAGGCACACCTCAAGAAACAAGAAAAAAGTCAAATAAATAACCTAACTCTACACCTAAAGCAACTAGAAAAGGAAGAAATGAAGAACCCCAGGGTTAGTAGAAGGAAAGAAATCTTAAAAATTAGAGCAGAAATAAATGCAAAAGAAACAAAAGAGACCATAGCAAAAATCAACAAAACCAAAAGCTGGTTCTTTGAAAGGATAAATAAAATTGACAAACCATTATCCAGACTCATCAAGAAACAAAGGGAGAAAAATCAAATCAACAAAATTAGAAAGAAAATGGAGAGATCACAACAGACAACACAGAAATACAAAGGACCATAAGAGACTACTATCAACAATTATATGCCAATAAAATGGACAACGTGGAAGAAATGGACAAATTCTTAGAAAAGTACAACTTTCCAAAACTCGACCAGGAAGAAATAGAAAATCTTAACAGACCCATCACAAGCAAGGAAATTGAAACTGTAATCAAAAATCTTCCAGCAAACAAAAGCCCCGGTCCAGACGGCTTCACAGCTGAATTCTACCAAAAATTTAGAGAAGAGCTGACACCTATCCTGCTCAAACTCTTCCAAAAAATTGCAGAGGAAGGTAAACTTCCAAACTCATTCTATGAGGCCACCATCACCCTAATACCAAAACCTGACAAAGATCCCACAAAAAAAGAAAACTACAGGCCAATATCACTGATGAACATAGAGGCAAAAATCCTTAACAAAATTCTAGCAATCAGAATCCAACAACACATTAAAAAGATCATACACCATGATCAAGTGGGCTTTATCCCAGGGATGCAAGGATTCTTCAATATCCGCAAATCAATCAATGTAATACACCACATTAACAAATTGAAAAATAAAAACCATATGATTATCTCAATAGATGCAGAGAAAGCCTTTGACAAAATTCAACATCCATTTATGATAAAAACTCTCCAGAAAGCAGGAATAGAAGGAACATACCTCAACATAATAAAAGCTATATATGACAAACCCACAGCAAACATTATCCTCAATGGTGAAAACTTGGAAGCATTTCCTCTAAAGTCAGGAACAAGACAAGGGTGCCCACTTTCACCATTACTATTCAACATA
>NW_011495049.1:10729246-10732072 GCF_000754665.1 Bison bison bison | reverse complement strand
GGAATCCAAATTGGAAAAGAAGTAAAACTCTCACTATTTGCAGACGACATGATCCTCTACATAGAAAACCCTAAAGATTCCACCAGAAAATTACTAGAAATAATCAATGACTATAGTAAAGTTGCAGTATATAAAATCAACACACAGAAATCCCTAATCATACTTTATAAGTGATGTATTTTTATCTGTCTAGCTCTTTTGCTGCTGCTAAGTCACTTCAGTCGTGTCTGACTCTGTGCGACCCCATAGACGGCAGCCCACCAGGCTCCCCTGTCCCTGGGATTCTCCAGGCAAGAACACTGGAGTGGGTTGCCATTTCCTTCTCCAATGCATGAAAGTGAAAAGTGAAAGTGAAGTCTCTCAGTCATGTCCGACTCTTCGTGACCCCATGGACTGCAGCCTACCAGGCTCCTCCGTCCATGGGATTTTCCAAGCAAGAATACTGGAGTGGGTTTTCATTGTTTTCTCCGGTCTAACTCTTCTAGGTCATATGATTTACATTAGGGAATTTATTGCTTAACATATGTTTATTTTTATTTCAAGCAATTTAATCAAATTCATTATAAATGAATATTTATTTAGATAGAAAATTTTAAATCCTTTGGTTTGCTTCTACCAATTGTATTACACACTCCTTTAGACTAGTTTCTAATAATTTTATAATATTTTATCTACAAAAGCATGCATTAAAATGAAAAGATTACACTGAAATCATTATCTGATGCTAAATAATTTTAATCACAAGACATACTTTTAACTCTTTTCTACTAATTGTTTGAACTAATATGAGAAAATATTATATTTGCATATGCTTAATGGAATAGCTTAGGTGTGTGCTTCATATATAGCATAGATGTCTATAAGCATAAAGTTATGGTGACTTATTATGGTAATGAATTTCTATAAATGCAACAAATTAGCACTTCTATGTCTTTAATTCAATGTAATCTTTCAGGAGAAATTTTAAAAGGAATGATTAATAAGGAACATTTTTATGACAACTAAGAATGCACTCATTTCAAGATGAATTTTTAAGTCATTCATTACATTCAGGAAACTAGAGGGCAATAATTTTAAAAATTCAAGAGACCCTCTTTCACAATTTTATTTCTTTCATCATTATGCTGATTTTGTCCATTTTGTATGTTTGGTTAATCAATTAATTTATAAAATCTGAGTTATCACTTCTATTTCAGACCGGCACCTAAGTCCCATGTTTATGATTTACAAATTTGAATTCAGTGTCACAACTACAGAGGACTTAATTAAAGCAAGTGAAAAATCAAAATTGGCTTAATTTTCTCAAAAATTCCTGGTCAGAAAAATGACACAGATGCAGCTGTGCTGATGCATATTTTTAGTATTCTCTTTATCATCTCCTGTTCACTGAAACATCTGCTTCATTTTTTAAACTGGTAAAAAGTCTTCAAGCCCTAATAGACTCCACACTGAGTTTTATGGATTGTATTAGTTGAATTTTTCTTTCCCCTTATTCTTCTATGGAACCTCTTTCTCATAAATAAATGTTTTAACTAGACAATTTGGTAGGGAGTTGTTGACATTGTTATTTATAAATCTCTCAAACTTTTATTTGAAAAGATTCTTTTCTTTTTAAATTTAAAACTGTTTATTTAAAAAATCCATTCATCGAAATAATAAGCTATTTAAAGGAGCAAACTCTTTAAAATTAAAGAATAATGTACAATTATCAAAGTTTAATGAATTGATATATATGTGAGTACCTGCTGCTGCTGCTGCTGCTGCTAAGTCGCGTCAGTCGTGTCCGACTCTGTGCGACCCCACAGACGGCAGCCCACCAGGCTCCCCCGTCCCTGGGATTCTCCAGGCAAGAACACTGGAGTGGGTTGCCATTTCCTTCTCCAATGCATGAAAGTGAAAAGTGAAAGTGAAGTCGCCAAGTCGTCCGACTCTTAGCGACCCCATGGACTGCAGCCTACCAGGCCCCTCTGTCCATGGGATTTTCCAGGCAAGAGTACTGGAGTGGGGTGCCATTGCCTTCTCCGATGTGAGTACCTAGATATGTGTTTAATGTCTAAGTGCATGTGAAAATATACATTGAATGTTTAAGAAAGCTCACTAATTTTTTACAGTGACTGTAGATGGGTGATTGTAGAATTGTGAATTATCATTACTTTCACTGATCTCTAATAAATTGGGTAACTAGTGGGTTGACAAAATATGCAAACTATACAATCACCACGAAGCTTTAAAAGGTCATACCAATTAAATGAAAATGGATGAAATTAACAGTCATCCAATAGAAAATTATACCTATATATGCCATTCAATAGAAAGTTATATCTATATATGTGTTAGTGTGCCTATAGATGTGAGTATACATACACATTTGTTTTTAATGAGATAAAAGATTGACATTCAAAGAGATAGACCTTTTAATGATAGAATTAGGCCCTTGGACCTTTCAAGAAAGATTTACAAGAAGTTTAAATATTCTCAGCTTTCAAGCCTGGCTCACCAATATTGGAGTGTTGGGACTCTGTTAAATGTATTTTGAAATGATTTGACATCTAAGTGCACAATTTTTGTTTTAGAAAACTTGCATACTAAGCTAAAAATAATCTTAGAGCAAGCATACATGCTTGATAAATTTCTTAAGAGATTCTGCCTACAATTCCATCTATATTTTGATAAGATTAAATAATGTATATAATATATAATATCTATACTTGTTTATCAGAGAAGGCAATGGCACCCCACTCCAGTACTCTTGCCTGGAAAATCCCATGGATGGAGGAGCCTGGTAGGCTGCAGTCCATGGGGTCGCTGAGGGTCGGACACGACTGA
>NW_011495049.1:10710292-10729146 GCF_000754665.1 Bison bison bison | reverse complement strand
CTTTCATGCATTGGAGAAGGAAACGGCAACCCACTCCAGTGTTCTTGCCTGGAGAATCCCAGGGACGGGGGAGCCTGGTGGGCTGCCTCTGTGGAGTCGCACAGAGTCGGACACGACTGAAGCGACTTAGCAGCAGCAGCAGCAGTAAGTAAAGTATAAGATTTGAAATGTTTTTTTCTGAGGTAGTCATTTTTCAGATGTATAATATTATCACATTTTAGTTGCTATTTCAGTTAATGATACACAGCAGTGGTGACTTACTGAGATGAAAAGTTAATCTGTGTTCGCTTAAATGGAACATGACTGAGTGACTGAACTGAACTGAACTGAACAGGGCTAACTCTAAGATCTATAGGCATAACCTCATTAGCATTCTGTCCTGATTAGTTAAATTAACTAAGATCAGGAAAGATGTAATTATCAGCATCATTAACGTGTTAACAAAAACAATTATTATATACTGAATGCTTCCAGTGTTCCAGTATATGAGATATAGTACATATCTACCCCCCAAAAAGGGGAGGGGGCTTCCCTGATAGCTCAGTTGGTGCAAAATCTGCTTGCAATGCAGGAGACCCTGCTTAGATTCCTATATCTGGAAGATCTTCTAGAAAATTGAAGAGCTACTCATTCCAGTATTCTGACCTGGAGAATTCCATGGACTATACAGTCCATGGGATCACAAAGAGTTGGACACAACCACATTCTTTCACTTTTTACCAAAAAAAAAAAAAATTATGTTTAAGATTTTGCATATCACTTCTATAGTTATTTTATAAGATGATCTCTAAGTCCTTTATCTTAATATTTCTAACTGTAGCATTATTTAGATATGTGTAATGGGAAATTGAGCTCTTTTTACCTTAAAAAGAAGATTTTGTTCTCATTAATCCATGTACTTGACCACAGATGTCCTGTCTTTTTAAACTTGAATCTTTTGGCCAACCCACTGATGTTTTGGTTTTAATAAACAAACACCCATTCAAATTGCAGAATAAATGGAAAAAGACTATAAAAATAGAAATTTGATTTCAACAAGATTTCATAGAATCCAATACCCTAAAGAGTAGTAGAGTTGCTCTTCTGGAAGAGCAAAGTCAGGTACACAAGGTGATCTCCCTCTCGAGATGATTCAGGAATCCATCATTACTACTCTTTTCTAGCATCTTCACTTCCTTCTGTGATGGTTTGTCTTCTCTATTCCATTAACTCATCTCAGAACAGAGTGTTTTTAAATCAGAGTGTGATAACTTCATTCTATTCAAATATAAAAGTCTTAGCTGAGCTCAGAGGTACCCTGGGGCTTTGCCTTCTCTAGCTTAATAATTATCACTAGGTTGATCATGTGGTCACTGACCTTCAGTAGAAGTCCCCCCAGCACACAGCTGTGGACTGAATTGAAGAAAACTATGGGGAGGGTGGTGCTAGCTATATTTGAAAAGTAGTCTTTTTGACTATGTTAAGAATTTTGACCTTTGACCCCAAATCAGAGAATGGATTTGTCACATAATTATCACCTTTGTGCTTTGAAATGATAATTCTAACTGCAGGGTGGAGAGTGAAATTGAGGGGAGTAGAGGAAAAAATGGGAAAATTCGAAAGATATTTAGTGTCAATGTCATCAAGGATAAGTGGTGGATTGGAATTTGGGATTAGGGAAGAGTGGAGGGCAGGGAAGGAAAAGGAAATGTCTTAGGTATCTAGTTTAAGAGAAAAGATGGTACTGTTGTCAGAGATGCTAGAAGAAACCATTCTCAGACACAGAACACTCTATAACTTAAACTATTTAAAACTCATAGAAGAATATTACCTAGCACAGCTCTAGATTCTGGGAAATTACATTATGACTCAAAATTCATTAAAAAGCTTTGAGTTAAATAAGTACTTTAGTCACCATATATGTATGAGGCTTTGACTTTGAAAAATCTGAAGGTTGATATAAAGGGATGTGGTAGGCTGAATAATGCCCCCCGCCAAATATAGCTATATTCTAGATGCCTGAATCCTGTGACTCTGACAAATTTTGCAGATGTGACAAAAAAGTATCTTTAGATGGGGAAATTATCCTTCATTAGCCTACTAGACCTTAGATAAAAAACTTCCCTGGTGGCTCAGACGGTAAAGCGTCTGTCTACAATGTGGGAGACCCGGGTTTGATCCCTGGGTTGGGAAGATCCCCTGGAGAAGGAAATGTCAATCCACTCCAGTACTATTGCTTGGAAAATCCCATGGACAGAGGAGCCTGGTAGGCTACAGTCCATGGGGTCGCAAAGAGTCGGACATGACTGAGCAACTTCACTTTCTAGACCTTAAATACAACCACTTGGCTCTTTATAGAAGGGAGACAGAGGAAGATTTGACCAATGAAAGAGAAAGCAATATGACAACAGAGGCTGAAATTTGAGCGATGGGACCACAAGGCAAGGAATATGGTAGCCACTCGAAGTTAAATGAGGTAAGGGATGGAATCTCCTCTGAAGCTTGATTTGGCCCAGTGATACTGACTTTAGATTTCAGAATGGTGACTTAACAAATTCCCCTTGTTTTAAGCTTCCATTTCTGGGAATTGGTTATAGCAGCCATAGGAAATTGATAGAAGAGATTTCTGGAAACTGCTTTTATACTTAAAATATATAGTTTTCATATAAATATCTTCTGATAGAGCATTTAAAATTCTTTATTCAAACTAGGATGTTCTGTTTCGCTAAAGGGTAACTGCAATTTCTATGTGCTATATAGCCAAAAATAAATAAATAAATAAATAAATGGTGTCCGCTCTTCAGCTAGAATTCAGTCTCAGAAAATTGCAGATATATATTTGTAGAATTTACAGGCCTAACTGCAATATTAGCATGATGTTGAAATTCAGATAGTGTATTTCTAGGTAAAATGAATTGAATGAATATTTTAATGTTTTTCTACTGAATGCAAGTTTTATTGAAATTTACTTGCATAATATAAGCTATACTCAGTTTTGGAAACCACTTGCATAATTAACTGCACTCCTCCAGCTTAGGCCTAACTCCAGCACACCAAAAACAGAGACATTGCTTCTAGAACTATAATTCTAAGCTTTTACTTTACAATTTTGGATTTTTTAAATAAGTAGAACAATATTCAGTTCAGTTCCGTTCAGTCGTGTCCGACTCTTTGTGACCCCATGGACTGTAGCCTACCAGGCTCCTCTGTCCATGGGATTTTCCAGGCAATAGTCCTGGAGTGGATTGCCATTTCCTTCTGCAGGGGATCGTCCCAACCCAGGGATCAAACCCGGGTCTCCCACATTGTAGACAGATGCTTTATCGTCTGAGCCACCAGGGAAGACAGAACAATATTAGAAACATATTTTCAATTATTTTTAGAATCATCACCTAGAGAGAGACAAAGAAATCATGAACATAAGATAGCATAAAATGGTGGCTAGAATCTGTTAGATAACTTAGTTTGTGGGTGACAAGTGAATGATAAAGCTCGAATCTAATACATTTTCCAGAATATGTAAACAATAGAAAAGAACTTAAGATAGATTCATATGCAGATGTGTGAAGATAAGCAAATAGCTATTCTTGCTAAGGTAGTCCCTACGGTTAAAGAGACATTTTTTTTAAGGCAATTATGTTAGCATGAATTCTGTATAAGAAGCAAATAATCATAGTGAACAATTTCAGAAGACATGTTGTTCCAAAGGGTAGGTCCCAAGAGATGTTTGTAAGTTGATGTGTGTGTGTGTGTGTGTGTGTGCTCAGTCTGTCCAACTCTTTGTGACCCCATGGACTGCAGCCCACCAGTCTCCTCTGTCCATGGGATTTCCCAGGAAAAAGTACTGGAGTGGGTTGCCATTTCCTGCTCCAGGGGATCTTTCCAGGTCAGGGATCTAACCTGTTTCTCCTGTATCTTCTGCATTGGCAAGTGGATTCTTTACCACTGAGCCACCTGGGAAGCCCTTATAAGCTGATAAATGATCTTAAACTAGTGAAAGCATTGATGATAACGAAATCAAAAGTAAAATTTGAGCAACAATTTCTTACTTTGTACATGCACTCATCTTTCCTAAATTAATAATTGAATAGAGATATTATTTCTTTCTTAATAATACATTGGTGATTATGTTTCATGCTTATTGTACCCCAAAGATAGTAGAAATGATTCTGTAGATACACACGATGTAGAACACTTAATTCCGTTTAATAGTCACATACATATGCAAAACTAATTATTGTGAATTTTTTTCCCACAGTTCTGAGATGGAGTAATTCTCTGTGTTATCAGATATCTAATATCTAGGTGTTTAAAGCTTTGGTTACTTGTTTCCAAAGTGACAGTCTTTTCATTTTAAAATGTCTTTCATGAGGAGGAAGATTGAGATAAATTAGTTGAGGATTATTTATATATAACATATCTATTTCAATTTAGGGTATTTTCTAATTCTTTCTTCATCTTTTCTTAGTTGTGTTTTATGAGATTTTTGTTAATTTAACAATTTGTTCATTACTTTTTCAATTAATTTTGGTAAATGATCTTCAAATCATACCTCTAAAATGGGTGCAGATGAAGAAAAAGACAAATGTTGAAAAATGAGAAATTATGGGTAAGTAAATTTCAACACTTTGAGAATCTCAAAGAAGAGTTTTGGGGAATTATATGCACCATTCTTGGAAATTTTCTGTGATTCTAAAATTATAGCAAAATAAAATAAAAGATAAATAATCTTTTGTTTAAAGAGATAAGCAATCTCCCCCAACCTTCCCACATACTCTCACTTCCACTGCCACCACTATCAAAGCATGTGCTTAACCACTGTGATTTTTTTGGTTTTCTTTCTTTTGGAAAAAATCTATACCTATAATCTTCCCTTACTGCCCTGACAGCTAAGCTATACAATATCAACATGTTTTTAATATTTTATGGACTATTATGGGATTATAGCTAGAGTATTTTCAGCTTTTCTGATTTCTTATAGAATCAAAAATGGAAAGTGTCTTATACTTTTAATGGATGTATTATCCCTTCAAAGATATTTATTTTATTAATGAGTGGTTTTCTCTTTCCTGCATTGAGTATGTTATTTGTTAGTAAGTTCTTCTGTTTCAGATATTTGGTTCCTATGTGTATGTGCTCAGTCATGTCCAACTATTTGTGACCCCATGGACTCTAGCCTGCTAGACTCCTCTGTCTATGGAATTTCCCAGGCAAGAATACTGGAGTGAGTTGCCCATTTCCTCCTCCAGAGGATCTTCCAGCCCAGGGACCGAACCCACATCTCCTGTGTTGGCAGGCAGATTGTTTACCTCTGAGCCACCTTCTTTGTTTTTCACTTTAAATCATTGGCGATTCTAAGTTTTCTCTTCATATTTTCAATTAAGGGATAGATTAAATAGCACTGGTAACTGAAGAGTTATCTGGGTCACAGTTATTAAACAATACTATTCTCTGTCTTATTGCTAATAAATCAATGCCTGGTAGATAGGAGGTACTGTGTAAAGCATAAATAAATGAGAGAGTAAATAGAATAAATACATAAAATTAATAGAATGAATAAATAAAATATGAATCCAGACTCTGAAATCATCATCAGTCATCCTTATGCAGAAACAAAATACAATAAATAAAATTTTGTTTCTTGTTTAGTATATAAAACTGGGAATATAAGATTGTTGAGACATAGAATTCACAATGAGGAATTAGCTGTGGTTCAATTTGGAATATCAAACGATGAAGAAAATCTTTGGATGAGAGATTTTTCCAATTAAAAGATTTAGATATAAAAACAACAAAATAGATCAGTTAATCAAGACAAATAGGATAAATTATAGTTCAGAATTCTCTTTATTGAGGATTTTTTTGGTTTTCACTTTTATGGAAACCTAGTTGATTTGAGATAACATTTGCATGATATTTACTTTAATGTATAAATAAAGCATGGGGTCAAAAGTTTTTAACGTTATATTTATTACATACTGAATAATTATTCTGTCCATGGTTTCTCTTTGTACTTCTATAATGGATGTCTCATTTACATGGTATGTTTCTCTTCCTTGCAATCAGTAAAGTTTTCATCAATATAGAACTCTCTTTTTCTCAGAAAGATTTCTTTCATTAACCAGCTGCACCTTTGGAATTTAAGTTCATAGGGCTTTATGCATGTACTTGCCCTCCCCGATTTGGTAGATGTCAAGATCCAAAGGGAAGAATGCTAAAATATTATCTCTTCTTGAAAATTCCCTCATTAAAAAAGAAAAATTATAAATGTTCTTTTGTTTACTCATGAAATTTGTACCCAAATATTTATTACATTTTATTATCTTTCATTTACTTTCTTGGCCCCTCCACTGCATTATCAGCAACTCGAAGACTGTTCAGTTAAATCTGAATCTATGACATGCAGCACAGTTCTTAGTATACTGTAAGAAATCAAACATAAACTGATAATGAATGAAAGTATTTGGTGATGCAGGGTTAAAATCAGCCACATTTGTTGAGTAAGTATTAAGTGTCTGCTCTTTGTAATGCATATTGCCAAGTGCTAGAGATAGTGTTCTGATCAATACAGTCTTACAGACAACATTTACGTAAAGGACAGATAATAGATATCTAATTGCACCATTTATTAATTATTATAAAGGAGTACTATGAATAAGAGTCAGAGGTTCCATGAGAAAGTAAACAAAATGATACATAGTCTAGGAGGTCACTGCGTCTTTGAAGAAGCAATCTCTGAGATCTGACGCAGAGTAGGAATTCCATAACGGGCTGAACTGAACTGAACTGAACCAATGTATGAAGGAAGAACCTTTGTATGTAAGGAACAGCTTTTACTAAAGCCCTAGGACAGGAAGCATCCCAACATGTCCTAGAAATGAAGGGTGATTTATATGGTAGAGACCAGGTAAGAGAATGTCACCGAAAGAAATGTGTGAGTCAGTTAAATTAGTGTTTGGGGGAGCTGACTCAAAGAAATGGACTGATTGTAAAAATATTTAGGTGATAAAATCAAATGGCTGCAGTAAATAAATTGGAAACAGACAAAGGTAGATATAAGGTGATCAATTCAGAAGTCAATGGAACCGTCCAGGCAAGAAAAATGATAATTTGATCTCAAATTATGCCAAATAAGTGGAATGAAGTATATGGATTTAAGAAATATTTAGAGGTAAAATGACCTTTAGAGAAAATTGGTTTTTAGGGTCATAAAACAAACAAGGAGAAAAGGAAGGAGCTTGGTCTGTCCAAAGGAAAAACATACTTCAAATACATACTGAAGATAGTTCATTTTACATAGTCAACCTAACAATAATTTCCAGTGGATTTAAAAGGTAAATAATTGTCAATAATACTTATCCATCTTTATATAACTGACTTCCACATCTTTATTGGAAAAAAAGAATGTGGAAGCCATAAATAATTGAGATTCTTTATGAATGTTAAGTGCCATTGTGCTGTTTTTTCAAACTCTTTTGAGGTAGATAAAAACTTAACGTTATAGTTTCAATGTATGTTCTGTTTGCCAGGTGCAAATCAACCCTGTTCCTTGCCCCAGGTATACAGAAAGAATACAGTTTGCAGCCTTTGCTCTACTTGATCAGGGCCATGTCACTAAGGACTGGCTAGTGGAATATGGGTAGAATTGCGCACTCTCATAAAACATCCCAAGGGACTTTCTACACACTCTCTTAATTTATCTGTTGGCCAGTTAAATGCCTGGGAGCTACAGCAGGATGAGAGACCCACAAAATTAAAGTGGCCTGGATACCTGTTTAACTACATTGAGCAGGATTTTTTAATAAAGTCTCCAAACTCACAAGGGTTTGTGATAAACACAATCACATGAACTCAAACCACTGAAACTTTGGGAGTTTGTTATAGAAGCTAAGACAACGTAACAATGCTATTTTTTTAATTTATTTAGAAACAAAAAATATATATGCCAAGGAATTTTCCTAAGCATTTTGTGTATATTAAGTCGTCTAATCCTTACATTAACCCTATGAAATAAGTAATAATATTTCTATTATACAAAAGAGGAAACAGAACACAAGTTCACACAGCTATAAGTAATAGTACCAATAATCACCCCCAGTCACTCTCCCTGCAGTTTCTACTGTTACTTTCACACTGAACTACCTGAATTTAGATGAGTATTCTTTTAAAAAATACTCATTTGTAGGAGCTACACTTTGTCTTTTTTCAATACCCTTGAGTATTTTAGGAGATTCATATCAAGACTACTTTATTTAGAGACCAGAAAGTCCTTTTGGCCTAAGTCTCATATGGTTTATTCAAGAAGAACCTCAAATGTAATATGGTTACATTTACGTCATTGTATATTGTTTGTTTACATTTAACTAATTAAATTTAAAATATTAAAAATTTTTATAACTTTATCTTCACACTTCATTTATTTTCAAATTACCAGGGAGCATTAAAAATTGGAATTGGCCCAGGCAGGCTCTTAGTCTCTAAGGGCTGTGTTTGGTACACTCACTGATAAGTATCTTTAAAAAAATAGTTTTACATTTTCTGGAGTCCTAAGAGAACTCAACACAAGATCTCACTGAATATCTAAAAGTTCATAGAACCTTAAGTCAGGAACATTCCATGGCACTACTGGGTAAGCCTCCAATGAAGCTGCGGTGGGCAAAGATAAATGGCACAGAGGGGCTGAATAAAGCTAATCACTTGTCTTGAAATAAACTTCAAAAATGTTTTATTTTTATCTGATTCTGAGAGAAAATACATGGTTCAGTCTTTTCTATGTCCCATAAGAAATTGTTGGACCACATCTAATTAGAATTTATGTTATTGACAAGGGAATTACTTGACTAAGGCACCCTGTCACCTCTGACTTACTTTGAAATGAGTCATGGGAATATGTAACTGGTACTTGGCTCTCCTGAAAAGAAGGAAAAGATCTGTGGTTAATGAAATGTCAAAAATGTAGCATCTCTAAGGATTTGGCTCATCCATTCACAATGCACCAGGGAGTCAGTACCAGCCTTAAACTTAAGTTCCTACGTAAGCTTAGATATTTGAGTTGTGAAGAATATTTGGCTTTCTTTATCTTTCTGTAAGTCATTTTTTTTCCCTGCTTTCCTGAACTAAAATTATTCTTGCTTTAAGGAATAACTGCATTCATGGCACTTAAGATTTAAGTGCTGCTGCTGCTAAGTCACTTCAGTCGTGTCCAACTCTGTGCGACCCCATGGACTGCAGCCTACCATGCTTCTCCGTCCATGGGATTCTCCAGGTAAGAACACTGGAGTGGGTTGCCATTTCCTTCTCCAAAGATTTAAGTGGCATGATCCATATATGTTGTGCTGTTATT
Organism: Bison bison bison; assembly: GCF_000754665.1. NCBI lineage: Eukaryota > Metazoa > Chordata > Mammalia > Artiodactyla > Bovidae > Bison > Bison bison. The sequence goes on along the minus strand of NW_011495049.1, from coordinate 10,719,824 downwards.
TTATCCATCTACATAAGTAACATGCATATGACATTTTGTCAGATAGTTAATATGGTCCTTACTGGCATTAGTTAAATTTCTGTGCTTGTGTTTATTTTTGCCTGTCATAATTTATTAACTTTAATTATCCAAATCCCTCTTCCATATACAGAACTAATTCAATTTAAACTCTGTTTATGGTTTTATTGGTCTTCTAAAGAGATCTAATTGGGGAGAATAATCAATTGAGTAAGCATCTTTTAAAAAGATGTCTTGAATACTATATCAGAGGAAAAAATTTTTCCTCTACCCATCTTAAGTCTGAGCCTGGGCTCTTTGTTGCTATTGTTGTTCAGTCACTAAGTCATAACTGACTTGTTGTGACCCCATTGATTGCAGCATGCCAGGCTCCTCTGTCCTACACTATTTCTCAGAGTTTGCTGAAATTCAAGTCTTTTGAGTCAATGATGCTTACAATCTCATCCTCTGCCTCCCCCTTCTCCATTTACCTTCAGTCTTTCCCAGCATCAGGGTTTTTTTGTGTTTTGGTTTTTTTCCCCCCATAAGCCAGTTCTTTGCATCAGCTAGCCAAAGTATTGGAGTTTCAGCTTCAGCATCAGTCCTTCCAGTGCATATTCAGGGTTCATTTCCTTTAGGGTTGACTGGTTTGATATTGCAGTCCAAGGGGTTCTCAACAGTCTTCTCCAGCAGCACAGTTCAAAAGCATCAATTTTTTGGTGCTCAGCCTTCTTTATGGACAAATCCTCACATCCCTACATGACTACTGGTAAAAACATAGGTTTAACTGCACAGACCTTTGTTGGCAAAGTGATATCTCTGCTTTTTAATATTCTGTCTTGGTTTTTCATAGATTTCCTGCCAAAGAGCAACTCTTTTAATTTCATGGCTGCAGTCACCATGTGCAGAGATATTGGAGCCCAAGAAAATAAAACCTATCACTACTTCCACTTTTTTCCCAATCTATTTGCCATGAAATGATGAGACCAGATGCGATGATCTTAGTTTTTGAATGTTGAGTTTCAAGCCAGCTTTTTCACTCTCTTCTTTCTCTTTATCAAGCAGCTCTTTAGTTCTCTTCACTTTCTACCATTAGAATGGTATCACCTTCATATCTGAGGTTGTTGATATTTCTCTCGGCAGTCTTGATTCCACCTTGTGATTTATCCAGCCCAGAATTTTGCATGATGTACTCAGCACAGAAGTTAAATAAGCAGAGTGACAGTATACAGCCTTGACATACTACTTTCCCATTCTGGAACCAGGCCATTGTTCCATGTCTGGTTCTAACTGTTGATTGACCTGCATACAGGTTTCTCAGGAGACAGGGTTTGAGTTCCAGTTCATTTTCATTAATATTTGAGTGAAATTTTTTGAGCCTCAAATTTCCCATATGTTAAACCAAGATAAGAATTACTAGTGAAAAAAATCGCTAGTGAAAGTATTAGAATTATATGAAAGCCATAAAATTTAATGCAAATGCTAGTGTTTTTATTTTTATTTTTTAAATAAATAATGAAAACTAAAATGCAGACAATCTTGGTAAAATGAAAGTCATTATTATTATGAAACATGTCCTATTTTGACATTTTTTGAAGCATGGCATTTTAATGGTTTTAAATGCTCTAACTAAATAACTATTGAAGGTATGTAAAAATACAGTAGAGATTTTCAGTGTCTTTTCTAAAATTTCCCTTATTAGTCTATTCTAATCTAAAAAAAATATTTCAAGGGCAAATAAAGAGCTGAGAAAATATACATTTTAATACTGTTTAATTTTAAATATTACAGGGAAAGCTATTTTCTTGAACATTGGATTTACTATATGTAGCATCCACTTAGAAATGTAAATTCATTATTGAACAAGACAACTTTAAATTGGATGTTAATTCCTGGCTAAAAAGACATTATATATTGAGTTGATTCGTTATGATTTATTTCTGTATGACTGAAAAAAATACTGATTTCTTTTTTATTCATTGTATTTATATTTTTTCAAACAGTTTTAGCTCAGTATTCTACACTACTTGTCTATTATAATACATTTGGAGCATACTTTAAATTAATGAAAAAGTCAATGTGGGAAATATGGCCACAGTATCTTTTGAAAAAATGATTTTTCATTCTCAAATAAAATTAAAAGGAAAAAAGAGACCATAATAGTGTAATTTATTATGATACTTAAATTTGAAATTAGCCAAGCTGTCAAATAAGGACAGAAGGGCTACTTTTATATTTTGCTATTCCGCTGAGTAATCCCATATCTGTCTTAAAGTGTCTGTAAATTTATGATTTTTTGACACATTTGAAATGTAATTTATGGTGTAGATTAAGAACTGACATGCATTGCTTATGTTTATTTTGGCTTCACACTTTTGAATGAAATTTACTGTATTTTTTCCAAAAGAATGCTTTTGAATTTCCTAATGGAAAAGAAATATAACCTTTATTTTTCCAAGTTGTAACTCATGTAAAACTATTGAAATACCTATTTTCACATACATAAAATTTATCCTGAAAATACATGTTGCCTTCATATTTTCTAAAAAACATAGAATATTAGTATGAAAAAATTAACTTTTTAGTGATTATATATCTATTCGCTTTTTCTTTCATAAGTACACTTGGAATTAAGACCCATCATTTAAGTATTAAGTTTTGTTTGTTTGTTTTTCACAGACCCATGGGTCATATTTAACTTTCAAGTCAATTACATGTAACAGAGATAGTGGAATCAAGTAATGGGAAAATTTCTCCAGCAGCTCATAAAATCATATCTGTGTCTTACTGGTAAGCACAGAGGGGTGGCAGGTTAAGTAGGTTAAGCTCTTTCTAGAATGGCATGAGAGGTTGTTTAAATTGCAATTACAGTTTATACAGCTGTTAAAATCCACCAAACCAAATTTTCCAAAATGACCTTTTCCATTTATCTAAGGAATTTTGCCAAATGTTTAATTTGTAGGCATCTCACTTGGGCCCTTTTCCAAATATATACCTTTGAATTAATTATCTTGTCTTTAGCTTTCGTACACACACCTGAGTGTCTGTAGGTGACCTGTAATATCAGTGGAGTTAAATCTGCTTCATATTGGTTGTGCTTTCAGGCATGTAACTTTCATTTAAATAAGATAAAATCATTACTAACTCTCCTTTAAACAAGAAGGGATCTTTAAGGATTTCTTTTTAAATCTCTGTTAGATAGCATCACCGACTCAATGGACATGAATTTGAGTAAACTCTGGGAGATAGTGAAAGACAGGGAAGTCTGGGATGCTGCAGTCCATGGGGTTGCAAGGAGTTGGACATGACCTGGCAACTGAACAATAGCAACAAGTGCTATCTTATAAATATGAATTCAGTTTCAGGAATCTATGTGTAATATTGGAGAAAAACATGGAAATGGCAACATCTGTGCATCATCTGACCCTTGTAAATGTCAAGTGACAGATGAGGAAAATACATTAGTGCATTCTTAATAATTTTCTTTTAGCCATATCTATATTAATTATATTTTCAACCTCCAAGAAGTAAACATTATGTACTTTGTCTTTTCATTGTATCAGATAGTTACAACTAGCCAAACAAGAGAACACTGTTTGAAAATTGATTTAGCTATGGCCTGTCTTGCTATCAAAATGGACTAATCCTAAATTACAGCAAACAGATTGGACAAGAGTAAAAAGTATAGTTAACTGAATTAGCCACTCCTCTTCTAGAGGTCAGGGAAAGGTGATAAATACCTGGAACCTTTCCAACACTTCTCATAAGTAAAGTAGCCTTCTCTGTATCATCCCAAACGTTCACGCAGAGCTCTGTTCTCTCACTAGCTACACTGCCAGAATATCGAAAGCTAAAACTTTAAGTACAGAATCTAAACATAAATAGCACTATCCCAGACTATAAATCCAAGCTTTTGTAGAACATAACATATAAAGGAGAGCATTGAGCATATGTAGTTTGTAGTCATTAAAAATGAAGACTCAGAGGATCTCAGGTTAAACAGAGACCCCACCACATGGAATCTGTGAGACCTTGGAAAAACTAATGAATTGAAGGCCTGAGTTTCCACATCTAAAAAAATGAGAATGATCATTGTACCTGCCTGTTAGAGTATTTGGTAGGATAATATTAAATAGTGAAGAACATACTCTCACCAAAGAGCCTGGCAAATTTCAAGTACTCTGAAATGACAGCCATTAATATAGGGAAATTAGAGTTAATATATCAACCAATATTTCATAAGCTCCAAGATCAAAGGTCTAAAAGTCTAGAAGTTGTTGTCCTTGAAAGAAAGTAAAAAATACATATGGGGTATAAGCAAATGTGAAATGGAAGGAAATAGAGATCATGATGGAAACTAGGATGTAGAAAAGCTGGTTGTACTCTCTCTAGTGAGTTATCTTGCTGATGTGGGAGGTGGAACTCACCCCAGGTCTGTCTGCCCTGACCTGTCCCACACTCTTTACACCTATGTTAGCAGAATTTCAAACATGTGTTTGGATATATTGTTGTTGCAGAAATAAGAAAAGGGAGTCTTATCTGAGCAACTGAGAAGGGAGCAACCTTTTCAGTGGGTCACTGTCTGAGGCAATGAGGCCTTAGTTGTTCAAAGCCTGTTTGAACTCTGCGTAACATGAATTCGATTTGCATCCCAGCTGTAGCAATTCATCTTGTGTAGCATTGTTGTGGGAGATTCCCTTGTGTAAATCTTGGTTATCTTTTTTTTTTTAAGCAAAACAACAAAAAAAAGTAAGGTAGCTAATAAAATAATTTCTTTAAAATGTTTTGCACAGATTCAAAGAAGCAATGATGTGAGCTTATCATTGTCAATTGTTATGTTGTTTAAATAAAAAAGGTAGTCCATGACCTGAAGATGAAGCACACACTGGTAAAACTGAAGAATAAAATTAATTCCTTTGTGAGCATAGATGTAATTTCCATGGACAAATTAAGCTTTGGATATAAAACTTGTCACCAAAGGTCCTAAGTCCTGGTGTCAGATAGACCTAGATTTCAGTTCTAGTCTGCCACTTACAAACTCTGTGATCCTGTCCAAGTTAATCACTCTCTTTAAGCCTGAGTTTCAACATCTATAAATAATGTTAATAATAGCAGTGTGAAATTATCTGATTCAGGATTAATTTAGATTATAATAATTGATAACAATCCGGTCTACATGTCCTTCACAGATGTTCATGTCCTTCAGTTTATAAAAATGCATTTGTTCTTTATTAGATTATACAAATTTCAGGTATATTAATTACTAATTAAAAGTATATTTCTCTGGTAAGCGCTTAATATATGTTACCTATTCTAAAAGCTATCCATTGAGAAAGTTGTAGTTCTACTAATTTGACACATGAAATTTAAAAAATAAAGGAATTCTGTTAGGAAAGTTGTTTACATGCAAATCAAATAGCTAATAATTCTAGTAATGTTTTTGTTTTGTCAATGCAAAGAACATAAAATCTTGCTTATTTAACTTTTTTAAAATCTCATACCAGACTATCTTTTACAATGGAATATATATAAGGTACAATTTTAAATACTAGTAGAATTTTAGTGCTGTATATGGAGGGAAAATACCAAAATTATTATACACTAGAGCATGTTGGTAATATTCCTTCCAGCTTTGGTCAAGACATTGTTTGGTGCTGGAGTACTGAAGGTGGGATTTATTATAGGTATCAATTCTATTTTCTGATGTGGCCTTTATTGAAATTTTCTCTGGTATTTCTCCCTTTATGGAAATTCACCTTCCTCTCAAGAAAGATATGAAGGAATCACTATTTGTCATGTAAAATACTGATACTATTTCATTCTATAGTCTGTGAAAAAATTCTGTATACAACCTAAAATTTAACCCTGAATTTTTACAGCAGACAGCAGCCTTAGAAATGAAATAGAAATGAAAATATAGTATTTTCAATTATAATAGGAAAAAAATAAAGATCCAAGCCCGAAACACAGAGGTCTTTTATAGCCACATATAAATGGAGGGGAAAATAGAAAGAATATATTCAGTCCCCAAATAGAAGACAAGGATAAGGAAGTATTATGACTTTCAGCTCTCATTTGCAGTGCTTCTACCTCAAAGCATCATCACATATCATAAGTTCATGTTCTGCAACAGTAATGATGCAGTTTCAACTATAATGGTGAAGGAAAGTGAGCCATATGAAAAAGCAGCAGGAAATTGTTGTGCCAAAATCTAACTTCTTTTAGAAAAAGGATTTAATAGGAATCTCACTGTGCATAAAAACAAGTTATTAGACATAGGTAAATTGACATTTCAGTCATTTCAGCTCTTTGTAGCTTGGGCATAGATATTATCTCACATATGAATTGAGTTCTTAGAGCTTCTTGCACAGTTATATGTTGGGATATGATTAAACTGAGTCCATGTTCTGAATTATGCAAACATCAACCCAACTGATATGTAAAAAAGTTTTTACCTATTCTAGCATGTATGTGGTCTGAATATAGGCAGGGAGACTATTATGCATGTACATTTGTCATTACAAAATATTTTAAAAGAAACTCGGGGTGGCGGGGAATAATGTACACTCTTCTCTCACTTTTGCTGGGATATGGGTTAAACTTGACTTTCACTTCACTTCAATTCAGAACAAGCTAGAATGTATTCTAGGAAATTTTTTAACTCAATTTTATTGAGATAAAATAAGTTGCAAGTTATCTATTACTAGATATTTGATTTATCGCCAACTTTGAGTTATTGTCATTACAGCAGCTATTTATCTGTTTATTCATCTCCCCATCTTTGCATTAATATACATTTTTATTATCTTTGGTAAATACTTAAGTGAGTGGCTGAGCCATAAGTTAGGTATATGTTTAAGATTTTAAGGTGCTGCTAAATAAAATTCTAAAATTATTACACCATTTTTATATTGCCATCAACAGGATATGAAATTTCCATTTGCTCCAAATCCTTACCAACACTGTGCTGTCAGACTCTTCACTTTCCTACATTCTCATGGGTGTGTAATGGTATCACTGTGCTTTTAATTTGCATGTCTCTGATGTATAATGATGTTAAACATTTTATTGGGTGCATATTGGGAAAATATATATACTTTGTCAGCTATCTGTTAAATATTTTGCCTACTTTTAAATGTGATTGTTGGTTTTCTTACTGTCAAGCTGTAAGATTTTCAATAATCTAGAAGCAAGTTCTTTATCAAATTTAACATTTCAAATATTTTCTCCCAATATGTGGTTTGTCTTTTCATTTTCATAATTGTGAAAGAGTAGATATTTTTATTTGAACTATTTTGATACATGAATGTCCAATTTCTTAAACTCTGGGGTCATTTTTACATAGTGAAAAATCATTTCCCTTAAAGCTGTCTAAATCAGTATATAGATATTCTGGTTTCTCATTCAAATATGAGCTTATCCACCTCTCTCCTTCCAGCCATTTTCCACTTTGTTAGCCATTCTTTACCTCACTGAGTCAAGAGAACACAGGCCTCTGTCAGCTGCCAATACTCAAAGAACTAATAAATTCACACCCCTCCCATAAAAGTAATAAGGGAAGAAAAAGTAAACATCCTATTCCATTTCTTTAGGCTCTTTACGCATTTGATTAGGCTCCCCAATTTTTGAATGAGTACAAATAATCAGACAGCTCTATAATACCAATATGTTTGGAGTAGCTACTTCTTATCACTTTCCAGCCTCTTTCCCCAGTCATTCCTGTTATTGCCCAGTGGGCTTCTGAACATGGTATAGAGGCAATACATGGATTCAGTGACATGGAGTTTCACTCACCAAGGCCAACCTGGCAGCAGTCACTACTAACTGACCAATTTACCAGCAGCAGAGACTAATACTGAGTTCTTAATATGGCACAATCCCTGGGGTGATCAACCAGTTACCTAGTGGTTGATTAATTGCTTTGGGATCACTTTCATCAGAATGGTGCAACGCTTTGTTCTTACTGAAATACACGCTTACGCTGTGCACAGATTTGCCATTCCTACATGAAGTACTTCTGTCAAAACTACTATCCATGGACCTCCAGAAAGTCTCATCCACCATCAAGATAATCCACAAACTGAAGTGATCAAGAAACTCACTTCACAGCAAATTAAGTGTGGCAGTGAACCAAGTGGTGTCCACATGAGCGGTCACACTCCATTTAAAACACGTATATTTTCAAAAGAGTTAGTGGTGGAGGGTAGTTAACTGCTCACTGACTAGGAATTCCAGAGTTAACAGCAGGAGAATTCCAGATAAAGGGGACTATAGTAACTCAGGACAAAGGAACAGAGCCAAAAATTGTGAAAAACAGAGTGTGAAAGAACATGAATGATTCTAGAAGCTTGCTTATTGAGTGGAGAGGAAGAAAACAGGAACAAAAACAAATATTTACTTTGATAGCATATTGAAGAGAGACCCTTAATTCTAACAGAATTTACCTTTTTTACAATGGTTCACATCCTTGACTGCAGCCTCAGTAATTAACAATATTGAATAGAACCTCCACCACAAAACTTACTTATTCAAGAATTTGCTGCAGCAAATATCTGATATAATTTAAAAGATCCTCATGTGGTTTTTAATGCACAGCTAGTGTTGACTACTAGTTATTGATTACTGAGACATTATCTGGAAATAGTCCCCATGATAACAGATTGGGATTCATGTTTTTCCTGGTCATCTTGTCAGTAGACATCTGGTGTAGGAAGAGTATAAAATGAAAAGCAATACAAACAGTTAAGCATGGCCCCTGTATTTCTTCACCTGAGAGAAGAATGAAGATTCTGTAATTCTAAATAAGTTCAGAGGTGTGGGAAATGAATAGTCAAAAAAGCTACTATGATTGAGTTTTCTTACTTAAGTGTCTCCAGGGTTCCTGTGTTTAATAACTCGTGGCTAACGCTCCCTTCTGAGACATAATCATGTGTGGTAAGTCCTTGGTGGAAGTTGCATCAATGAAAGAAGCTGGGTATTAATAGAATTAGTTTGATGAGATTTTTATGTGGTGGCTCAGATGGTAAAAAATCTTTCTGCAATGCAGGAGACACAGGTTAGATCGCAGTGTCAGGAAGGTTCCCTGGAACAGGGAATGGCTACCCACTCCAGTATTCTTCCCTGGAGAATTCCCTGGACAGAGGAGCCTGGCAACCTATCCATGGGATAGGTCCATGGGATTGCAAAGAGTAGGATATGACTAAACGACTAACATTGGTGTTCTCATCAGATGTTAAGATTACCAAGTTAAATTAGAACATAATCTAGATCATCATTAGAGAACATGTATTTGGGAATGGGAAAAAAATTATTGCAGGATATGAGGCAGAGAACATATATTTGGGAATGGAAAAAAAATGATTGCAATATATGAGGCATCAAGGGAGTCTTTAGTGGTACTTATAGTATCACTAAGTGATTACTACGAAATACAGTACTTGGATACAATCTAAAAAAACGACAGAATGATCTCTGTTCGTTTCCAAGGCAAACCGTTCAATATCACAGTAATCCAAGTCTATGCCCCAACCAGTAA
>NW_011495049.1:10702327-10710192 GCF_000754665.1 Bison bison bison | reverse complement strand
GCTGAAGAAGCTGAATTTGAACGGTTCTATGAAGACCTACAAGACCTTTTAGAACTAACACCCAAAAAAGATGTGCTTTTCATTATAGGGGACTGGAATGTAAAGGTAGGAAGTCAAGAAACACCTGGGGTAACAGGCAAATTTGGCCTTGGAATACGGAATGAAGCAGGGCAAAGACTAATAGAGTTTTGCCAAGAAAATGCACTGATCATAGCAAACACCCTCTTCCAACAACACAAGAGAAGACTCTACACATGGACATCACCAGATGATCAACACTGAAATCAGATGGATTATATTCTTTGCAGCCAAAGATGGAGAAGCTCTATACAGTCACAAAAACAAGACCAGGAGCTGGCTGTGGCTCAGATCATGAACTCCTTATTGCCAAATTCAGACTTAAATTGAAGAAAGTAGGGAAAACCACTAGACCATTCAGGTATGACCTAAATCAAATCCCTTATGATTGTACAGTGGAAGTGAGAAATAAATTTAAGGGACTAGATCTGATAGAGTGCCTGATGAACTATGGACGGAGGTTCGTGATATTGTACAGGAGACAGGGATCAAGACCATCCCCATGGAAAAGAAATGCAAAATAGCAAAACAGTTGTCTGTGGAGGCCTTACAAATAGCTGTGAAAAGAAGAGAAGCGAAAAGCAAAGGAGAAAAGGAAAGATATAAGCATCTGAATGCAAAGTTCAAAGAATAGCAAGGTGAGATAAGAAAGCCTTCCTCAGCAATGGAAAGAAATAGAGGAAAACAACAGAATGGGAAATACAAGAGATCTCTTCAAGAAAATTAGAGAGACCAAGGGAACATTTCATGCAAAGATGGGCTCAATAAAGGACAGAAATGGTATGAACCTAACAGAAGCAGAAGATATTAAGAAGAGGTGGCAAGAATACACAAAAGAACTGTACAAAAAAGAATTTCATGACCCAGATAATCACAATTGTGTGATCACTGACCTAGAGCCAGACATCCTGGAATGTGAAGTCAAGTGGGCCTTAGTAAGTATCACTACGAACAAAGCTAGTGGAGGTGATGGAATTCCAGTTGAGCTATTTCAAATCCTGAAAGATGATACTGTGAAAGTGCTGCACTCAATATGCCAACAAATTTGGAAAACTCAGCAGGGGCCACAGGACTGGAAAAGGTCAGTTTTCATTCCAATCCCAAAGAAAAGCAATGCCAAAGAATGCTCAAAGTACCACACAATTGCACTCATCTCACACGCAAGTAAAGGAATGCTCAAATTCTCCAAGCTAGGCTTCAGCAATACGTGAACCGTGAACTTCCAGATGTTCAAGCTGGTGTTAAAAAAGGCAGAGGAACCAGAGATCCAATTGCCAGCATCTGCCGGATCATCCAAAAAGCAAGAGAGTTCCAGAAAACCATCTATTTGTGCTTTATTGACTATGCCAAAGCCTTTGACCATGTGGATCACAATAAACTGTGGAAAATTCTGAAAGAGATGGGAATACCAGACCACCTGACCTGCCTCTTGATAAATCTGTATGCAGGTCAGGAAGCAACAGTTAGAACTGGACGTGGAACAACAGACTGGTTCCAAATAGGAAAAGGAGTGCATCAAGGCTGTATATTGTCACCCTGCTTATTTAACTTATGTGCAGAATACATCATGAGAAATGCTGGACTGGAAGAAACACAAGCTGGAATCAAGATTGCCAGGAGAAATATCAATAACCTTAGATATGCAGATGACACCACGCTCATTGCAGAGAGTAAAGAGGAACTAAAAAGCCTCTTGATGAAAGTGAATGAGGAGAGTGAAAAAGTTGGCTTGAAGCTCAATATTCAGGATACTAAGATCATGCCATCTGGTCCCATTACTTCATGAGAAAAAATTGGGAAACAGTGGAAACAGTGTCAGACTTTATTTTGGGGGGCTCCAAAATCACTGCAGATGGTAACTGCAGCCATGAAATTAAAAGATGCTTACTCCTTGGAAGGAAAGTTATGACCTACCTAGATAGCGTATTAAAAAGCAGAGACATTACTCTGCCAACAAAATTATGTCTAGTCAAGGCTATGATTTTTCCAGTGGTCGTGTATGGATTGACAGTTGGACTATAAAGAAAGCTGAGCGCTGAAGAATTGATGCTTTTGAACTGTGATGTTGGAGGAGACTCTTGAGAGTCCCTTGGCCTGCAAGGAGATCCAACCAGTCCATCCTAAAGGAGATCAGTCCTGCGTGTTCATTGGAAGGATGATGCTGAAGTTGAAACTCCAATACTTTGGCCACCTCATGCAAAGAGTTGACTTATTGGAAAAGACCCTGATACTGGGAGGGATTGAGGTCAGGAGGAGAGGGGAACAACAGAGGATGAGGTAGCTGGATGTCATCACTGACTCGATGGACATGAGTTTGGATAAACCCCGGGAGGTGGTGATGGACACGGAGGCCTGGTGTGCTGCTATTCATGGGGTCGCAAAGAGTCGGACAGGACTGAGCAACTGAACTGAACTGAACTGATATAATTGCAAGCATGTGGAATAACTCTTAAGTTACTGGTGAGCATGTAAATCATTAAAATAACTTTGGGAAAGTGTGCATCAGTTTCAATACAACTGAATCTATAGCTCCCCATGATGTAATTTCAGTTTTAATTATATTCCCAGGAGAATTGAATTCATATTTCCACCCACTAAAAGACATGGTTAGCAAACTAGATAACAACTTTACTCATAATAGCCATAGATAGAAAACTAAGTATTTCACAACAATAGAATGTATAAATACATAATTGTCTATTCACACAGTGGAATGCTATACAGAAATTTAATTCTTTAAACAAAAATACAGGTACACTTAGAACAAGGGGAGGGTGATTCTAGTAGATATAGCAACAAACGAAAGAAAGCACATTTTTTCCCCAAAGTAAACACACTGCATTATTCTTTTCGTTTAGGGTTCAAAACAGATAAAACTGGGTTATGCAAGTATTTGTTATCTTGGTTAAGGTGATCATTTCACAGTGTATTCATGTGTCTAATCTAATCAAACTGTATAAATATATTCAGTTTAGTGCACTAACTTAAACCTCAGGAAAGTTTAAAAAGCATAAAAAACAAGTACAGGCAAAAGGTAATAAAAGTCAAAATAATAATACTAATTTTTTTAGGAGGATATTGAATAGGAAAAAACCCAAAGACACTTTCTAGTGTGTTGATACTGTCCCGTATATATATCTGATACATATCGTGTGTACATGCATTTCATTTGCAGGATGAATTTTAAAGAATGAGGTAACACAAGTTTCTAAAAGTTGATACATGATGTGAGGGAAAGACATTAATCAAGAAGAGTTTCTGAGGTTTTCCTCTGAATCAGTAGGTGAATTGGGATGTTATTTCTTGAAGCAGAGAATAATCGATCAGGTGTGGGTATATGAGAAATGATGTGGGAGGGAGAGAGATGTTTTTTCTTATCTTTATCTTTTTTTGAATATACTCTTTTGAGAAGCCTGCCAAATATACCAGTGGATAAGATTAATAAAATTTTGCATATTAATCTGGAGTTTAGCAGAAAGATTAAGACTGGAGATAAAAATCCGGGAGTCAAAATCATACAGATGGTTAAAATCTTAGATGAGATCACTTGGGGAATTTTTGTTCAAGGATTGAATACAGTGGCATTCCAGTAGTTGAAATTCACAAAATATAGTAGGCTTTTTAATACAACCAAGACATAATAGATACAGGGGACAAATAAGGACATGATGTTTTAGAATCCAATTGATACACTGTTTAAAGAAAAATAAAATCCAGCAATTCCAATTTGATACATGCACAATTAAGGTTTACTAGCTATTATGATAGAAACACCTTCAAATCTGGGTGGTTTTACATAGTAAAATTTTATTTCTAGTTCATATATATCCTATTATTGGTTGATAAAAAGGGAAAGGGTCTTCTGTCTCACTTGTCATTAAGGACCCAAAGTTAAAAGGGTTCTGTCTTCTTGAATATTATCTTCCAAGATCACCTTATCCACCAATAACCAGCTGGCATATGGGAGGATCAGACATGGGGGAGTCCTGCATGCCAAACTTGAAAGTAATATGTATCACTTCCATCTACATACCTATGACCAGAACCTTATTATCTGGCCCCAGACAATGTCAGTCCTAAAGGAAATCAGTCCTGAATGTTCATTGGAAGGACTGATGCTGAAGCTGAAGCTCCAATACTTTGGCCACCTAATGTGAAGAACTGAATTATTAGAAAAGACTCTGATGCTGGGAAAGATTGAAGGCAGGAGGAGAAAGGGATGACAGAGGATGAGACGGTTGGATGGCATCATCAGTTCGGCGGACATGAGTTTGAGCATGCTCCGAGACTGGATGATGGACAGAGAAGCCTTGAGTGCTGCAGTCCATGGGATTACAAAGAGTGAGACACAACTGAGTAACTGAACTGAACTGATGTAGCAGATGCATTTCAGGCCTTTATCTTCATGGATTCAAGTAAACAAATCAGCACAGAATAGGAAATTTTCTGATGATATTTTAATGATAATCTAAGTTACTACACAATTTGGCTAAGCACACCTGTTGAGCTCTTGTAGTTGTGTCTCAGCAAACCAATTTAAGAAGAAATGTTGTATTCAGTTTCATTTGATTTTGTTTTAGGCACTCACACAAAGGGAGTGAATTCACTAGTAAAGATTCTTTGAAAGAGACAACAAAGACTTTGAAAAGAGAAAGGATAGTGTCTAAACATTTAGACTCCTGACTTTTCAGTAAGCCTATTCTTATTAATTTTATTCCTAAAATAAGAGTCGATTCCTGGCAGGGTGAGGGTGGGGGCTGGGGGGTTGTGGCTAATATGGAGGAAAGTCAAGTAAAAGTGGAACCCAGTTTCCATTAAAGCATAAGGCCAGAAAGAAAACTGCACTTAGGACCAGTGTAATACAGTTTTAAAGTTTATACTTCTCCAATTACTGGTCCACTGAATTGAGAAAATGCATTTAACCTCTCTATGAAGTCAGATAATGACATCTACTTCACAGGCTGTTGAATGTAGTGTTGCAAATAAAATGATTTTCAAATTTAGAAAAAAATGAAATTTAGAAAGTATCATTTCTTTCATTCATGAACATTTTCATCAACAATTTCTTTTTCATGACCAGACATACATACTTTTATTTGTATAATTGCTCATATAAACTCCATCACCCTTTTACATTGGTTTATATCATAATACTGAATAATAATAACACATGTGCCTAAAAGGGGCTTCCCTAGTGGTTCAGTGGTAAAGAATCTGCCTGTCAATACAGGAGATGCAGGTCTGGGCTGGGAAAATCCCCTGGAGAAGGAAATGGCAACCCACTCCAGTATTCTTGCCTGGGAAGTCACATGGACAGAGGATCCTGGTGGACTACAATCCATGGGTTCATAAAAAAGTTGAACATGACTTAGCAACTGAAAAACAACAATTCAGTTTACCTCTCCAAAAAATAGAAAATGCAAACATTGTGGTTGCTTTCAGTCAGAAAAGGGAGAGTTTATTCTTGCTACAGAGCTTATAGTGAATTGCTAACATGATTCTGGCCCTGGAAAATTAGAATATTTAATTTTTGCAATCTCTACATTACTGAGAGAGTAGCAGAAAAATACTGTTAGTACTTACATAATTTAATTTCTATAATTGAAAATTATTAGGGAATATCATTTAGAAATTATTGCCATATATAGTATTATAGACTTGTAGTTCATTGATAAAACTAATATATTTGTAAATTTATAAGTTTGCTTATATGAACATATGGCCTTTGGACTTAGTTATCTTGAAACACATTATGTTAATAACTCATGCATGTATGTAACGTATCTATGTATACACATATACACACATATACATATATATATATATATACACACACCCATAAAATGGGCTTCCCTGGTAGTGCAGCTGGTAAAGAACCTGCCTGAAATGCAGGAGACCCTGGTTCGATTCCTAGGTTGGGAAATTCCCCTGGAGAAGTGATAGGCTACCCCTTCCAGTACACTAGGGCTTCCCTGGTGGCTCAGCTGGTAAAGAATCCACTTGCAATGCGGGAGACCTGGGTTCAATCCCGGGATTGGGAAGATCCCCTGGAGAAGGGAAAGGCTACCCATTCCAGTATTCTGGCCTGGAAAATTCCATGGACTGTATAGGCCTTGGGGTTGCAAAGAGTCGACAGTCCATGGAAATCTCCAGGCCAAAATACTGGAGCGGGTAGCCTTTCCCTTTCCCAGGGGGTCTTCCCAACCAAGGGATCAAACCCAGGTCTTCCACAATGCAGGCAAATTCTTTACCAGCTGAGCCATCAGGGAAGTCGAAAATGTACGTATAATTGATATATACTAGTGAAATAAATACCTGATTTATTGATCAAATACCAAGCCATGACTTTGAAATGTTGCCAAATGAAATCAAATTTCACCTCAAAGGGAAATAGCAAGTTGAATTAAACATCAAATGTAACACAAAGGGAAAAATAGGTATATAGAGAATATGAATAGTTTCTTAGCCACTTGAAAAATTTGTACATTTTTTTGTAAGCTGAAATGTGACCTTTTATAAACTCGGTTCTTTATAGTCACTGTCACAGGGACTTAGACATGTTAAGAATAGTAGCAGAGTAGTCTCAGGAGTCTTCAGGCTTGTCTGAATTGCCACTCACTGTTTATATCTCTTGTCTTGAATAAAAAAATAATGTATAGAACTCCTGCTGAAGTCTATAAACAATAAACAAAAACTGTTGAGTAAAAATAAAATGGGTAGAGGCTAGCAAAAATTGAAATAATTTTATAGAATAAATTTTGAAGTAATATAATTTTGCTACTTCTATGTTCTATCAATAAATAATGCCTTATATAGTACATTAAATTATAGTGTAGTTCCTCTGTTACATTTTCAGTTTATTTAAAGACAGACAAATGGCAGAAGTAAAATAACCAAAGCACCTTGTTTTCCCCTCAAAGTTACAGCCATGTATACTGTTCCTTTGCTTTATATGTATTTCTATCACAGAGTTTTTCTGTAAGCTAGAAACACCTCCTCACAGCCTAGGTGAAGCCTAGGCTTGATGAAACATTTCACAGTTCACCAGCGTTTTTTATCCAGGCAGTGTTTTCTTTAAGACTTTTGAACTGCCAATTGTTAAATCATTTTTATAGCACATCCAGACTGAAATATACTAAAAGTTTCTGAAAGTCCCATAAAAAATTAAAGTCAATTAGTAACCCCAATAATTGTGCAGTGACCTTTAGAATACAATAAACCTGTATTTAGCTTATCCATAAAAATATGAAATAATCCTTCCTACAGACCCATGCCCAGCAGCAGTAATGATGAAGAAGCTGTGGTAGTTCTAGGAAAACAAGAAGTAGAAATTAGGAAAAGATTCAATTTCTCCAGAAAGGAAATGCTAATAATGTGCCACATCTTGATAATAAAGTCTACTCTACATGTTAGAGTAGTAAGCAAATCCTTTATTTAAATGTTGCACGATTTAAGAGCACCTAGCCTTGTGCTTCCCTGTGGCTCAGAGGGTAAAGTGTCTGCCTACAATGCGAGAGACCCGGGTTCGATCCCTAGGTTGGGAAGATCCCCTGGAGAAGGAAATGGCAACCCACTCCAGTACTCTTGCCCGGAAAATCCCATGGACAGGGGAGCCAGGTGGTCTGCAGTCCATGGGGTCGCTACGAGTTGGGCACTACTGAGCGACTTCACTTTCACTTTTCACTTTCCTGCATTAGAGAAGGAAATGGCAACCCACTCCAGTGTTCTTGCCTGGAGAATCCCAGGGATGGGGCAGCCTGGTGGGCTGCCGTCTATGGGGTCACACA
>NW_011495049.1:10690855-10702201 GCF_000754665.1 Bison bison bison | reverse complement strand
GTCGTGTCCAGCTCTTTGCGACTCCATGGACTGCAACACACCAGGCTTCCCTGTCCATCACCAACTCCCGGAGCTTGCTCAAACTCATGTCCATTGAGTCGGTGATACCATCCAACCATCTCATCCTCTGTCATCCTCTTCTTCTCCTGTCTTCAATCTTTCCCAGCATCAGGATCTTTTCCAATGAGTCAGTTCTTCACATCAGGTGGCCAAAGTATCAGAGTTTTGAAAGGTTGTTGTTGAATCACGTGAATACACCGGGATTCTTGGCCCCCGGAGGAGAAGAATTCAATCCGGGGCCAGAGACGAGGCTTGATTGCTCAGAGCTTTTGTATAATAAAGTTTTATTAAAGTATACAGGAGATAGAGAAAGCTTCTGACATAGGCATCAGAAGGGGGCAGAAAGAGTACCCGCTTGCTAGTATTAACAATGAGGTTATATAATCCAAAGAATGTCTGGAGGTTGTAAAGACCTCATCAGACCTACTCCCATAATTTACATTTTAAGATAACACTGTCCTCAGGCAAGATACATCCTTGTAAAGACCAGGTCTACTCCCATAATTTACATTTTAAGATAACAGAAGGTTGAATCCAAAGACTGTCCTTAGGCAGGATACATTATTGTTATATAATCCTAAGGAATATGGAAAAAGAAAAAAAGTTTGTCCTTTCTTCCTCCTTGAGAATTCCAAACCTCTCTTTCCCTGGGGACCCCTAGACTCCCTATCAACCTGCCTAAGAACTGACTCTCTCAGTTTCAGCTTCAGCATCAGTCCTTCCAATGAAAATTCAGAACTGATTTCCTTTAGGATGGACTGGTTGGATCTCCTTGCAGTCCAAGGGACTCTCAAGAGTCTTCTCCAGCACCACACTTCAAAAGCATCAATTCTTCAGCTCTGTGGTTTCTTTATAGTCCAACTCTTACATCCATACATGACTACTAGAAAAACCATAGCTTTGACTAGATAGATCTTTGTTGGCAAAGTAATGTCTCTGCTTTTTAATATGCTGTCTAGGTTGCTCATAGCTTTTCTTCCAAGGAGCAAGCGTATTTTAATTTCATGGCTGCATTTACCATCTGCAGTGATTTTGGAGCCCCACAAAATTAAGTCATCACAATATCCTTAATTTGTCCACATCTGTACAATCCTTTAAAGTTAACATATTCACAGGTTCCAAGAATTACAACATGGACATTTTAGAGGAGCCATGCTACTTTTAATTTAACTAAGAGAATGAACTTCTTTACTTTGCAGCATATATTTCCTATAATAATTCTAAATTTTAGATCTGATACTGAAGCCTGTGAAAGTCTGGGGTTGATAAAGTGCTACAAATCATCCTATTTAATTTAATCTAAATTAGTGAAAAAAAGTCTTTCAACAAACAGAACCCATTTTTGTTGCTCTGAACAGTTGTATTATCTTCAGATAAAGATAATGAAATTAATTACTACTAAAGTAAAACTTCAAATTGCAAAATCAGTTTTCTTCAAATGTGCCATTTATTATAAATATGAGTGGAAGTTTACCTGTACTTTTGGCTTCTGCTGCCATTAGTAGTTTTTCTCTTCCTCTCACTTAACTACTATGTGCAAAACTCCTTCAGCCAATCTTCCTTAGAGTTCCAGTCACACCAAGTATTTCAAATCTTAAGTTGTAACTGAGAGGACCCAGTGCTCATCTCAAGGTATCAGTTATTCAGTGCCTCTCGAAATCTTTTATTCTCATTCTGTTCTCACTTGGCTCCCTGCGCCCTCTCAGAAGCAGCACAAACCTCTCCCCTGACCTGCCTAGCAGTTTAGAGGCTATTTTTTTTCATCAAATCTAATAGAGGTTATCAAAGTTGTTGGTTTTTTTTAAATTCTAAACAATTAGACATATTGACTAACTTTTCCCTACCATATTTCCCATAATATATTCAATTTATTTAGTAATGCAAAGAGCAGATGAGAAAAAAAGTATAAAATAATGCCTATTTCCTCAATTTGTAGACTTTGAATATAATGCCAAAAATAGTAAATGCTAGCAGGGGGTTTACTATTTGTGACCCAGGGTGTCTGACAGAGATCTCAAAGACTTAGTAATCATTCTGAGTGATTGAAAGAGGGATTTTGAAATTATTTGTTATTGGAGAGGTCCACAGGTAGGACTTTTCAGCTATGAAAAGTATTGGAAGCAATGGATCATTTAATATTTCTACACTATTAAATGTATATAGTTTTAATTACAATAAAGAATTAAGGTAATTCTTTAATGTTCAATGACAAGAGTTAAGAACTTTCTTTAGCTTATAGAGTTATTGAAATAATCAAGAAAATAACTTTTTTTAATTTTCAAAAAGTATATTACAATGATTTTATTTGACAAATATTAAATGTTTGTTTCAAATTCCCTTGAAAATGAGAGGATCTCTCTAAATACAAGGAAATGCCTTTGTTTTCTTCTTTTCATTTAATTTTATGTTCTTACTCAATGTCTGAATTGTAGTAGTCTTGGCTAAACTAATATAAAATAATTCATTCCAATTTTCAAGGAATAAGTAATTTAAAATTCTGTAATTTTGAAGCATCTAAATTAACAATTTACTGTGGCAGGTGTGATGATTAGTTATACAAAATCACCCACAGCCCAGGTCTCCCTGTATTCCTCTTTTTTAATGTTGTAAAATGCCAAAACATGAACCTACCTGTGATTTTGCAGCTGGCATAGTCAAGGCGGTGGTGGTGGTTTAATTGCTAAGTCATGTCTGACTCTTACGACCCCATGGACTGTAGCCTGCCAGGCTCCTTTGTCCATGGGATTCTCCAAGCAAGAATATTGGAGTGGGTTGCCACCCAGTTCTAAAAGTAGCTATAAGCTGAAGTTTCTTGGTGGGATTTCAAAAACTCATTTTAAAGGTAGGTGGAATCAGTTGGAAAATTCCACCCAACCCCCAGCCCTCTGCTCATTTATCTTTCCCACTTCCTCTTGTCTGGATTAGAGAGCTGATCTCTGAAAGTTAGTGGCTAGCTTCAGATCATAAAAAAATTGAGAGTCACGTGTCAAAGGTAACACAGTAGGAAAAGGAAAGGACCTGGATGCCAAGAACTTAATCCACTGCGCCAATGTTGGGTTTTCTCCATCTTGCTTCTTGTGTGAGATGAATGCATTTATTATTTATTTTCAGATCAGATCAGTCACTCAGTCGTGTCCCACTCTTTGAGACCCCATGAATCGCAGCACGCCAGGCCTCCCCATCCATCACCAACTCCTGGAGTTCACTCAGACTCACGTCCATCGAGTCAGTTTTAGTTGATTTTTAAATATAATTTTCCTTGCATTCGAATGGATTCTTGTTAGTTTTGACTTATTCTTTATTGACATTCTTCCTAATTTCCATATGTGTGTATATATGTGTACACATACCTGCATATTTACACAAAGTTTGCAATTGCTAGAGAAAAATAAATTACAATATCTTTGTGATACCTTTCTAAATAGAAAAGTCAGAGACAAATGATATATATAAAATCACAAAGAGAAATATGTTCACTCAAATTGAAGTTGCCTGTAAGGATAACATCCCCAAATGTTTACCTTATCCCCATTTCTGTGATCCTTGAGTTCTTTCATTCAAAACCTTGATGCGCTAAAGAAACTGGAAACATTGCCCTGGATAAATTCATTCATGTATGAGGATGACACCTTTTTCTGACTTTCAGTTCATTACCCATAAGGACATATGGAAGTGTGAGTAGAGTTCAATTTTAATAAATAATTTAAATTTCCATTTCATCTGCAGTTGCATGTAGAACGAAACTTAGTCTGGTAGCCATTTATGTTTATTCAGACCATTTAATAAGACATGTCTAGAGAATACACTTTATGATTCAGCTACAGTGATTACTAGGGCAGTTGGCTTTTGAATTTTTAGGGAGTTCTGTGTGTGAAACCAAACAGCATCCTGAAATGAAGTGTGCCTTGTATCATTAGGTATTTTAAGTTCCTCAACTATTACTACTTCTTGAAGAATTTCTTTATTTCTTAGTAAACTTAACAGGAACACTTTCATTCTACCACATCAAATTTTTGGTTTTGATATCACTCTTCATTATGGGAGGTTCTTCTGCTACGTGTTGGTAACTCTGTTAAATATTTCATTTGCAGTTTAATTCTTAAAATTACCTAAATTATGCTTAGATTTTTGTAAGCAATTTGCTCAATTTCTCATGACCAAAATGGGACTAATCCAGGATTTTAGTGGGATCTGATCCCAGAGTCAACTCTTTGAATTCTGCACCATAACAGCCCTGTGTTGAAAAAATTGCTTTCCACCTTCCTTAGGAATTCACAGATTTTACCATCACTGTATTTCATAGGGTCTGTGCTCTACTTTTTCAATGATTCAATAAAAACAGTTTCAGTGCTTTAAAGAAATATTGAACTCTTCTTCCCTCAAACTTCTCCATCCAATTTGAAGTTTTACAAAACAGGGTGCTTTCCGTAATTTTCTGTTTGACATAACCTATTCTTCATTGCTATTCTGATGCTAAAATAGGCTTGTCAAGTAATGCCTACCTACTCAAAACATTTGTGGCAACAGAGAGGTGCACATTAAAATAAATTAAAGTAGGATAGCAGTAGTAATTTTAAAACTTCCTCCTAACATGTTTTTTAAGCCAAAGACTTTGGCACTTTATAACAATACAGTGTACTTTCAGAAATGTTGTCAGTTTTTGCTGCTCTCCTGGTTTCACCTTATCTGCAAATTAAGTCATTGACAGGTTTTATAAAACAGTTTCTTGAAATAGTTCATATTTTGAAACTGTTGGCAGTGATTATGCTGAGGCTACAGAAAGAAAGTGCAATGGACTTGGAATTCAGAGACCCTTATTTATCATTTAAGAAATCAAGATGCATGATTTCTTCTAATTTGGGGGGGAGTTTGGAGGAAAACAGCTAAGTATTCTGGTAGTTTTTAAATCATTTAATGTAGGCTAAACCAAAAATACTCACTTAAGTATATATATATATTTAAAATTTCAAGTTTATTACTGATGCATAAGATATGCATGTATACATGTGTACCTACAAACATATATGTATGTGTACAAATACACACCCACAAATACACATGCAAAGGTATTTTATAAGACAAATAATTCTGCAGACCTTGCAACAGTCTCCAATCCACAGAACAAGTCATCCATTGTCCATTTACCCCACCCATTTGACTTTTAATAAAATTGTATTTACTGCTTAAAACATATGCTAGAAATTTAAATCACCAACTAATTTTAAGTGAACAATGTAAACAAATATATGAAAATAATGCAATGAGAAAGACTAGAGATCTCTAAGAAAATTAGAGATACCATGGGAATATTTCATGCAAAAGTGGCATAATAAAGGACAGTATGGACCAAAGCAGAAGATATTAAAACAAGGTGGCAGAATACACAGAAGTACTATACAAAAAAAGATCTTAATGACCCAGATAACCACAATAGTGTGGTCACTCACCTAAAGCCAGACATCCTGGAGTCCAAAGTCAAGTGGTCCTTAGGAAACATCACTGCAAACAAAGCTAATGGACATGATGGAATTCTAGCTGAGCTATTTCAAATCCTAAAAGATGATGCTGTGAAAGTGCTGCACTGAATATGCCAGCAAACTTGGAACACTCAGCAGTGGCTACAGGACTGGAAAATGTTAGTTTTTACTCTAATCCCAAAGAAGGGCAATGTCAAAGAATGTTCAAACTACTGCACAATTGCACTCCTTTCACATGCTAGCAAAATACCACTCAAAATCCTCCAAGAGAGGCTTTAACAGTACATGGACCAAGAACTTTCAGACATACAAGCTGGATTTAGAAAAGGTAGAGGAACCAGAGATCAAATCTAAAGGCTTTGAATGTGTATATCACAACAGACTGTGGAATATTCTTAAAGAGATGGGAATACCAGACCACCTTACTGGCCTCCTGTGAAACCTGAAGGCAGCTCAAGAAGCACCAGTTAGAACCGGGCATGGAACAATGGACTGAATTGGGAAAGGAGTACATAAGGCTGTATATTGTTACCTGGTTTATTTAATTTATATTTCATTTATAGCAAAAAATTTGCTATAAATTTTTATAGCAAATTATATTATGAATTTAATTTGCTATAAATTTAATTTATAGCAAAATGCTGGGCTAGATGAAGCAAAAGCTGGAATCAAGATTGTGGGGAGAAATATCAATAACCACAAATATGCAGATGACACCACCCTTATGGCAGAAAGAAAGCAAAGAGGAACTAAAGAGCATGTTGATGACGGTGAAAGAGGAGAGTGAAAAAGCTGACTTAAAACTCAACATTCAAAAAACTAAGATTATGGCATCCGGTCCCATTACTTCATGGCAAATAGATGGGAAAACAATGGCAACAGTGACAGACCTTATTTTCTTGGGCTCCAAAATCACTGCAGATGGTGACAGCAGCCATAATTTAATTTAATTTAATTTAAAAAGACACTTGCTCCTTGAAAGAAAAGCAATGACCAACCTAGACAACATATTAAAAAACAGATACATTACTTTGCCTACAATGGCCCATATAGTCAAAGCTTTGGTTTTTCCAGTAGTCATGTATGGATATGAAAGCTGGACAATAAAAAAGGCTGAGCGCCTAAGGATCGATGCCTTCAAACTGATGCCGGAGAAGACTCTTGAGAGTTCCTTGGACTGCAAGGAGATCAAACCAGTCAATCCTGAAGGAAATCAACCCTGAATATTCATTGGAAGGACTGATGCTAAACTTGAAGCTCCAGTACTTTGGCCACCTAATGTGAAGAGTCAACTCATTGAAAAAGACCCTGATGCTGGGAAAGATTGAAGGCAGGAGGAGAAGGGGACAACAGAGGATGAGATGGTTGAATGGCATCACTGATTCAATGGATATGAGTTTGAGCAAACTCCAGGAGATGTTGAACCACAGGGAATCCTGGTGTGCTGCATTCCATGGAGTCACAAGAGTTGGACACGACTGAGTGACTTAACAACAAACAGTGGCTTTAAACAGAGATTCTACAGAGAAGCCATCCACTTAAAAGAGTTTTTATTGTTTATTAATTGTATGACATTTGACAGGCTACTTAAACTCAACAGTCTCCATTTTCTCATCTGTAAAACAGAAACGTAGTACACTTCTCCTGTTTTAAGATTATAATCTGAATGGTGTGTTCATTACTTTCATCCACAACTTATTAGCTGGAATTTACTCACATAGGCATGGATTACCACAATCATTGTTAGAAAATGTGCTTTTTTTTTTCTGAAGTCCTATGTTCCTATCAAAAAATCAGAGGTTAATGATGCTAAGTGATAATCATCAGTGTGTTCTCCAAACAAAAGCAGATTTCTATCAAACTATTTGATCTTTTTAATCCCTTTTTCCAAACTTTACAAAAGCTCCCATTTCACCATGATAAAAACAAAAACTCAGCATAGCATCACATTATCTATTATTAAGACTTGCTATTTGAGCTTCTAAATGTTTCAAATTTGGGTCTCTGGAAAAAAAAATAGTTTGTGTACATACTTATATTTGTTTATTATAAAGTTTGTTAATATAAGAAACATGAAATAATCTACAAATAACAGTAAAATATACAATTTAAAATAAAATTCTGTACACTTATAATGTCAGATTGAATTGTTGTTTCTTCTGAAATCTACTGTTTAATAATTCTTTTACCAATAGTAGTGCCTCAAAATCAGGTTATATGTAAACATTCAATTACTGATCAATTTCACTCGTATCACTGACAAACAAGCATAATCCTGATATCATTACTTGTTGATATTTTCAGAAAGACAAAAGTGAAACAGTGACAACACATCTGGTTAGAAAGTCTCTCATTGGTCAATATGAGTAATTTGTTTGTAAATCAGTTGATAATTTTGGAATATTGGGAAAAATATCTTCCAATTTTTGTGCTATTAACATGGCAACCATAAATACAATGCCATTTTGTTTTATTTTCATCACTTAATTTTTTTCATCAGCTTTTTAAAGCAAGTGATGATGGTCAGTTAACAAATCAACCACTCATTTATAGCACTTGACAATTTCTATGTTGTAGACACTCCTGCCTTGACCAATTTCATGACACCAACATGATATCCCAGAATGTAAATTTGAGAAGAGGTATACAGTGACAAACCATTGTATGGTATTTTCACCAGGCTGATGTGAGAGTTGTAACTCCAAGATCAAATACTATAGTAAAATATAGTTAAATAATAGGAAATTATGAGTTTAAAATATTTTCTTTATTTTAGTAAAATCTATTAATTATAAGAATATGAAATCAATTTTTTAATGGGAATGTAGAAATGATCACAGAATATCCAAGTCACTCCATTCTCATTTTGCATTGGAGCTGGATCATTCTTTATATAAAGAGGTAACAATTCTCATTATTAAAATACCTTACTGGAAAATATGCAAAATAAATTTTATATTTCTAAAGAGTACCCCTCAGGAGTGATACAGTACCATCTTTGAGCATCATTCCTGAGCAATTTGTCAGTGCCAAATGAAATTGTCTTTAATTATCCAACATCCATTAAATTTGATGACTAGTTTGATGATCATTTCACACTTCCCAGCATCAAATAAATATACTGTAAAGAATAAAAGTAAATACAAGTGGCCAAAAATTTCAAATCTATTTTGCAAAACAAGATCAAACTCATAGATGAACATTTATTCAATTTTAAAATGATATTTCTCACATTAGTTTTATTGGCCTATAATTCTTGTAAGTCAGAATGAAGCACTCTTTTATTTTTAGCCTTAAGCAGAGTCCCATGTTTTTCACTCTTCTGCCTCATGAACTGCAGCAGATTGGATTATAAATACTAAACTAGTGGGGTCCACTGGCAAATTCCAAAGTCTCTACCCACTTTTGGATTTTTAACCTTTTTTTTTTTTTTTTTTTTTGAGGATTTCAAACCTATTCCTGTCCTTTCATACCACAGGCTGCATGCAAAATCTTCCAGCAGTCACAGTCACACACTTTTCTCTCTTCTCAGTGGTACAGATCAAATACCAGGCTATACAATTGTCATGATTAATAGTAAAAGCACAAGGACTACATAGAAATGTAGGTACTTCTATTGAAAGAAAATTCTAAACTTCAGAAAGGCTCAGTTACTGGAATTTTGCATAATATCCTTTTAGTGACGGAATTTGTTTGCTTGTTTGTTTTAAATAGGGGTTGGAGAATGGAAGGAAACTAGACCTTGAGAAATCAGTGATACATGTACTAGTGTGCTAGAGGGAATGACAAGTTTTGATGTTTATTCTGATTAAGACTATTTATGAGACCCTAAAGAAAGCCACGGATTCTGTCCATCTCAGTTATTTTATTAGTTTACAAAAAGGTTTGGAATTAAATGTTCTGTGGGAGAAGGCAATAGCACCCCACTCCAGTACTCTTGCCTGGAAAATCCCATGGATGGAGGAGTCTGGTAGGCTGCAGCCCATGGGGTCGCTAAGAGTCGGTCACGACTGAGCGACTTCACTTTCACTTTTCACTTTCATGCACTGGAGGAGGAAATGGCAACCCACTCCAGTGTTCTTGCCTGGAGAATCCCAGGGACGGCGGGGCCTGGTGGGCTGCCATCTGTGGGGTCACACAGAGTTGGACATGACTGAAGCAACTTAGCAGCAGCAGCACTATGGTATAAGCTCTGTAATTTTGTTAAAATATTTGCATATTATAAAATGGGTAGTGGGCTTCCCTGGTGGCTCAGATGGCAAAGAATCTGCCTGCAGTGCAGGAGACCCAGGTTCAATCCTGGGGTTGGGAAGATCCCCTGGAGAAGGAAATGGCTACCCACTGCTATATTCTTGCCTGGAGAATTCAATAGACAGAGAAGCCTGGTGGGTTACAGTCCATGGTGTCACAGAGTTGGACAAAACTGAGCAACCTTCACTTTCATGATGAAAAATAACAGAAAGTCTCTTGCCTTCAAAAAGAGTGTAATCAGTCCCATTGTAAAATAATACAAGACTATACTACCATGATATTTTTGTAACAAGTCAGTTTTGTAATTTTTGTTATAAATGTTATCAAGCAAGCCTTGTTTTTGTAATATTCTTCTTCCTATTTTCAATGCTTCTTTCCAGATGACACTATTCTTTTATTGCATTTTATAAGTCTTCAACATAGCTAATAATTAGTCATTCTAATGTTTTCAGAAAATGAGTTCTCTGAACAATAACTTGCATATATATAGCATGTAATTATTAATAAATTATGTGTTAAGTTTCTTAATATTGAATTATCACCATTTGCTAATAAAAAAATCCCAGGATCAGAAACATTAGGAGAATACATATAATAACTTCTGAAGGTCAAAGCTAGAAATGAACTCAAGGTCTTACAACAACTGCAGCTGATGTTTCTCTTTCTTCTGCAACATGCTGCCTCCAGATTCAAAGCGCCTTTGATCGCTTTGATGCAGAGCAAGATGGATCTATGAACCATATTACAAATGCAGGGTCTATACAGTGCTAGGTGGGAAGTGAGCTTCAGTGATTTTTATGATGAAGATTTGGGAAAATACAAGATGGCATTTACAGCTGCTCTAAGAATTCCTAAAGAACAAGACAAAATACTGGATCTAAGTTTAGGAATACAATAATCTATTCTGTTTTAATGGGGCTGATTACCTAGTATCAACCAAAAATAAAAAACTCTGTCTAGTTTATAATATAACTTATATAGTTCTAGGTGATTCCCCAGAAATCCTTAACCCTTGAGTCATGTAAGAAAAGAAATAGAAAAGGGATACATTTAGCTCCTATATCAGTGTGCTCTGATAACTGAAGAGAAAGAACCATTATGTTAGACCTATTTATTTTCAACTCCTTCCTCATCTGATAATTTAGAAGATATGTGTATGTATATAAGTGTGTGTTTATGTGTAGGTGCAACTGTGTATTTTCCTATGCCACCTTTTTAAATTAAACCATTACCTCATAGTGGTCTTGATTTGCATTTCTCTGATAATGAGTGATGTTGAGCATCTTTTCATGTGTTTGTTAGCCATCTGTATGTCTTCTTTGGAGAAATGTCTGTTTAGTTCTTTGGCCCATTTTTTGATTGGGTCATTTATTTTTCTGGAGTTGAGCTGTAGGAGTTGCTTGTATATTTTTGAGATGAGTTGTTTGTCAGTTGCTTCATTTGCTATTATTTTCTCCCATTCTGAAGGCTGTCTTTTCACCTTGCTAATAGTTTCCTTTGATGTGCAGAAGCTTTTAAGGTTAATTAGGTCCCATTTGTTTATTTTTGCTTTTATTTC
>NW_011495049.1:10679538-10690630 GCF_000754665.1 Bison bison bison | reverse complement strand
GAAGTGGGTCATAGAGGATCCTGCTGTGATGTATGTCAGAGAGTGTTTTGCCTATGTTCTCCTCTAGGAGTTTTATAGTTTCTAGTCTTATGTTTAGATCTTTAATCCATTTTGAGTTTATTTTTGTGTATGGTGTTAGAAAGTGTTCTAGTTTCATTCTTTTACAAGTGGTTGACCAGATTTCCCAGCACCACTTGTTAAAGAGATTGTCTTTAATCCATTGTATATTCTTGCCTCCTTTGTCAAAGAAAAGGTATCCATATGTGCGTGGATTTATCTCTGGGCTTTCTATTTTTTTCCATTGATCTATATTTCTGTGTTTGTGCCAGTACCATACTGTCTTGATAACTGTGGCTTTGTAGTAGAGCCTGAAGTCAGGTAGGTTGATTCCTCCAGTTCCATTCTTCTTTCTCAAGATCACTTTGGCTATTCGAGGTTTTTTGTATTTCCATACAAATTGTGAAATTATTTGTTCTAGCTCTGTGAAGAATACGGTTGGTAGCCTGATAGGGATTGCGTTGAATCTATAAATTGCTTTGGGTAGTATACTCATTTTCACTATATTGATTCTTCCAATCCATGAACATGGTATATTTCTCCATCTATTAGTGTCCTCTTTGATTTCTTTCACCAGTGTTTTATCACTCATTATCAGAGAAATGCAAATCAAGACCACTATGAGGTACCATTTCACACCAGTCAGAATGGCTGCAATCCAAAAGTCTACAAATAGTAAATGCTGGAGAGGATGTGGAGAAAAGGGAACCCTCTTACACTGTTGGTGGGAATGCAAACTAGTACAGCCACTATGGAGAACAGTGTGGAGATTCCTTAAAAAACTGGAAATAGAACTGCCTTATGACCCAGCAATCCCACTGCTGGGCATACACACTGAGGAAACCAGAAGGGAAAGAGACACGTGTACCCCAATGTTCATCGCAGCACTGTTTATAACAGCCAGGACATGGAAGCAACCTAGATGTCCATCAGCAGATGAATGGATAAGAAAGCGGTGGTACATATACACAATGGAGTATTACTCAGCCATTAAAAAGAATTCATTTGAATCAGTTCTAATGAGGTGGATGAAACTGGAGCCTATTATACAGAGTGAAGTAAGCCAGAAAGAAAAACACCAATACAGTATACTAACACATATATATGGAATTTAGAAAGATGATAACAATAACCCTGTATACGAGACAGCAAAAGAGACACTGATGTATAGAATAGTCTTATGGACTCTGTGGGAGAGGGAGAGGGTGGGAAGATTTGGGAGAATGGCATTGAAACATGTAAAATATCATGTATGAAACGAGATGCCAGTCCAGGTTCGATACTGGATGCTTGGGGCTAGTGCACTGGGACGACCCAGAGGGATGGTATGGAGAGGGAGGAGGGAGGAGGGTTCAGGATGGGGAACACATGTATACCTGTGATGGATTCATTTTGATATTTGGCAAAACTAATACAATTATGTGAAGTTTAAAAATTAAATTAAATTAAAAAATAAATAAATAAACCATTAAACTGATAGAAACAAAAAGATTCAGAATAAAAGAAAACATTTCAAAATTATTTTCCTATCAATGTATTTGGTTTGTTTCTGTTCATTACACATTTGTCAGATATTTACTACGTGCTGGGGATTACGGTACTTATTTGGCTGCAGTGGAGAAGTACCTAGGTCAGGTCACTGCCCTCACAGGACTTGTCCATTTTATGTGGAAGACAGGTAGTAATGAAAAACCAGTTAGTTTTGTGCATAAGAGAGGTAGTAATGAAACAATCACACATTTAAATGAAAAATTACAAATGGAGAGAAAGTTATATGAAAGCAGAAAGTAGCATGCACTGAGATAAAAATTATTCATGAAGATTATGCTGTTTGCTCACATATGTGATATGAGTGCAATATTGAATTTCTTAGTGATATATAATTGCAATTCTTAAAAAAGAGAATGTAGAGGAATACTTAAGCTTCTCCTTTAAAATAGACTATAGAAGACAGAGGAAAGATACACCAGGCTCTCAGATGATGCCATGTAAGCATATCTTCTCCTAGAACTACATTATGATACATGAAAGGATTCAAACTTAGCTTGAAAAATTTTGTGTTTCTTTTTTTTTTTTTTAATTTTGTGTTTCTGATTGTGGCTTAAAGTTTCTTTTCACCTTGGCCTGAAAAAAAATGTGGCGTATGAAACCCAAAGACATGTATCAACCCATGACCCAAAACAAAGATGGTACAATTATCTAGGAAAATAAATTGAGACATAGTGGTTAGGCTTTTTAATAACTATTTTAGTCAGATCTTGAAATATCTGTAATAGCTTCACTTAGGCATAGCCAGAAATGGTCTTTGGATTAATGATGTTCCTGATGTTCCTTGATGTTTCTTACTTCTTGAATTAATGAGATGGAACAAAGTGCTGGAGTCAGCAACAGAAGTAAATATTGTACATCAATTCAAGAGAAAGCTCAACAAGTTTTCTTATAAAGAAGGAATGAAGCCAAGTTGTTGTAACTTTCTTTTGTTTTGTTATGTTATTGTTGTTTGCTGGAGGCCTAGAAAATAGGATAATCTTATTTTAGCTGGTATTTCATTTCTTCATAAGTTTACCAAATAGGCTTGACTTGTTTAATGAGACATTAAGAAATTATAACTGAAAGCTTAATTGGATATAGATATAAATATAAGAAGCTCCCTTACATTTTGTATTTATATTTTCTTTTAAAATTCATATTTTCTTCATCTGTTGTTTTCTGAGCCTTCATGATTTGTCTACATATGGATTCTTTTTTATTTAATGCCTTGGGATTCACTGAGATTCCTGAGATGAAAGAATAATGTCCTTTATTAATTAGTTCTGAAAACTTCTCTGTTAATATTTTTCTTTCCTAATGTCTTTCCTGTACCTCCTGCAGGACCCTCTTTGACTCCCAATCTTTTTTTACATAATGTTCATGTCTATCTTACTGTGCTGCTGGATGGTTCTTTAGGATCTATGTCCCAGTTTTTAAGTTATTATTGGAGCTATGTTTAAAACTATATCATCATTGTCATTTCTTGAAGTTCATTTTTTTTCCAACTTTACTTTTTTTTCCTGTAGTTTCTTTTCTTTTGACCTTTATGCATCTTGGAAATCCCCAGTTGAATTCCTAAACAGTGTGCTTCAGTTCATGGGGTCACAAAGAGTTGGGCAGGACTTAGTGACTGAACAACAAAAGTTTATTTGTGCTTACCAGGTGGTTCTGTGATAAAGAATCTGCCTACCAAGAAGAAGATGCAACCTTCTGGGTCAGGAAGGTTCACTGGAGAAGGGAATGGCAACCCACTCTAGTATCCTTGCCTGGGAAATGCATGGACAGAGGAGCATAGCGAGCTATAGCTGAACAACAACAAAGTTTCTATAATGTGTAATATACTGCACAATTTTAAAAGTGCATAAAATATAAATATAAAGATCAATAGTTATCATAAAGTGAGCACTTGTATAATTTTTACTGAGGTCAAAAGATAGCATATTTCTAGCAATCCTTTGGTCCAGTCATTTTCAAATTAAGACTTCTTCCCTACCAAGAAAGATCAGTATCTTGAATTTTGTAGGCAACTTTTGCCTTATTTTCTATGCTTTCACTCTTGAACACATGACCACAATGAGTACAAATCACATTGCTGGTTTTAAAACCGATATAAGTGAAATCCTTTGAGTTTATTTTCTTTCACTTAGAAAGTGTTTTGTGACATTCATCCAAATCTTTCATTTAATGGTAATGTTTTCATTATAACATTTTGTTTATATGTTCTATTCCTGTTGGGCATCAGATTGTTTCCTTTTTGAGTTCTAGTATAAAAAACAAATTATGAACATTTCTGTTGTGCCAATTAGAAAATATTATCATAATTCTTTTTGTTAAATTCTAGGATTACAATAACTTTTGCATAGAATATATGGAACTTCAGCTTTATTAGATGATTCCGATCTGTTTTCCAAATTAGTTATACTGCTTTTCACTCCCATCAGTAGTGCACATGTATGTCCAATGTGCTACATTGCACCAACCCTTTGAGCTATCAATATTTTTTAATGGTTAGCCATCTGGTTTTGGTTTTAATTTATATATTTTAGATTATGGACAATATGAGCAGATTTTCTTGTAATTCTTACACATTGAGCATATCCTTCCTCAAAGTGCCTTGGACACTGGGTATCTGTTAAAATGAATGTTCAAATTTTATTCTCATTTTTTTTTTAATATTCTTTATTTTTTACATGTTTTCCATATATCTTCTCCCACTCTCTGGGTTGCCTTTTGTCTCTAATTGTGTTTCTGATGAGATGAATTCTGGGTTTTCATATCATCAAAATAAGCTACATTTTCTTTATAGTAAGTACTATTCCTCTCATTTTTAAGAATTCTTTGTCATTCATAGTTAATAATGATGTTTTCCTGTTTTATCTTCTAGGAACGTTAATGTTTAAATTCTCTTAAATGTCTACAATGTAATTAGAATTGAAATCCGGATGTTTTGTCTCTTAGAAATCTCATTTTCCTCCCATATGAATTTCCAATTTTCCTAACACCATTTATTAAAAGAATGGATCCTTTCTGTCTGTGCTGCAATGCTGATTTTGATACAAATCAATTCTCATACACCATTGGGTTAGGTTCTCCTTTCCTAACTAATTGCAATATGATAAGCCTGGAAGGCGGAGAAGGCAATGGCACCCCACTCCAGTACTTTTGCCTTGAAAATCCCATGGACGGAGGAGCCTGGTAGGCTGCAGTCCATGGGGTCACTAGAGTCAGACATGACTGAGCGACTTCACTTTCACTTTTCACTTCATGCATTGGAGAAGGAAATGGCAACCCACTCCAGTGTTCTTGCCTGGAGAATCCCAGGGACGGGGAAGCCTGGTGGGCTGCCATCTATGGGGTTGCACAGAGTCGGACACGACTGGAATGACTTAGCAGCAGCAGCAGCAGCAGCAAGCCTGGAAGGAAAGTTATGACCAACCTAGATAGCATATTAAAAAGCAGAGACATTACTTTGCCAACAAAGGTCCATCTGGTCAAGGCTATGGTTTTTCCAGTGGTCATGTATGGATATGAGAGTTGGACTGTGAAGAAAGCTGAGTGCCAAAGAATTAATGCTTTTGAAGTGTGGTGTTGGAGAAGACTCTTGAGAGTCCCTTGGACTGCAAGGAGATCCAACCAGTCCATTCTAAAGGAGATCAGTCGTGGGTGTTCATTGGAAGGACTGATGCTAAAGCTGACTCCAATAGTTAGGTCACCTCATGTGAAAGAGTTGACTCATTGGAAAAGACTCTGATGCTGGGAGGGTTTGGGGGCAGGAGGAGAAGGGGATGATAGAGGATGAGATGGCTGGATGGCATCACCAACTCAATGGACATGAATTTGAGCAAGCTCTGGGAGTTGGTGATAGACAGGGAAGGCTGGCTGCTGCAATCCATGGGATTGCAAAGAGTCAGACATGACTGAGCAACTGAATTGAACTGATTATCATTTAGCTGAGAACATTTTCTAATTGCCACTGTGACTTCTTTTTTGACCCGTATGTTGTTTAAAAGTATATTTTTATATTTCTAAACATATGGGAAATTTGCATCTAGGCTACTGGCAATGCATTTAGAAAATATATTCTATATGAATTAGTCTTTTAAATTTTGCTTAAATATACTAGCACATAGTCTCTTCTATATTTCAAAAACATGTATGTTTTGCTGTTGGGCACAGAAATGTATATGTAGAAATTAATATATATCATAACATGCAGATTGTTATATAATTATATTTTCAAGTTAATATAATCATGTGTGAATTAAATAATTTATTAATATGGCTGTTCAAAGTTTATACCTCTTTTTCAAATATGTCTACTAAAATATATATATACTTTTTAAACTGTGTTTTGTTTCTCTGGATTTCATTCTTTTTTTAACTAATTTTTATTATCATGTATTTGCTTTACAATGTTGTATTAGTTTCTACTGTATAGCACAATGAATCAGCCATACATATGCATATATATTATATACTCCCTTTTGAACTTCATTCTTCTTTATCAATATCAAGTGTCCACTTTTAAATGTGATGTACTTTTATTAATTTTTAAAATTCTGTTTCGATAAAAACAATAGCTTCATCACCTTCTTTTGGTTAGTATATGTGAGTAAACTCTTTCCTGCCCTTCTACATTTTCTATAATATTGTGTTTTCTTTCTTATAAATAGCATATTGTTTGATTATAGTCTTACATAGAGCCTACAGTCTTTGTTTCTTCACTGAATTCTTCACTCCATCTATATTTAAATATTATCATATAATTGAATTAAAACTACCATCTGGTTGAATGCTTATGTATATTACATTGAATATGTTTGTTTACTTTTTTTAACAAATTTGGAAAGTTCATGTTATGGATTGTACTGTTCTCCACCAAAATTCATACCTAAATCTCAAACCCCACAGTGTGACAATATTTGGATACAGGGCCTCTGGAAGGCAATTAAGGCTAAAGGAAGTCATGAGGGTGGAGCCTTAATTCAATAGGTCTGGAGTCCTTAAAGAGGAAAAGTCCCCAGGAATGCATGAACACAGAGAAAAGGCCATGTGAGGACAAGGGACAAGATGGCCATCTGCAAGCCAAGGTAAAGAGACTTCAGGAGAAACCAACTCTGCTAGCAGCTTGATTTTCCAGTTTAGCCTCCAAACTGGGAGAAGTTTTTTGTTTAATGCACACAGTCTGTGGTATTTTGCTATGGCAAGCTTCGCAGACATAGTTCTGCTTTGTTATCCTGTCGACAGGCCTGCCATGTTATCTTTCCCTCTCTCTTTTCAAGTCTTCCAATTGCAGAGAGGGTGGGTTTTCCCACAGTCTTCTCTATGTCTATCTTAGTATGTGTTGGATATTTTTAAAGCTTTTATTCCCTTCAATCCTCATTCAGTATATTTCATACTGAGTTACCATTTATCTTCTGAATTTCCTTTTCAACTATGTCTAATCTTGTTACAGCACTTGCTTAGCTCTGACGCCCCTGCTGCCAAATCGCTTCAGTCGTGTCCAACTCTGAGCGACCCCAGAGACAGCAGCCCACCAGGCTCCCCCATCCCTGGGATTCTCCAAGCAAGAACACTGGAGTGGGTTGCCATTTCCTTCTCCAATGCATGAAAGTGAAAAGGGAAAGTGAAGTCTCTCAGTCGTGTCCAACTCTTAGCAACCCCATGGACTGCAGCCCACCAGACTCCTCCATCCATGGGATTTTCCAGGCAAGAGTACTGGAATGGGGTGCCATTGCCTTCTCCAGCTCTACCTTTATTTATTTATATAATTTTAATTTGATTTTTAAAAATATTTCTGGGTATCTAACTAAATTATCAGTATATCTTTTATCTCCTTGAATTGACTAGAATAGTCATTGTAAGGTCTGTGTCTGACAGTGCATATCATCTATAGTCTCGTTGCATCATTTCAATTGCTTATTATTTATATTCTCAGATATTTTGCCTTTGAAATATGATATGATTGGCTATATAGAAAATTCTATGATATGATTGGCTTTAGATTCTATGATATGATTGGCTTTAGAAAATTTTAAAGAATCAACAACATTAAAAATAAAAACAAAAATTCCTGGAAATAATGAGTGACTATAGGAATAAAACAAAACCATAGGATAGATCAATATATAAAGGTTAATAGGTTTTCTGTAAAGAGAAATTGTAAATTAAAATATGAAATTTAAAATTAGCACAACTATCACCAAAAATGAAATATTTCTGTATAAGTCTAGCAAAGTATTTACACAATTTATATGTGTAACCTACAAAACTTGAATGAAAGAAATTAAAGGAGACCCAAATAAATGGACAGATGACCTGTGTTATTTGAGAGAAGACTCAATTTTCTTGTTTTTATTGTTTTCTGAAATTATCTTTAGGTCACTGAAATTCCAATTGAAATGTTGGTATAATATTTTATAGGTATTGACAGTGCCACCAGATTTCGTGACATAATATAAAGCTACAGTAATCCTGACAGTATAGTACTGGCAAAATAATAGACACATGGGTCAATGAAAGAGAAAAGAGAACCCAGAAAAAGAAAAATGACATGTAGTTAACTGATTTATCACAAAGGAGAAAAATAAGTTTATTGAAAAAGGGTAATTTTTCAACAAATGGTGGTAGAAAAAAATTGTGTCTATATAAAAAACAAGCACACCTACACATAGAGCTTACTCTTTTATTAAAATTAACTCAAAATCTCTCCAAGGAGATCATAAAATCTCAATTAAAAATATAAAATTATAAACTTCTA
Source organism: Bison bison bison (assembly GCF_000754665.1). Classification (NCBI taxonomy): domain Eukaryota; kingdom Metazoa; phylum Chordata; class Mammalia; order Artiodactyla; family Bovidae; genus Bison; species Bison bison. The sequence continues at coordinate 10,682,283 of NW_011495049.1, read as the reverse complement.
ACTTCTAGAAGAAAATATGAGAAAACTAGGTGAACTTGGGTTTATTGTCAACTTTTTAGGTATAACATCAAAAACCTGATCCATCAAATAAAAATAAAAGTTGTGTTTTATTAAAATAAAAACTTATGTTCCATAAAATACCCTGTGAAGGGAATCAGTATATTAGCTAAATATGGAATAAAATATTTGCAGAACAAATTTAGAAGGCTAGTATTAGGTATTTGAAAAAAAAAAAAAAAAACTCAATAAGAAAACACCCCAATTTGAAAACAGGCAAAAGATCTGAATAAGCACCTTAACAAGAAAATATGTGGATGACAAGTCAGCATATGAAAAGTGATGCTCAACATCATATTTAATTAAGAAACTGCAAATTAAGATAAAATATTACTTTCTGACTGTTAAAATGGTTAATATATTTTTTAATATGAAAACATCAATAGCGAAAGAGGATGCAGAGCCACACCACAGGAGTTCTCATTTCTTGCTGGTGGAAAAAAAAAATGGCATAATGATATTGGAAGACAAAGTAGTAGTTTTTTACTAACTAAAGAGTTTTAGCATATGCTCCAACAATTGTACTCCTAGATCCAAATGATTTGAGAATGTTTCCACACAGAAAACTCTTTGTGAATGTGTCAGCAACTTTCTTTACAGTCACCAAAAATTGAAAGCAAAAGATGTCCTTCAAAAAGCTTTTAAAAGTTTGATTCATCCATGCAGATATATTGTATTCTGCGATAAAAATGAGTTGGTTGTCAAGCAGTGAAAATCATGGAAGCTTCTTTAGTGCACATTGTTAAGTGAAATAATCTAGCTTAAAATGCTATATAATATATCATACCAATTACATTCTGGAAAATGGAAAGCATTAGTTACTCTAAAAATTCAAGCTGGAATCAAATTGCCAGGAGAGTTGGACTATAAAGAAAGCTGAGTGCTGAAGAATTAATGCTTTTGAATTGTGGTGTTGGAGAAGACTCTTGAGAGTCCCTTGGACTGCAAGGAGATCCAACCAGTCCATCCTAAAGGAAATCAGCCCTGAATATTCACTGGAAAGACTTATGCTGAAGCTGAAACTCCAATACTTTAGACACCTGATGCAAAGAACTGACTCATTTGAAATGACACTGATGCTGGGAAAGATTGAAGGTGGGAGGAGAAGGGGACAACATAGGATGAGATGGTTGAATGGCATCACTGACTTAATGGACATGAATTTGACCAAGCTCCAGGAGTTGGTGATGGGAACATGGAAGCCTGGCTGTTGCAGTCCATGGGGTCCCAAAGATTCGGACATGACTGACTGACTGAACTGAACTGAACTGAATGTAGGAAGGTTGAATAGATAAATAGGCAAGTTTTTATGGTGGTGAAACTATTTTTCATGATCTTATAATACTGGATACAAGACCTTAAGCATAGTATTTTCCATCATAGAGCATTAACCATACTGCATGCAAAATTTTAAAAAAAATTAATATTTGAGGTGATTCAAGGATGGACTACTGAATGTGATGTAAGTACATCACAAAATGAATGAAAAGGCTTAGTGAATGGGGTCATTGATATTTCTCCAGGCAATCTTGATTCCAGCTTGTGATTCATCCAGCCCAGCATTTTGTATGATGTATTCTGCATATAAGCTAAATAAGCAGAATGACATTATACAGCCTTAATGTACTCCTTTCCCAATTTTGAATCAGTCTGTTGTTCCATGTTCGGTTCTAACTGGTGCTTCTTTTCCTGCACACAGGTTTCTCAGGAGACAGGTAAGATGGTCTGTTTTAGGTAAGGAAAGGAAATGGTATTCCCATTTCTTTAAGAAGTTCCCATAGTTTGTTGTGATCCACACAGTCAAAAACATTAGCCTAGTCAGTGAAGCATTTTCTTTGAAATTTCCTTGGTTTTTCTATGATCCAATGGATGTTGACAATTGATCTCTGGTTCCTCTGCCTTTTCTGAATCCAGCTTCCACATGTGAAAATTCTCAGTTCAGGTACTGTGAAAACCTAGATTGAATATTTTGAGCATTTCCTTGCTATCATATTAAATGAGTGCAGTTGTGTGGTAGTTTGAACATTCTTTGGAATTGCCTTTCTTTGAGATTGGAATATGACCTGACCTTTTCCAGTCCTGTGGACACTGCTGAGTCTTCCAAATTTGCTGGCATATTGAGTGCAGCACTTTAACAGCATCATCTTTTAGGATTTTAAATAGCTCAGCTGGAATTCCTTCACCTTCACTAACTTTGTTTTTAGTAATGCTTCCTAAGGCCCAGTTCACTTCCCACTGAAGGATGTCTGGCTCTAGTTGAGTGCCCACGCCATCATGGTTATCCAGATCATTAAGGTTTTCTTTTGTACAGTTCTATGTATTCTTGCCACTGCTTAATATCTTCTGTTTCTGTTAGGTCCTTGCCTTTTCTGTCCTTTATTGTGCCCATCTTTGCATGAAATGTTCCCTTGAAATCTCAGATTTTCTTGAAGACGTATGTAATCTTTCCCATTCTGTTTTTCCAACAACAGACAAAAAAAATGTATCAATTATGAATCACTAATTGTAATAAATGCATCATACCAGTGTGTTAATAGGAAGGTAAACTGAATGCCAATCAGTCCATTCTGAAGGAGATCAGCCCTGGGAGTTCTTTGGAAGGAATGATGCTAAAGCTGAAACTCCAGTACTTTGGCCACCTCATGGGAAGAGTTGAGTCATTGGAAAAGACTCTGATGCTGGGAGGGA
>NW_011495049.1:10666225-10679438 GCF_000754665.1 Bison bison bison | reverse complement strand
AGGGAGGCCTGGCGTGCTGCGATTCATGGGGTCTCGAAGAGTCGGACACGACTGAGCGACTGAACTGAACTGAACTGAACTGAAACTGAGTGCAAGACACATAGGAAACCTCTATACCATCTTCTCAATTTTTTGTAAATCTAAAATAGTTCTAAGTAAAAAAGTGTTTTCACAAACAGCTCACTATTTAGAAAGTCAAGATACGGTTAATTTTATTTATATTGTGCAAAGTTAAGAGATATACTCTGGGTCATATTGAAAAATCAGAAGAAGGTCATATACTTAAATCTGTAGAATCCTTAAAAATATTCAGTATTTGTGATAATTATAATGATAGTGCAAATTCTTAGACAAACTTGTGGTATAGGGGTTACTTTTCTCCTTTTGCAGATGAAAAAAATGAATTGAACTTTTGATAGTGATGTGACCCGTCTACTCAAGGCAAGCTGTCCAATCCCTTAAATCTGTCTGACTCTGAAATATGATCTATTGAACCACTATGACATTTATTCTCTGTTATAACTGTGTATCAGAAACATTTTTGGAATATTTCTTAATAATGAAGTGATTTCCTGTGCATAAAACAATTGAGTGAAAAACTGCAGGACTTATGCCTTGGCTCAAGTTAATTAAAACAAACCACCCTCTCCAAAAAAGAAATAGATTCTGATGTACATCAGAGATTAAGAATGTGAGGCCTGAAAATTAGTTAGTGAGTTAAATCATGTGTGAGCTCATAGAGTTTCAAATACAGGGGGCATTTTGAATAAAAATGAAAGCCTATAATGAAAAAGGAGGGAACATGGTAGTTTCAGGAACATGGTAGTTTAAAGTGGTTTGAGCAGGGGCTGCATGATGAAAAATAGAAGTCAGGAAAAGTTAACCAGTAAGTTACAGGTGGATAAGTTAGTACAGGCACACAGAATTAATGCTTTTTAGAAGATTCTGACCAAGGAGCCATATAATCTAATACACACTTCAGAAAGAGCCTTTTGTGGGAGCTCTGAAGAAAACATAGGGGGAAAGCTCCTTGACAATTAATCCTTGGAAGAAATGACTCACAATGCAAAGACAAATAAAGCAAACATCAACAAATGGGACTGTATCAATCTAAAAAGCATCTGTACAGCAAAGAAAACCATCAACAAAATTAAAAGGCAACTTGTGGGATGACAGAAAATATTTGAAAATCATATATCTAAAGAGGTAAATATCCAAAATATGTAGGGAACTTATACAGCTCAATAGCAAAAAAAAAAAAAAAATCTGATTTCAAAATGGACAAAATACCTGGAAAGACATTCTTCCAAAGAAGACAAGTACATGAAATGTACAAATGGCCAAGTACCTGAAAAGGTGTTCAACATCACTAATCATCAGGGAATTGCAAATCAAAACCACAGTGAAATATTACCTGACAGCTGATAGAGTGGCTGTTATCAAAAATGCTGCAGAGGGTGTAACCTGTTAGCAGGAATGCAGACTGGTACAGTATGGAATTTCCTCAAACAATTAAAAATATAATTCCTGTATGATCCATCAGTCTCACTTCTAAGTATATCCAAAATAAATAAGTATCTTAATAAGAATGAAAAGGTTATCTGCAACCTCATGTTCATCACAGCATTATTTGCAATGGCCAAACCATGGAAACAACCTAAGTGTCCTTCAGCAGATGAATAAAGAAAATTGTGTGTATGTGCACATCCAGTCATATTTAAAAAAGGAAATCCTGCCATTTGTGACAACATGCATGGACCTTGAGGACATTATGCTAAATGAAATTTGAAGGGAAAGATAAAGAGTGTAAGATCTTCCTTGTATGTAGAACATAAAACATCCAAACTCATAGAAACAGAGTAGATCGGTAGATCAGTGGTTGCAAAGAGCAGATTGGTGATTTTGTGCTGTGCTTGGTCACTCAGTCGTGTTCGACTCTTTGGGACCTCATGGACTGTAGCCTTCCAGGCTTCTCTGTCCATGGAGATTCTCCAGGCAACCATACTGGAGTGACTTGCCATGCCTCCTCCAGCGGATCTTCCCAGCCCAGGGATTGAACCCAGGTCTCCCCCATTGCAGGCAGATTCTTTACCGTCTGAGCCACCAGGAAAGTGAGGAAAATGGGTAAAGCTGATTACAGAGTACAAACTTCCAATCATAAGATGAGTAAGTTCTGGGGACATAATGAACAGCATGGTAATTATAGTTGATAATATTGTATTCATTATTTGAAAATTGCTAAGGGAATTGATCTTAAAAGTTCTTACCCCTACACACACAGAGACATACATACACACACATGCAAACATAACTGTGAGGTAATAGATTGATGCATGTGTTACCTAATCTTATTGTGGTAATCATTTTACCACTGATACCAAGTCATCACATTGTAATACATCTTAAACTGACAGTGTTATAGGCCAATTATATCTTAATCAAGATGGGAAAAAAGGAGCCTATAGTGATTGAGAGATTGGTTAATGTTTATAGTGATCTAGTTAAGAGGTGATGAAACATGAACAGTAAGAATAAACAGGCAGGTATGCATTTGAGAGATATGGAGAAAAGGGTTCAATACTATTTGAATCTTAAATGAATATGAGAGATTTTTTAAAAGTAGTTCATTCTTGGGTGATTCCCAAGGTTTCAACTGAGAACTCAAATCAAAGCTTTAACTGTTATAGGGAACAAGAAATGGGTCTGAATATGAGGGTACAATTATGTATTTAGCTTTTTGTATGCTGATTTTTGAAATCCCTGAGGATTTCACAGGAGTAGTTATCCAACAGGTAAGTGGACATTTGATGTTTTTCAGTAAGTTCTCTGTAATATAGATGTGGAAGTTAAACTAACCAGGGTTCAGTTTCAGATAATTAATTCAACCTTGCAGATTTTTGTAGAAAAAGATTTATTACAAGTTATTTTAGATTTCATGTCTACTGACAAACTGTCTGAAGGAACAGACTCAGGCCTGGACTTCTAGGGGAAATGACTCAGCCATAATCAAGCATCTGCTGAGTCAAGAGGTGATTTTTGCTATGGCTAATAAAAAGAAAAAAAATTACTACCTATGCCATGATTAAAGAGCTGCCTCTAAGATACTGACTACAAAACTATGAAGAGGAAATACCACTCATGGCAGCAAAAACACACTGCCTCCTAACTTACTGTGAGAAGCTGAACGATAACCGGGGAAGCTCGGCCTGTTACCTAACATGGCAAAAAGGGCTTTTCAGATTGTAATTAAGGGTATGGACCTTGGTGAGATGGATAGATTGTCCTGATTATCCAGGTGGGCCCAATTGTTAGAGGAGGTCCCCTACGTGACTGCTGACTGATCTGAGAGCCAGACCCTGGCAATCAGAACTTCCTCACCCCATCTCCTATTCTTGGAGTGTATGTTTTGCTCATCATTTTCACTCCAGGAGCTGTTTCAGGAACACAGACTTAAGAGGGTAAAGAGTTGTTGAGATCATCTGATACTGAACCATTCCCTGATGTGAAGCAAGATAAAAGGCTGAGACGCCAAGTTTTGCAGCAAATATAGGGTTATTTTCAAGGCAACTAAGCAGGGAAATGGGAGAACAATTCTTAAGTCTCCCTGAATGCAAGAGGCTTGGGGTACTTCTGAGATAAAGCCACTCTGCAGTATGAGGCCTATAGGGGGCGTGGGGAAATGTGATTGGAAAAAGGTGCAGCAATGAGCATTCCTCCTTCTGCGCAGGCGTAAGGAGGCTACAGGCCTCAGCCCTTTTCAAGGAGTTTAGCAGAAGGCGCTTTGCACGCTCTGGGGTTGGAGTTTTCAACCCTCTGGCATCCAAAGGTTCAGGACTGGGCCTCTCCATGCTCTACCAGCTCAGCTAGAACTAGACAGAGCTGACTTCAAGTTCCTGGAAAACAGCTCTGACAAACATCTTACTGTTAGGACTATGTGCCACTTGGAGGATGCACAAGTCTTAAAAATCACTTTTATTAATGAAGCAGGTATAGGTGAAATGGATTCAACTAATGATAACCCACAGTTTCACATCTGGACTGAATTCATGACTGAACCCCCTTAAGGCTTTTAAATAAACCTTTCAGAGTCTAGCAGGCGGAATCGGACATTTCTTCTTGCAGCCATTCAAGACAAGCCTCCTATGTAAGTTCTCTTGCTTATTAAAACTGCCATCCCTCAGTCTGCAGCGATCTGCTTCTTTCTTCAGTCTCTTGTCCTTGATGTTCAGCGATGGGTTTTAGATTTTCCCAGGAACTCCCCAGTTTGTGAACCAACGGCAATCTAATCTCGTGAGTTGTTACAAGCAGAGAGAACCCTTTCCAGCTGCAGTGAATCAGAGATTCAGCATGAGGAGGATTCAGTCCACCTGTTGCTGGCTTTAAGATGGAGGAAGGCAGCCAGAAACCAGGGAACAGAACTCTTTCTAGAAGAAATGTTCTCCAGCAGAAATACAGCCCCTACTGACACCTCGATTTGTTTCCATTGAGACCCATGTTGGACTTCCAACCGATGGTACTCTAAGGTAAGAAAAAATAAAATTGGGTGTTTTATTTTATTTTGTGTGTGTTTGAAATATGTTTAATTTCTTTAAAGTTTCTAATTGTGTTAAATATACAAAACATGAAGTTCACCATTTTAACTGTTACTAATTGTACATACAGTTCATTAAGTATATTCACAGTATAATTTTCGTCCAATCTCCAGAACTAATTTTGTCTTACAAATTGAAGTTTTATACCTGTTAAAAAATGATTCCCCCATTCCCTCGCTCCCTCCAACCCCTGATAAGTACCATTCTATTTTGTCTCTACGAATTTAACTGCTTTGGTTATCTCATGTAGGTGAAATTATATATAGTATTTGTCTTTTGTGACTGGCTTATTTCACGTGGCATAACCTCTTTAAAGTTTATGCCTATTGTGGTGTCTGAAATTCTTTAATTTTTTAGACTGAATAATATTCCACTGTACATATATACTATATTTCATTTACATATTCATTCTTTGATGGAAGCAGGAGTTGTTTCTGTCTTTTGAGTATGAGTATTTTGCATAATGCTGCTGTGAAATGAGTGTACAAATTAGTGTTAAGCCACTAAGTTTGTTGGAATCAGTTTACTGACATTTTGTTAAGGCTGTTTGTATCTGTGTTTATCAGGGATATTGGCATGTAATTTTCTTGTGCCTCCCTTGTTTGGTTTTGGTATTAACATGAGTTGCTGTCCTAATATGAGTTGAGTGTTCCCCTTCATTTCTATTTTTTTGGGAGAGGAGGGAAGAATTTGAGAAGGGTTGAGATTAATTCTTTGAATGTTAGAGGAAATTCACCAACAAAGCCGTCTTGTCCTGGTGTTTTATTTGTTGGGAGGTTTTTGATTATTGATTCAGTCCCCTTACTCATGATTGGTATGTTCATATTTTCTATTTCTTCATGACTCAGTCATAGTGGATTGTATATTTTTAGGAATTTATCCATCTCTTTGAGGTTTAAGCCACTAAGCTTAAATAATTTGTTAAAGAAGAGAAGCTAACACACCTGCTTTCAGTCTTTTGAGATCCTAAGTGTATTCATCCATTCAATAAACCCTGCTGCTGTTGCTAAGTCGCTTCAGTCGTGTCCACCTCTGTGTGACCCATAGACGGCGGCCCACCAGGCTCCCTCGTCCCTGGGATTCTCCAGGCAAGAACACCGGAGGGGGTTGCCATTTCCTTCTCCAATGCATAAAAGTGAAAGTGAAGACGCTCAGTCGTATCCGACTCTTGGCGACCCCACGGACTGCAGCCTACCAGGCTTCTCCATCCATGGGATTTTCCAGGCAAGAGTACTGGAGTGGGTTGCCATTGCCTTCTCCCAATAAACCCTAAGTCATATCCATATATCTAGCTGCAAGGGGCTCTGAGAAATGTAGCATTTATTCTTTTTCATCTCTATAGTCAAGAAAGCTTACTAAATTAGAATTTGGAAATACCACTCCACAGAGCACCCCAGGAGTTAATTGCTGTAAATGTGGTAATTGATGCAACGGGTATGGATGAAGAATACATAGGACTTTTATTTATTACTTTCCATGGATTGAAGAGAAAAAGCAACATTGCACGGTGAGCAGAGGGGAAGCACCTAGTTCATATGACTAAAGAGAACTGCCAGAAATGTGTGTGTGTATGTGCTTGTGCATGGTGTGTATGTTAGAGCATATGAAAGAATATATGAATATGGTGTGGAACCAAAAGAATGGTTGTGGAGATGAGTCAAATGGCCAAAAGGGCATACAGGAGACAAGAAGGATAAGATTCAGAAAGCTCAAGGTGGTGGTGATGGTGAGAGCAGTTTCTGTAATTTGTATCAACAGAACATAAATTGCAGTGAAGTGAGGAATGACTGAGGGATCGGGATATTTCTCTTTTTTTCCCATAAATAACACAGATTGATAATTTGATACTTCTTCTATGTCAATATTTCTCTATATCTTAGAGAATTTGAAAACAAGTTATGTATTCTGCACATACCTGAAGGGAAACCGTAAAAGCAATCATAATAAAAGAGGAGCAAAGCCTAAGCAATGCACGGAGGAAAAATGTTAGTCTCAACTTTTTCAAAAAGGTGGTATCTGGTAGAAGAAGATAAGAAACAACTTAACACACTAGTGGGGGGAATCTCCCAGGTAATAATCGCCTTGAAAGATTTTGTTTGTATGTTTCCCTCTAAGTTAAGGAAGGTCTCAAAAGCCACTCTGACCTCAGCTGTAGAAAGTATTTTCATAAGAGTCTCTTACCAGTGGTTTGCTGCAGGCATTTTGCAGAACAGAGAAGGAACTTGAATTCATCACTGCAGTATTGGGACAGATAATAAAAACAGAAATATCTAAAGGGAAATAAATGTAAGTGATGTCCCTGTGTAGTCAAAGTATATGTATTTTAAGAAGGATCTTTAAACAAAATCAGATGAGAAGGTGATAAGTGTTTTATTGGTAATGAGCAGTTTCAGTGTATGCCGAGAGGACCTGCTTGCCTCATTACAATAACATGACACATACTCCCACAGCCCAAATTGAGGTTCAGGATCATCAATTCAGGACATACAAAAGGAGTGTCTAAATTCCTTTCATGCTTCTTGGCTCTGAACACTTGTGATCATGATAGAGTTGTATTGGAGACAGAGAAGAGAATTTCAACTTTCCTTGCCATCATGGAGGGGGGTGAGGTAGGAGAGGTGTCAGTTTTCTCTTTCTTCTGGGATGATGAGAATAGCCTACTAGTGATAGCATTCCAGAAGAAAAAAAAGAAAAAGAAATCAGCTTTAAACATACTTAAGTCCCACTGAGCAAACAGTGCAGCTAGCTATTCAAACCAGTACTAGTATAAGGAGGACCTTTTCTTTCCCTTACAAAGTTGGAATCTCAGGAAAAGCTGTTTGTCTTTTTGCTTACTTTCCCATTTCCAGACTATACCAGACTTGATAGAATGAATTATCTCTGAAAATTTTCAGAATTTTGTTTACTGGACTGGAAGTGATAACTACAACACTTTTGTTTTTTGTTTTTTTGAAGAACTAAAATGACCTGAGGGTTTCTTGTGATTTAAGAGCAAGCAAATAAGCTTTAAGTCTAGGTAGAGGTTTTATTCTGAAGCAGGAAAAATGTATACCTACCAAATAGATTTTTACAAGTGTGGAGAAGATATATTTGCTTTATGATAACACAGTATGAGTCCTGATCTCTGAATAAGCTGTATATAAACTAATATTTTCTCCTTGTCCAAGAACATGTGTAACCAGAGGAAAAACTCTTCATCCTTCATATTTCCTCAGGCTTTTCCCTTAGCTAATTTGTCTGTGCTAATCTTCATCTGCCTGCTTTCTTGATTTTAAACATTGACTTCTCATGTGAACACCCTCTTCCAGTTGTTCTGATCTTTTGCTGGTTGAGTTAGGTTCTTGATGAGCATAACTTTTCAGTCAAAACTATATGCAATTGCAGAAGAGATGTTCTGAGTCATCATCTGAGCTAACTAGCTCCCTTCTCTGAGTGCAGTATCCCACACAGACTACTACTGAGCTGCATACATCTGATGCCAGACATCAGTTTAAGGAAACTAATCTGCTTAGCAAGAAAAGCTATGCATTAAGCCAATAAATGATTTGTATTTTCTCACTTCACCTGTTTGCTGACCTCTTTACTGTAGAACCAAAGGGACAAGCTGCTCATGATTCATGGTTCATTTTCTGTTTTATTGCATCTTATTTTTTTCTGACTTAGAAGAGTAATAAGACTTTTCTGATTATGACATTGTAAGTCCCATGAAGATGATATTTTTTCCAATAGAAGAAATGTGTGCTTTAAGTGTTTTGTAACATGCAGCATTAAATTGTCAAGGTTCTCTCATTTAATAGTGTATTTTGTTCAGTTCGCCATTTCCATCTGTATTGGGAGTGCATTCAATAGTATCGCCAGCCAGGGTGCACAAACACAAAAGTGATGGTGTCGCTTTGGAAACTGAAATGTCTATTAATTTGCTGTAGAATTTTTTACATTCTATGCAACAAGCCATAATTACTGTCCTGATCTTACATTTGAAATACTGAACTGGTATTTAGGCAGCTTCACTGCACATTAATACATTTTTAAAGGGTTAGGGAAGGTACTATCTCCTGTAAGATGTAAATGTGAAAAGCTGATTTCAGCTTGTGGTGGGCAATTTTTACACATTGTCAAATCACAGTGGAACTGGAGCCTTTACCCTTTTGTTGGTTGACAGGGGGACTTTAGTTTCTGAATCTCATGGCAAGCTATCTGCAGAGAACGGTTCTTTTTACTGCTGAAGATCAAAGGTTTGGATTGAATTAAACTCATTCCAAAAATCAGGTGCAGCAAACCAAATGTTGAGATGCCAAAGTTTACAACAGTTTATTTCTAAATGCAGCCAAGTAAGGAGACAGGAGGACACATTTCTGTTGGTTACAAGTTTCTGTTAACACCAGGCATGGTTTTGGGATGAGTTTTTCAACGCTGTTTGGCATGGCTCCAAAGCCATGTATCTCTTGAGAAAATTTCCCCTCTTGGGTTGTTATCCACTTGCACTCTTCACTTTCCATGAGAGGAAGGGGAGACCACATTAAAAAGGAAAAAGGAAGGGAGCCAACTAGACAGTAGGGGTGTTTTTACTTTCCCTCCAAGAGCCCAGTGCTATTAACAAAAGTGAACTGCCACACTACTGTCTACTATCCATGCCACTTTTTCTCAGATGTGTATTTCACGGCCCCTGAAGTTTTTTTTTCTCCTTTCTAACATGCCATGACCTCCACTGTTACATCCACTTCCAGAGTAAGTCCTCACCTTCTGAGTCTTCTCTAGAGTGAGATCAACCTCCATCTGGTGACACTTCATTATGGCTTCCATTACCATACACAGTGGAGTTTGTTTTAAAGACTGTGCATAAAAGTGCATAAAGTGAAAATGACACTTGATAATTTCTTAAATCTTAAAAATCATCTCTGAAGTTGGTAATTAATTAATACACTGTCTTCCAGGAAACGTTTTCTTAACTCTAACATGGCAAACTTTCCCTAAAGTTAGAATGCATTGTTCATTCTTAATTGTGCATTGATATGATAGAGGCACATGCTTTGGAAAACAATGCTATGTCTAAACAATTGAAGCACCTCACCATTGCAAAATGCTCATGGTGGACTCAAAATGCTCAAGCGGACTGAGACAGGCTGAGAAGACTGTAGTCTCAATTCCCCTTCATACTTCCCTGCAAAAGGCTCTTGAATTTCATGGAAGGAAAAATTATCAGCATTTTTTTATCTGAATTGTTTTTCTCCATCAGCTTCATTAGGTCTAAATTTCTTTTCTTCCTCCTCTGCCTTTTTCTTTGAAAGTCTAAAATTCCCTCTGCTGAGTACAACTGTCTCCTCTTACTGGCCTTTGGTCTCAAGGTCAAGGTAGACTTCTGACCTACCTAAATGCTTAGCAAAATGCTTAGCAAAGAATACATTCTCAAAAAATAGCTATAGGGTAAATGTTAAAACTTCCCGGTCAACAGTACAATAGTTCTGAAGTAATCTGTGTGAAAATTTTACTGGGTGTGACTTTTAACAGCAGAACCCTCATTAAAATGAACTCATAAAGAAATGCATAAAATATTGGTGAAAGCACAAAAGCTAAGATTGATACAGGAGTAGGTGGAGTTAAGATTGGAGAGCATTGTGGTTATTTCTGCTCTTCATTTGGAAGTCCTTAAAGGGGCCATGCAGAACCCTAAAATGGTTGAAACTTTAGTCCAAGAATCACTATTTTAGGGTAGTTAAGGTAGTTTAGGGTAGAGTAAGTTCTGCCGTGTGAGAGTGCAGAAAAACATGAAGCTTTAAATGCCACATTAGGGGTGCTGCTGCTGCTAAGTCGCTTCAGTCATGTCCGACTCTGCGCGACCCTATAGACAGCAGCCCACTGTCCCCCTCTGTCCCCGGGATTCTCCAGGCAAGAACACCGGAGTGGGTTGCCACTTCCTTCTCCAATATTAGGGATAAATACATTGGAAAGGAGAGCATTAAAAAAAAATACAAGATGTAAATGGAAGAAAAATTTCAAATGGAGTGTTAAGAGTTTTTTTGATCTAAATTCTAGAGAACATATTCATGCCATATCCTTTGTTCATAATCTATGTAGAAATGGCATGTAACTTAAGATATTCAACTAATTTGGAAATGTATCATCAATAGGAGAAAATGTTTTAAGAACAGAAAATATGAAATTTTTCTACTACATTGTCTGTTATGATATATAAAAGTTATAACAAATAATAAAATTGTGACAAGTTACAATAATACATCTCCTATTGGAAATATTAGTGCCTCCAAATTTGTTACGATTGGTCCCTATTCTGCAGTGTGTTCCCAGAAACATCAATAAAATGCAAAGTAGCTGATCTACCATATAATACTTTAAAAAGATAAACTGAGGCAGAGGCATATATTAAACATTTAGAGTTTATTTAAGCAAAAGCCATTTCAAATGGGGCAGCATTCAATCTAGCAGAAAGAAAGAAGCTCCGAGGAACTGTGCAAAAGGAACAGGAACAAGCAAGTTATACTACACAAAATAAGAAAAGGTTAGTTACTGCAAAGTTATTTTTCTTTAGAGGATGGTGAGGATCTCTCAGGCAGATTATATAACCAGAGCTGATGAGGTGATTTTTATTTATTTATTTATTTTTGGCTGTAGTGGGTTTTCATCGCAGGGCTGCTTTTATTTATTTGCAACAGCTGGAGCCTACACTCTAGTTTCGGTGTGTGGCCTTCTCGTTGCAGGGGCTTCTCCTGTTATGGAGCACAGGCTGCAGGGCACCCGCGGTTCAGTAGCTGCAGGATGTGGGTCCAGTGGTTGCACTCCTTGGCTCTAGAGGACAGGCTCAAAAGTTGTGGTGCACAGACTTAGTTGCTCTGTGGTGTGTGGACTATTCCTGGGCCAGGGATGGAACACGGGTCTCCTGCATTGGCAGGAGGCTTCTTTACCACTGAGCCACCAGGGAAGCCCTGGTCAGGTGATTCTTGATTGACTGGGTTTTTTGGAGAGTTGAAACTATAATTAAGTCTTAGTTTGGTGATGTGGAACTTGGCATAAGCATAATCCACTTTGGGCCTGTTGATTTATATAGGTGAATTGTATTTTGTTAAAAAGAAGGGGAAGTTTTAAAAATCCATGAATTTTATCAGTGTTAATATTAACAGCTAAAACTTAGATCAATAAGCAGACCTACTTGAAAGGTATAAATCAAGCTTCATTTGTTTTCATGTGATTTTTTTTCAGGGAATACATATATATATACACATATATGTGTGTGTGTGTGTATATATGAAATTGTGTTGTAAAAATTAAATGTATTTGTAACTATGTACCTGACATATGATAATGTAGATATACTGGTGATTCATTAATAATCAGTTAGAATAACATGGGAAAATTCTGTTCATTGTGAAACATATCCAAAAATAAAAGTGGGACTGATATAGACATTAAGAGAGGGCTGTCCATATTTATTTTCATATGTTTATACCCTTTGTCTTCATTAGACTTGGCAGGAAGCATATATTGGGCCCACATGGTTTGTTTCTGTTTCCCAGAGTAACCTGTCCATGGTCAGTGGTCTGCCTCCACTTCCTGCATCATGGCTTTCTTTGCAGAATAATCTTTCTTTAGCATGTTTCAAAATAACTTCCTCATGGAGATAGAACCCAATGCTTTCTCATGTGCTTATTTTTGCTTTTTAAACAGAAGCATATTCTGTTGTTCTATTGGCTCTATTGTTTCCAAATAGTCACTGGCCTGAAATGATAGCATATAGTGGCCCTGTTTTTGTTATATATATTTGAACACTTTTGTAATAAAGTAGAAATGGTCAAATATTAAAAATGAGATAAACAGGATACTAAACTAGTCATAAACATCTAGCTTCAACGTGTCAGTGTTGACTAGTCTTTTATCTATTTCCTGTATTTTTTGCTTCAGTATTTTTAAACAACTCCTGACATACCATTTCTCCCTTAAATACATCACTATGTGGTATCTCTAAAACTTAAGGATTTCTTTAAACAACACATTATCACATTTATCCAAATTAATATTAATAGTAATTCTTCAATGTTAGTTGATACCTAGCCTGTCAAAATATTCCTGGTTGTCTCTCAAAAAATTTTGAAGTTTGATCAAAACAGGACCTACATCATGTCCACATATTGCATTTCATTCATGTGTCCCTTAAATTTCTTTTAATCTGTGATGTGTTTATGCTCAATTATTTTTCATAGCATTATTTGTTGAAGACTTGCTCTGTAGACTTCCCCACATTCTGGGTTGACCAGTTCCTTTCTAATGGGATCATTTAACACATTTCTTTAGCTCCCTGGGTTGCCTCTAAATTGTATATCAGTCTAATGGTACCATAAAATTCAAGTTGAATTTTTAGCAAGCATAGTAATTAATAATATACCTTAACTGGTTATGCATACTTCATGTTATCATATCAGTGTAAAAAATAACCAAACAGAAACCTCAATAAGTAGGTGTGCTCAGAGACCAGAAAGGGGACCTGCCATGTACTATGAGGATATCAAAGACCAGCAGAAGAAAAGACTTCTCTTTCCTGGCAAGGACTCAGCCAATGAAAAGCCATGGCCTCTTTGCTGACTGTAGCCCTCCCAATCAGAGAAGGCAAC
>NW_011495049.1:10656064-10666125 GCF_000754665.1 Bison bison bison | reverse complement strand
TTAAAATCAGAGAAGGCAACAGCACCCCACTCCAGTACTCTTGCCTGGAAAATCCCATGCGCGGAAGGAGCCTGGTAGGCTGCAGTCCATGGGGTCGCTAAGAGTCGGACAGGACTGAGCGACTTCACTTTCACTTTTCACTTTCATGCATTGGAGAAGGAAATGGCAACCCACTCCAGTGTTCTTGCCTGGAGAATCCCAGGGACAGGGGAGCCTGGTGGGCTGCCGTCTATGGGGTCGCACAGAGTCGGACACGACTGAGGTGACATAGCAGCAGCAGCAGCCCTCCCAATTTCCTTTTCCTCTATATAAACACATTTTCCTCCTCTTGCTCTGAAAGTACATGCATATGGCTTGCCTTTGACCCCAAATTATAATTCTCTGCTAATCCAGAATAAGCCCATTTTTGCCCAAGAGATACCTGGCAGTCTGATTGCTTCAGGTCAACACCAGGAGTCACTAGATGTCTGATTGTCCCAAATTTAGTCATCTTAAAAAAACATGAGTTAGTGTTTAGTTTGTCTTTTCATTTCCTCTCTATTTATTAACTGGACTTTGTTCTTTTAATAAAGAATAACTTTATCAACTACATTTCATAAATCTAAAATACAGCTCATATGAGAAAAACCAAATAAGTTGCTTGGTTATTTTGCCATTTACTAATTCTGTACTTTTTAATTTTAACGTCTTATAGAAATACCATTTAATAGAAATACTAAGACTACTTATGTCAATAATAGCATTGAAAACAGTTTAGTGTTTCTTTGTTTATATTCTTTTCTTAGGATTATTTCACTTGGAACTGTCAAACTGTGGTGTTTTAAAATCTCTTGTAATAAATAGTCCCTGGGCAATTATGCCACAAACTTAATATACAGTTTAATCCCCATTTGCTTTTAAATTGTAGGATTTTTTAAAAAGTTTGTTTTGAGTTTTATAAAGCATTCGCATTGTTTCTCATGTCAAAATTATAAAAAATGGAATTTCAGAAAACTTGAATTTCTTTCATTTATCCTCTTCATGTTTTTTCTCCTACATATGGCTGTCTTTAATAGTTTTTGGCTTATTCTTTTACTATTTCTTCTTAGAAATATAAGCAACTGTGGGCATATTTATAATTTTATTTCCCTGAGTCTTTTTACACAATCTGTGCTTACCCTGTAAGATCTTCCTTGCATATCCATTTAAAATAAGCATGGAACTCTATTGTGCAGCGGTAACATT
This sequence comes from Bison bison bison, assembly GCF_000754665.1. Lineage (NCBI taxonomy): Eukaryota > Metazoa > Chordata > Mammalia > Artiodactyla > Bovidae > Bison > Bison bison. The sequence goes on along the minus strand of NW_011495049.1, from coordinate 10,664,901 downwards.
TTTGTTATCATTTTGTTACTTGTCTCTGTTCCCATGAATGATGCAAAAATGAATAGCCATATGCATACAACATTTCATATTTTTGCCATTGTATATTAGATTCCCAGAAGTCGGGTTCATGTATAATTTAGCTAGATATTGCCAACACAATGGTGATTTCAAAATATTGCATTTCTACCAACTATTTGAGAGAGTTTGTTTCCTTATGAAACAGTCTTAGAAGCTTATTATGTTATCAAAATTTAAAATGTTCTGAATTTGACAGGTGAGAAGTGGCATATCAATGCATGTTTCACTCGTATATGTATAATACATATGAACTAGATTGAGTATCTTTTCTTATTCTTGGGGATATTTGTGTTTCTTATTCTGTTCACTGAATTTATATGTTTTGCTCATTTTTTATTGGTTGTTTATTTCAATGTTTTGAAACATTTTGTATAATAAGGCTATTAATCCTTTCCAGTATAAGTGCAAGTGCATTTTTTGGTCATTTTTCATTCTACTTTTTTAATGAATGAGTTTATATTTTGATTAGCTAAATCTAACTAGCTTTTTTTTAATAGACTCTGAACTTTAGGTCATAGAAAAGTTTCTTTTGCTTCTCCAATAGACCAGTATATAGTACTTGGCTAGTTTTGTTTTGATTTAATATGCATTATATATTGATAACTATTGGATGACAGGATTTAACACAATCTTATATTTTTCCATCTGGATGTACAGTTGTCTCAGCACTTTATTAAAATGACCTTTTCCTCACCTTTATCATCAATTTCCTTATACATTTAGATCTGTTTTTGAATACTTTTAGTGTAACATTTCTCTGTGTTTTTTTTTTAATTTATAAGAATACCTTTTTAATTTATAGAGCCATAAAATGTACTTTGGACTTTCCTTGTGTCTCAGCAGTAAAGAATCCACTGCAATGCAGTAGATGCGGGTTCCATCCCAGGGTCATGAAGATCCAGAGAAGGAAATGGCAACCCTCTCCAGTATTCATGCCTGGAGAGTCCCCATGGACAGAGGAGCCTGACAGGCTACAGTCCATGAGGTCGCAAAAAAGTCAGACACAACTTAGCAACTAAACAGCAACAACAAATAATATACTTTAATGTATTGTAAAATACTGTAATGTAACATTGTTCAACCTGCTTCCACTGATACTCTTCAGTGTTTTCATGGCATATTTATTCTTACAAGGGATTTTTTAAATAAAATTACCTAGCATCCAGGAAGAAATGCAATTCTTATTGAATCATTCTTTCCAAGAACATTTTCTTTCTTGGAAATACTTACCTTTTATTCAACTATACTCTTGTTTCTTTCAGGAGTATTATACTGAATTCTTTGTTTTTCCCCTCCAAACCTCCAGATATTTTCTGTTGTGTGTTTATCTAGCTGACTTTTTTCCTGTATGTAGAATCTTGTGTTACATCATCTAACTGCTTATTGTCTGTGTACATAAAGATTCTGCAATTTAAAGAAGCCAAATTATCTCTACTCACAAGCAGTTCATATCCGATGCATGTTTCTACAGTTACAGATAATCCTAGTCCTTCCATATGATTGGATTTATTTTTGTTCAGAATGCATAATTTTTAAAATTACCTTTATAAGAATTGTTTGGTTCTCTCCTATCTTAGTATACATAAGAATGTATGCCATTGAATTTGTTAGGATAGAAGACTTTAAAGTCTAGAGGCTCAACAAATTCCCTGTTGATACCTAATGAAGTTCTAAAGTTGATCTAATATATTGAACTGGATCACTGGCTTGAATTTATTTTGTTAAATAAGGAAATGTAAGTATGTTAAAAACAGAAGGTAAAATTCTATACTGTCACAGTTTTCACTCTGCTAGACAGTACTGATATTTTCTGATGCCTGGAATATATTGTCTAAACTTGGATCATGAATCAGGAAAAACAAAGTTAACCAGAATTGAACAAAAAATGATTTATTGAGCTTATTGGCTCTCCAGGCAAATCATTAACAAAATTAAAGTAAATCTTCAGAGAAGGTGAAGCTTTTTTTTTTTTTAATTTTGTTATTTTTTATTGTCTTCCAACAAATATAGAAATTAACATTTATAGAGGTAATTTTCATATAGAAAAGATACTTTTACATTTAATCTTTTCCGTTCCCTTAGTGTTCTCTTTTGCCCCCATTTATTCAAAAATTCTGTGTAAATTCATACAGGTAGCTTCAAAGAAGCCTCCTGTCCTTGTAGGAATATTGCCTGTGTTAGTCACTCAGTCATGTCTGACTCCATGCATCATAGTCCACCAAGCTCCTCTGGAGCTTGCCTGGAATTCTGGAGTGGGTAGCCATTCCCTTCTGCAGGGGATCTTCCCAACCCAGGGATTGGACCCAGGGTTGTCCAGTTGTCCCACATTTGAGGCAGATTCTTAACCATCTGAGTCACCAGGGTGTGGGTAATTGCTAATATCACATGGCATCTGTAGACAAAGTTCACTGTGTATTTTTGCTTATTTGGCTTGATTAGTGTATCTGTCCCTAGTCATGTTCACAGCTAAATTCCATGGCTAAAATTGAATTCCGTTTTGTACTAGGGATTTAACAGGAAGGAGGTCCCTGTGTTACTGTGTTGTTCAGTTGCTAAGTCTTATCTGACTCTTTGTAACTCCATGGTCTGTAGCCCACCAGGCTCCTCTGTCCTTGGGATTTCTCAGGCAAGACTACTGGAATGAGTTGCCATTTCCTTCTCCAGGGGATCTTCTCAACCCAGGGGTTGAACTCAGGTCTCCTGCATTGCAGGCAGATTCTTTACCATCTGAACTGCCAGGAAAGCCCACTTGTTGCAAACAAATTAAATGCTGCAGTTCTTGTCTGCAAGAATACCCTTAACTATGGATAATGATAAAAAATATGTACACAGACAATGTATTTTTGAAATACAGTATACATGTGAAATGAAGTGCAGCTGTAAAATAAATTACTATTAATAAAAATAACTGATAACATTAACAAAATGAGAAAATAATGCTTTTGAGCACTCAAAGGTTATATCTGACAAATTTAAGGAATTTCGAAGTGTAATTGTGACTATGAACATCCAAAGTCAATACCTAAATCATATATAAAATATGCCTTAACTGTATATGGGAACTGGGCACAGACAATTTAGAATGGAAAGAAGTAGATCTGTATGGATGAGTTGAAGTAGGAAATGGTACTGTCTCCCCATAGGCTCCAAATATTCCCTGGTGGTCCCCACTTTGAACCTTTGGAAGCTTTGGGAATCACTCTTAACTGAAGGGCATGGACTTCATTACTATATTAAATTATCCCTTTCATCCCATTCATATTCTGTAGGTAGAGAAGGGAAGACAGTTTAGCTGAAGGGTGTCTCTGCTTATTTATTCCGCAAGAATCACTGCTTGATAAATTAAGCTAATCCTCTACAGGAATGTTCCAATCACCTCTGTAATTACTTACTATATGGAAACACAATGGATGTGGCCTTAATTACTTTGCTATAAGATACGAAGTCTTCAACACATTGTTATCTACATAAAATGGAAAGGCGCTGTGTATTCATGAAATCTTAGATTGTTAATGTGAAATGGTTTTGAAGGTCATAAGCAAACTTGCAAATTAAAAGTTGCTGATAAGACCTACTTTCACACTTTCTTTACCATATAATGGCATAAATAAGTTAGATAAAAAAGCCACATTTCCATGGTGAGAATTTGAAATCTGTTCAATTTGATTGTGCTGAAATTCCTGGTCACATAAAATTTAAAAACTAGGTTATTATCACTAGCATTTCTCCCTTGAACAGTCTGCATGATACAGTCTATCAAAGAAAATAGGCTCTAAATTAAGGCCAGTGGATTAATAATTCTGATTTAGAGCAGAGGCAATTTTAGCCTGGCTAATTTTTCATATCTGCTCAATTAACCTCATAGTGCTTTAGAACAAAAGGCAGCATGACGAGTGTCATTTAAATTAAACAAATGCCATTTATCTGTCAAGGTGCTGACTTATATCAGCCACTCCAAGCCAAGACCACAGTATCAAATGGGGTGGACGAGCAGTGAGCCACCAGGATTTAATTTTCCAGCATTTCAGAAGTCATGCACAGCATAATATGTGAAGCTTACCATTTAATGAGCTCTTCCAGATGATCCAGAAAAGCAAAACTGGGTTAGCTACCCAACCAGCATTTGTAAAATACCTAGTTTATATTCTACTATGACCCCTCTCATTGAGGAGAAGCACCTTCTTTTGGGAGTGATGTCAATGATTTCTAATTAAACACAATACCCCACATTTTACATTCAAGTCAGTTCTTTTCAGAGATTGGAAAACAGATATCATTATCCTGGCCTTCTGAATAACTTTCTGTTTAGCAGCTGCAGCCTCTAATGCTTTTCCAATAAGGCATTTCAGATCTAAATAGATACAAATTTTGAAAAGAAATTAGCTGAATATCATTATCATTTACTAGAGGAAGGAACTGTTCCTACTTAGCATTTACACTCCTTAAGTAGACAAGCATTATACATTTTCAAATCATCTATGCTTCTCTAGTCAATAATTTATCTGTTTAAGTTTGATCTCTCAGTAATTGAAAGAAAGTTTACCTAAACATTAGCTCAATAGTCACTATGTAGAAACCAACTGTATTTTGAATTTTAGCATGAAAGAGCAAAATGCCCCTTTGAGATAGAGCCATTTTCCTCTTTGTTCAATAATACGAAATTGTCTTCAGTAGTCTCTATTAAACTTATGAGGCTATATAGCCAGTCTTTGTGATCCCAGCTTTAGACTTTGATATGTATAGTACGCATTCCTTAATGAACCATTGATAATAGTAGGCTGGGAGTTTATATAGAAGGACTTAGCAGCTAAAGTTTGATTTAAACTAGTGAAGGATCATTTGAAAAAATTGTTTATCTACTTCAGCATTGTTCCCAAATAGGTCTAATAGAATCAAGTCAAACCCAGTAATCAGGGTCCTTTGAACCAAAAGATCTCTCTATTTAAAATTTCAATAAATACTGAATACCAAAAGGCATCACAGCTTGGTGGTAACAATTATTCTGTTGCTGATAAGCACAGTATTAATGATGGAGTTTTCAACTTGTTTCAACTTCAATGTTTGCAGCAATGGGTCCTGGCAAGCTCAGGAGTACCAGCCATCATGTCCTAGTCTCAGGGGGGAAAATAGAAAATTTAAAGAACTTTGTGAACAGACTTTCCACTTTGGGCATCAGCAGTAATTTAAAGATAAAACCAGATTAAGACGGAGGAGATGGATGTTTATAAGTTAGAGTGAATGCTCTTCACCTATCCCAGAATCACTCACATGTGATTCTAAGAACCGTCTGGGGCAAACTGGCATGGCACGGATTGTTTCTAAAGGGTCTGCAGGAGAAAGACGAGAGAACTTCAGTGACGGTACTTAAAGTCTTGGTCCAGTTTAGGGTGGGCTACCCTTGTGGCTCAGCTGGTAAAGAATCTGCTCACAATGCAGGAGACCTGAGTTTGATTCCTGGGTTGGGAAGATCCACTGGAGAAGGGAAAGGCTACCCACTCCAGTATTCTGGCCTAGAGAATTCCATGGACTGTCACACCACTGAGTGACTTTCACTTAGGGCGGGTTAGGAAGTACAGCTAGTCCAAAATAGTCATATTTTCATTTATTTAGGACAAGAAGTAAAGGCTGATGAATTATGTTGTAAGACTGTTCAGTATCTTGTTGAAATGACAAGTGCTGAATCTAACTTCCTAGAATCAATACTAAGGTTTTGAACAACCTTGAATATATCTGATGGATAGTCCTGTGATTTTACTGCAGATTTATACTCATAAATACTAGCAGCAAGTTCATACTCAATATTGGCAATAAACGGTGAAGTCCAGAAACTTATTTCTGTAATTTTGTTGGGATCCTTTATTTCACTGAAGGCATCAGTAATTAGAATTTTGGGACCAAGGACTTTGAGTTCGACTGAATATAGTAATGATCAGATAAATTCCTCTTTCTCATCGGATTGGATCTCCCTCTCTAGTAGTAGGAGCTCCTGCTTAGACTGAATGGAAAGAAAAGCTTGCACACTGAGGTAGTTAAAACCTATAGTTGCCTCTTGAGGTCAAAGGCCAGGCTGCTCTGACTCCATCTGGGGCCAGCTGCACCTTGACTCAGCCTCGTCAACTGTGGCCATGACCTCAGCCCTGGCTCTCCAACTTGTGATATATCTACATTTTAGCAGTAACAATTATAAAAGTCATTTCTCCTCCTCCACAGTGATTGGTGTGTACGAGTCCTCCCAATTCTTCATTCATCCAATATCTTGTATCCTACCCTACCCCTTTTAAAAGAAATTCCGGTTGGAATTTTGATGACCTTATAAACAACATTAGGTGGATCATATGCTAGCTTTAGCTTATCAAACTTACATATTTTCTTGGTACTAGTGAAATATTCTGAACAAAATGGCCCTGCATAAATATGGATTAAAGTCTATAACTTTTTGTTAGCAATTTGCAAAGTACAGACAAGAAGAATTTCATGTACCATTTTGTAAAGTCAAAGTCACATTCAAGAGAAAGCTGCTTTAATGAAAGCAGAACGTCTATCCATCTACCACTAATTAACATGAAACATCAATTGAAATGCTTTATGTAGAAATATCACTTAACAATAGTGTTTTATTTTTCTTTGAAACAATATTTCATGTTGATAATATATGCCTGAACTAAATTGAATAATATTTTATTTCCCAGGCTGGAAGATGTATTGAAAAATGTTCAATCAATTTCACATTTTGCTTTTAGAAATTATGTTCTGTGTTAAGGACAAAAATGTTCAGATTTGACACACAAAAGGACATTTCACTTAGCTAGATGCCCTTCCAGATCTTTACTGAGCCCTCTCTTACTACTCTTCACTTTGGATGGCATCTCTCTTCTTCTGAAGACTCTGACTGTCTTGAGTACAGGGATTGATATTTTGTTAATTGTGGTAATGCCTGGTACAAAATATAAGTTTTAAAAAAATAAACTGATAGTGTTGAACTTGGTTTTAATTGTAACAAAATAAAAATGATACTAGGGTTTTCTCCTTATAGAGGATGAAAAAATAAAGGTTTGTTGTACTTATAAGTAAATTTTAAAATGAATATCAAATATTTCTTATTTGCAAGGTAATCTGCGTTTAGTATGGGTGTGTGTTTGTAGGTATGCATGTTCTCCTAAGTGTTTGTGAAATGAAGAAGACATTTTTCAAAAGCAATTACAATGCTTGTTCAAGCTACATAATTACCAAAGAGGGGCAAGAACCCCTCTTTTTTACCTAAGCATGAAAGTGTGTTAGTCACACTTGAAATTTTTCAGTCACACTCTGAAAGTTGCTGAGTTATGTCGAACTCTTTGTGACCCCACAAGACTGTAGCCTGCCAGGATCCTCTGCCCATGGAGTTCTCCAGGCAAGAATACTGGAGTGGGTTGCCATTCCCTTCTCCAGGGGATCTTCCCAACTCAGGGATTGAACCTGGGTCTCCTGCACTGCAAGCAAATTCTTTACCATCTGAGCCACCCAGTAATGTGTGCTATGGACACACTGGTATAGTGATGTCCGTTATTCCAGAGCATTCTTCCCATGCCAACTGCTTCCTGTAATGCAAGAATCAGAAATTGTTAATGGATGTGGATGTGTATAGTTCTTAGAATCTAGTTCTTAGTCTTTGTATTGCAACCTATATAAGCCAGTTGTGCAATATTCTGGAAACCACAATTTAAACTGTAGCCATTTTATTTGATCATTTTTTGAATTTAAAGCCTGCTTACTTACAAAAGTGCCAGACGACTCTCCCAATGAGCAGTCTAAGTATGAAACTGCCAAATATATATGTGTGTGTGTGTGTGTGTGTATATATATATTTATACACCCCATAGACAATTGACTCTGTGCTAATAGAAAATATTTTCTATTTTTTGTGCTATCTGTGCTAATGAAATAGCATTGCAAACTGCATAAAGTGTTAGCGACAGTAATGCCAACATCCTTTAATTTTGGCATTGCAAATTATTTGTTTACCTTTGAATATGGACTTATCTGATATTCTGTGAATTTGTGCTACTTCACACAAAATAATGAGGGTATTCAATCAATCTCCAATCTCACAGTCTCATCATTAGCCATAAGCTCTAACCAACCTCCATTATTTGGCATTCTTCAAACATACCTTAAACTAATTTCTTGCGTCCTCTTTCACTCAGCAATTTCAGTCCTGTATATCTTATTATCCAATGTCTGAAAACGGTTACCTAAAAGTATATTTTATGCAGTTTTGTAGTTATTTATGGTGGAAAGGCAAGTCCAATTATAATTACTACATCATGGTCAGAAGTAGAAGTGTCTCAATGAAATATTCAAATATATAATCTAAATTCTTTCCAGGAAAGTAGAACTAGTATGTGGCAGGTCTGTGAAAACTATGAAGTCATTATACTTACATTAGATGGTATGTTGAATTTAATAGGTGAATAATTGAATGATTCAGGATTAATACATAGCCTATTTAATTTTCTCTCCAGCCCTCTTTTCTAATTTCTGAACTGTTCTCTGTCCTGTGATGGTATTCATTACATCTTTGGCTCATAAAAAGTTTCTGTTAATGTTTTATTACCAAGTTGTTGCAAATACTCAGTGGAAACTATACAAGTTAAATTTACTATTTCTTAAAATCTTCTCATATGATTTTGGCTATGTAAAGAAAACAAATATTTTGTACTGATTAGAATGAGTTCCTAGAACTTTTTAATAATTAGATTTACCCCACACATCTTTTTCTAACAAGATGA
>NW_011495049.1:10652572-10655964 GCF_000754665.1 Bison bison bison | reverse complement strand
TAACAAGATGACTTAAATTTACTCTTAAATCTATAGCCTTATATAAAGATTTATTTTCATGTTATAAAACTGACTTTCACTTTGAACACTAAATTAATATAACAGTATTTGCATATTCAGGGTGTTTCCAGAAAGTAGATTTGCTATATATGTTCAAATGTACCATATAAAACCAGGTTCAATTTGTGCATCTTAAATTTGAAAATATATCCAATATAGAGTACATAGGCTCTCAAAAGCATTCTTATTGATGGCTTTTTAGAAAGCATTTGCACTATAAATGATACATCAAAATTCATAACAGATTTTGCAGGCATTGTCTCAATTTTTATGGTGATTTCCTTTCTAAAACTTTTCCATCAGTCCTATTTCTTTCATTTCTTAGAAGAGGCTTTTTGTTTCAGCCCACAGTCTAATGTGAAATTGTAAAATTCTGGCTAATTGCCCCTCATAATAAACCACTGCATTGTATCTTTTATTCACAACACAGTTTGGCATCTGTACTGTTGAGGTCAGTGGTTTAACACAAATCAGATATGCTTAGAAAACTGAGTAAGTCTTAGGGTTATTTAAAAAGTGATATAAAATCTATCCATATTTCATGGAAAATTCATAGGAATCATTTTAATTTAAGAACATTTCTTAACAAAAAAATGTAAGTTTAAAGAGACCCAGATTGAAGCTAAAATTTTGCCTTGTCATATAAATCAGTAGAAGGACCATTTTATGCTGCAATGATTATATTAGAAATAATGCTGAATGAGGACACATCAAGATAGCAGAATGGGACATGGAACTCACCTCCTCCTACAGATACATCTAAAATAAATCTGCATGTAGAGTAATCCTCAGAATACCAGCTGAATGCTTGCCGTATCGCAGGCAACCAAAATTGCTAGAAAGGTCATCATGTAACTGGGTAGGATGAAAGAATTTTGTTAAATAGGATCGGGGCTACACCTGTGTCCCTGGGAGGGAGTTGTGAAAGTGAAAATATTCCCTCTCCTTGCAGAGCTCTTTCACTGATGGGGAGATTAGCTGAGACAGAAAGGGAACTTCAGAGGATCAGAGAAAAGTTTAGAAGCTGGCTTGCGTCAGGGAGAGCAGAGAGAGATCAGCACAGAGGGTCCTAGCCAACTCCCTGTACTCCCTAGCCTGAGATGCACATCTTCTGGTACCCTGGGGGACTGCGTGCTGAAATTCAGACTTTTATTACAGACTTGAGGGGAGGCCTGGGGTTGGCTGGACAAAGAGAGCCTCAAGGCTTGAGTCGCAACAGGAGATGTGCACAAATACAAATTTCTATATATTAAATAGATAAACAACAAGGACAGGAAACTATATCGAATGTCCTGTAATAACCCATAATGGAAAATTATATATATATATGTATATTAATATATATATGAAACTGAATCACTTTGCTATATACCAGAAACTAACATTATAAATCAACCATGCTCCAGTAAAAAAAATAAACTGAAATCATACTAAGAATGAACCCCAGAATCTTGATTTTATGACTCAAGATAGATTTTTTTCAAAGATCTTTCATAGATTTAGATGATTTGCTTTTCAAATAGAATATACAACAAGCATTTTGACTGGGACTTTCAAGTATGTGGCTGCCTGTATTGTATGTGTTATTTCTGTTGCAAGTAGAAAACATCCTCTGTCCCCAAATTACCTCCCTTTAAGGCTTCCCTGGTGGCTCAGAGGTTAAAGCATCTGCCTCCAGTGCGGGAGACCCGGGTTTGATCCCTGGGTGGGGAAGATCCCCTGGAGAAGGAAACGGTAACCCACTCCAGTATTCTTGCCTGGAGAATCCCATGGATGGAGAAGCTTGGTAGGCCACAGTCCACAGGGTCGCAAAGAATCGGACATGACTGAGTGACTTCACAAGCCTGTAAAGGTACTTGAAATGCCAACATTTTAAATTCATTCCCTTTGTTCTTAAAATTATAAACTTTTTTGTACCTTTGTTTTGGAATTGTTTATCAATTAACCAAATGTTTACTAAACATCAACCTTGTACCAAACTATGCTTCAGTTTAGTTCAGTCACAGTTGTGTCCGACTCTTTGCAATCCCATGAATTGCAACACGCCAGGCCTCCCTATCCATCACCAACTCTTGGAGTTCACTCAAACTCAAGTCCATCTAGTCAGTGATGCCATCCAGCCATCTCATCCTCTGTCGTCCCCTTCTCCTCCTGCCCCCAATCCCTCCCAGCATCACAGTCTTTTCCAATGAGTCAACTCTTCGCATGAGGTGGCCAAAGTATTGGAGTTTCAGCTTTAGCGTCAGTCCTTCCAAAGAACACCCAGGACTGATGTCCTTTAGAATGGACTGGATGGATCTCCTTGCAGTCCAAGGGACTCTCAAGAGTCTTCTCCAACACCACAGTTCAAAAGCTTAGGGATACACAGAAAGGTAAGACAGAGCACTGTGACAGAGGCATGTAAAAGTGAAAAGTGAAAGCGAAGTCGCTCAGTCATGTCCGACTCTTTGCAACTCCTTGGACTTGTAGCCCACCAGGCTCCTCCGTCCACGGGATTTTCCAGGCAAGAATACTGGAGTCTGTTGCCATTTCCTTCTCCAGGAGATCTTCCTGACCCAGGGATTGAACCCAGGTCTCCCACATTGTAGGCAGATGCTTTACTGTCTGAGCCACCAGGGAAGTCATGGAGGTGCTATTTTATGTGACATGGTGACAGAGGTCTCAGATGAAGTGACATAGAAGCAGAGACCTGAATGATACTGAGGAATGCGTACTGGGTAACTCTGGAAAGAGAATTCCAAACAACAGTTCCTATAGAGCACTTGAAATGGAAGTATGTTTGTGAAACAGTGGGACAGCATTGCCAGAATGAAACAGGTATGGAAAATGTTAAAAAATAAGTTCAGAGACCCTTCCAGGAATACCAGTGGCTTGGACCTTCTAGAAGAATTCCCAACCCCCATTCTTGTTTTTCTTATCACATGTATCTAATCAATTCCATCAAATCAGATGTCAGTGTATCTCAGAACCATTTGACAGAAACCCCCCTACTGTATGTCCACTTTCACTGTTTTAGTTTAATTTGCTAATATTCTTACCTTGGTATTAAAAATACCTCCTAACTTAAGTCTTTTCGAGAAGTACATGGCCTTAAAGAAATAGTTAAACTCCCTAAGGCCCTAGGTAACATATTTAAAGGCAGGACTCTGAGTTCAGTTCAGTTAAGTCGCTCAGTCGTGTCCGACTTTTTCGACCCCATGAATCGCAGCACGCCAGGCCTCCCTGTCCATCACCAACTCCTGAAGTTCACTGAGACTCATGTCCATCGAGTCAGCGATGCCATCCAGCCATCTCATCCTCTGTCATCCCCTTCTCCTCCTGCCCCCAATCCC
>NW_011495049.1:10646104-10652472 GCF_000754665.1 Bison bison bison | reverse complement strand
CCTCCCAGCATCAGAGTCTTTTCCAATGAGTCAACTCTTCGCATGAGGTGGCCAAAGTACTGGAGTTTCAGCTTTAGCATCATTCCTTCCAAAGAAATCCCAGGGCTGATCTCCTTCAGAATGGACTGGTTGGATCTCCTTGCAGTCCAAGGGACTCTCAAGAGTCTTCTCCAACACCACAGTTCAAAAGCATCAATTCTTCGGCTCTCAGCCGCCTTCACAGTCCAACTCTCACATCCATACATGACCACTGGAAAAACCATAGCCTTGACTAGACAGACCTTTGTTGGCAAAGTAATGTCTCTGCTTTTGAATATGCTATCTAGATTGGACATAACTTTCCTTCCAAGGAGTAACCGTCTTTTTAATTTCATGGCTGCAGTCACCATCTGCAGTGATTTTGAGTAGACATTCCTTAAACATGTGCCTTATTTGAATCTGAATGTTTTTGTTTCATAATTTCAGTTTTATATATTCCTATCAGAATTTTCATCCCATCCTCCTACCAAAAAATCAAATCTTTAAGCTTTATAGTTCTTTGCTTGATTAAATATCTCAATAAATAAGATGGTATACTTTTAAATTCTTAATTTATGTAATCCTTTTCAATTCAATAGTAATCTACATTCCCTACCATCATCTCCTGACTCTTCTGAATCATATACACACATATATCTCTCTTGCACTGATAATCAACCAAACTCTAGTACTTTATCAGAGCTCAGGCATTTTTATAGATCTGCTTCTTTGCCTTTCTCTTTTATGTAAATGCATATGTCTACGTCCTCTGCTTTGATAGCTGTTTGGCCTTCTAATGGGTTAGAATAAAGCTAATTTTCCATCAAGAACTAGTTCATTTTTTTTTCTGTTAGCAATTGGCAAATGTGGTTTACCTCCAATGTACTCCACATCTGTTGTAGCACTTGAGACATTGACACAAGTAAATTATGTAAAGTTGATATGTAATATTAAATATGCAATATTAAACATTTAACTTCTTGGTTCTCCATTAGAGTGTGAACTTATTGAAAGCAAGACTATACTTCATTAATTTTTGATTCACAATTATAAAATTCATGGACCAGCTATACTCTGATGAAATGTTTGCTAAATGATTGAATAAGTTTAGTATGTTAAATTGACAAAAATCTGTGTTTAAAATTTAGACCCTATTCTCAAGAGTCCATAAGCATGTTAAATTAATGATGTTCTAGACTCATTAATTTAAAAATTCCAATCCTTAAAGTTTAACTTTTTGGAAAGATATACTAAATCTCTTTCACAGGAGACTTAAATATTTTTTATCAGTTTATAATAATTTTTTGAACTCATATTTATTTCATGTACTTTATTATCTGTTTTAAAAAGACCTCTGTTATTTATTGATATGTTTCAACTACTACTTTAAATCCAGGCATAAATTTTTCCAAATCACTCATTCACTGCCTGTTCAGAATCAATTTCATGTATTTTTATTTCCAAAGCACTTGATTTAATAGAAAATCAAGTAACTGGGGGTGCAAGATGAGAAGAGGAGGAACAGAAAGGGAAATAAGGAAACCTAGAATAAAGTAGAATCAATTAGCCAAAGGAAGAGAGAGACGTTGGACAGTGTATCAGAATAAGATGGGGACTTATGCTTATGTACATAGTTCAGTCACTCAGTCTTGTCCAACTCTTTGCAACCCCATGACTGCAGCATGTCAGGCTTCCGTGTTCATCACCAACTCCCGGAGTTTACCCAAACTCATGTTCATGGAGTCAGTGATGCCATGCAACCATCTCATCCTCTGTTGTCCCTTTCTTCTCCCGCCTTCAATTTTTCCCAGCATCAGGGTCTTTTCCAATGAATCAGCTCTTTGCATCAGGTAGTCAAAATATTGGAATGTCAGCTTCAACATCAGTCCTTCCAATGAACCCTCAGGACTTACCTCCTTTAGGATGGAGTCCAAGGGACTCTCAAGTCTTCTTCAACACCACAGTTCAAAAGCATCAATTCTTCAGTGCTCAGGTTTCTCTATGGTCCAACTCTCACATCCATACATGACTACTGGAAGAGCCATAGCTTTGACTAGATGGACCTTTGTTGGCAAAGTAATGTTTCTCCTTTTTAATATGCTGTCTAGGTTAGTCATAACTTTCCTGTCAAGGAGAAAGCATCTTTTAATTTCGTGGCTGCAGTCACCATCTGCAGTTATTTTGGGGCCCAAAAATATAATCTGTCACTGTTTCCACTCTTTCCTCATCTCTTTGCCATGAAGTGATGGGGCCAGATGCCATGATCTTAGTTTTCTGAATGTTGAGCTTTAAGCCAACTTTTTCACTCTCCTCTTTCACTGTCATCAAGAGGCTCTTTAGTTCTTCTTCACTTTTTGCCATAATGTGGTGTCATCTGCATATCTGAGGTTATTGATATTTCTCCTGGCAGTCTTGATTCCAGCTTGTGCTTCTTCCAGCCCAGCATTTCTCATGATGTACCCTGCATATAACTTAAATAAGCAGGGTGACAATATACAGCCTTGACATACTCCTTTTCCTATTTGGAACCAGTCTGTTGTTCCATGTCCAGTTCTAACTGTTGCTTCCTGACCTGCATACAAATTTCTCAAGAGGCAGGTCAAGTGATTTGGTATTCCCATCTCTTTCAGAATTTTCCACAGTTTATTGTGATCCACACAGTCAAAGGCTTTGGCATAGTCAATAAAGCAGAAATAGATGGTTTTCTGGAACTCTCTTGCTTTTTTGATGACCCAGCAGGTGTTGGCAATTTGATCTCTGGTTCCTCTGCCTTTTCTAAATCCAGCTTGAACATCTGGAAGTTCACAGTTCACATACCATTGAAGCCTTGTTTGGAGAATTTTAAACATTACTTGACTAGTATGTGAAATGAGTGCAATTGTGTGGTAGTTAGAGCATTTTTTGGCATTGCCTTTGTGATTGGAATGAAAACTGACCTTTTCCAGTCCTGTGGCCACTGCTGAGTTTTCCAAATTTGCTGGCATATTGAGTGCAGTTCTTTCACAGCATCATCTTTCAGGATTTGAAATAGCTCAACTAGTATCCCATCACCTCCACTAGCTACTGGAGACCAGTGGAGAAATAACTCCAAAAAGAATGAAGAGACAGAGCCAAAGCAAAAACAGTAACCAGTTGTGAATGTGACTGGTGATGGAAGCGAGGTCCAATGCTGTAAAGAGAAATATTGCATAAGAACCTGGAATGTTAGGTCCATGAATCAAGGCAAATTGGAAGTGGTCAAACAGGAGATGCCAAGAGTAAAATTAACGTTTTAGGAATCAGCAAACTAAAACGGACTGGAATGGGTGAATTTAACTCAGATAACCATTATATCTGCTACTGTGGGCAAGAATCCCTTAGAAGAAATGGAGTAGCCATCATAGTCAACAAAGAGTCCAAAATGCAGTACTTGGATGCAATCTCCTAAATGACAGAATGACCTCTGTTTGTTTCCAAGGCAAAGCATTCAATATGACAGTCATCCAAGTATATGCCCCAGCCAGTAATGCTGAAGAAGCTGAAGTAGAATGGTTTTATGAAGACCTACAAGAACTTCTAGAACTAACACCCAAAAAAGATGTCCTTTTCATTACTGGGGACTGGAATGCAAAAGTAGGAAGTCAAGAAACACCTGGAGCAACAGACACATTTGGCATTGGAGTACAGAATGAAGCAGGGCAAAGGCTAATAGAGTTTTGCCAAGAGAACACACTGGTCATAGCAAACACTGTCTTCCAACAACACAAGATCAGTCTCTACACATGGACATCACCAGATGGTCAACACCGAAATCACGTTGATTATATTCTTTGCAGCCAAAGGTGGAGAAGTTCTATACAGCAACAAAAACAAGACCAGGAGCTGCCTGTGGCTCAGATCATGAACTCCTTATTGCCAAATTCACACTTAAATTGAAAAAAGTAGGGAAAACCACTAGACCATTCAGGTATGACCTAAATCAAATCCCTTACGGTTTTACAGTGTAAGTGAGAAATAGATTTAAGGGGCTAGATCTGATAGACAGAGTACCTGATGAACTATGGACGGAGGTTCGTGACATTGTACAGGAGACTGGGAGCAAGACCATCCCCAAGAAAGAGAAATGAAAAAAAGCAAAATGGCTGTCCGGGGAGGCCTTACAAATAGCTGTGAAAAGAAGAGAAGTGAAAAGCAAAGGAGAAAAGGAAAGGTATACCCATTTGAATGCAGAGTTCCAAAGAACAGCAAGGACAGGTAAGAAAGCCTTCCTCAGTGATCAATGCAAAGAAATAGAGGAAAATAATAGAATGGGAAAGACTAGAGATCTCAAGAAAATTAGAGATAACAAGGGAACATTTCATGCAAAGATGGGCTCAATAAAGGACAGAAATGGTATGGACCTAACAGAAGCAGAAGATATTAAGAAGAGGTGCAAGAATACACAGAAGAACTGTACAAAAAAGATCTTCACGACTCAGATAATCACAATGGTGTGATCACTCATCTAGAGCCAGACATCCTGGAATGTGAAGTCAAGTGGGCCTTATGTAGATGATATGAATGTAAATTTATACTTCAAAAAACACAATTGTGAGGAGGGAAGAGATAAGATAGTATAGTGAGGACAGAAGTGTTTGGGACTTTTATTAAGAGTTTAGATTGTACCATCTTTTTTAAAGCATGAATGATTTAATCATATTTCTATTTAAAGAATAAGAAACAGACATGGAGGTGGGTGGAAAGTTAAATTTGTGAGATAGGGAAAAAATGTAGGAGTTTTGGAAAAAGTTAGATATGTGAATACAGGACCGAGAGCCAGGAAAGGGAATCATTTTAGAATTCAGAATGATGAAATTACCTCTGGTGGTATTGTTCTTAGAAGAACATCTTTCTTCTTCTTATATCATAATTAGTTTTGCTGTGATTAACTGAAGCAGCCTGTACTTGGATCTATTATAATTACTCAAACTGTTATTTTTAATTGAGCCATGCATAATTCTAATGTGCTTGTCTGGCAGTTCATATCTTTGGAGATATTTCTTTCTTATGAAGTTTTAAAATCCTCTTTTATAGTCAGCTTTTCAACAATAACCACCACAAATAATCTAACAGAAGTTATGGTCTATAACATGGTGCCAGTGGATTTGGAACTAGTGTATTTGGGTGTGTACATTTATTAGTTGGAAGGTACAGTATCTGATTTTAAGACCTATTATAAAGCTACAGAAATCAAGGGAATATGAAATTAATGCAAGATTACATAGTAAGACCAAGGTAACAAAACAGATAATGCAGAAGTAGATTGAACATTCAGTAAGTTGATTTTTTTTTTTTCCCCAACACATGCACTAAATAAAAAATTAAGAATTCTTGTTTTCATGTTCACAGCTGGACATCCCTAAAGGAATAAAATGAATCTTAATGTCTGCCTCACACCGTACATTTTTAATTTGAGATGTATTATAAACAGAAATGTGAAGAATAAATTGTCAAGTTTCTGAAATAAACAGCATACTTTTACAACCTTAGAGTTAGAAAAGGCTTAAAGAAAAGAAACATAGAAGAAAAACAAAAGGCTAATTATACTTAATTTAAAATTTCTGTTCATAAAAATACCACAGAGGAAAATGAAAATGCAAGCCATAAAGGGAAGAAAATAACCATTGTGATTTGACATGGTAGCAGTTGCATTGGGATATATAAAGAATGCTTATAACTCAATAATAAAATGATCAACAACTCCAACAGCTCCCCTGTCCCCCTAAAAGCCAAAGACATAAACAGATACTTTTAAAAAGACACATACAAATGAAGGCATGTAAGCATATGAAAAGGTTTTTAGTAGCATTAATCATCAGGAAAATGGAAATTAAAACCATGGGATACCACAATATAACATTTTCTTTAAGGTATCAACATACAGTTATGACTTAGCAATTATGTTCATTAATTATCAATGAGTGATGAAAAAATATTACAAAAGGTTCATAGTGGCTTTATAGCTAAAAACAGAAAACAATCCAAATGTTCAGTAACAGGAAAAGGATCGATCAATTTGTAATTTTGTCATGCAGTTGAATACTTCTCAACAGTAAATGGGAATGAACAACTGACACGTAAAACATCAGGTCAGATCAGATCAGTGGCTCAGTCGTGTCTGACTCTCTGTGACCCCATGAATCGCAGCACGCCAGGCCTCCTGTCCATCACCAACTCCCGGAGTTCACCCAGACGCACGTCCATCGAGTCAGTGATGCCATCCAGCCATCTCATCCTCTGTTGTCCCCTTCTCCTCCTGCCCTCAATCCCTCCCAGCATCAGAGTCTTTTCCAATGAATCCACTCTTCACATGAGGTGGCCAAAGTACTGGA
>NW_011495049.1:10640323-10644987 GCF_000754665.1 Bison bison bison | reverse complement strand
ATAATCCTTGATATAAGAAAAGGTGGAATGGAATCTTTTCTAACTGTTTTAACTCAAAATTAAGGATGTTCAATTCCGTCATAAAACTTCCCTCTTTCTAACATAAACTCGAAACACAGTCCAAAATTTGACTTGTCAATTGAAGTATATTGATAAGCATTTATAAAGCATTCATTTAAAGAATTGTACAGATCTAACTTGAATGGTTTTTTAAATGACTCAGAAGTATCAGCATGTTCAAATAATATTTAAATGGTTTAAATTATTTTACTTCCCCAGGTATAAATCTCACTTTCTTAAGAAATTGTGCGGTGCCTTTTGGGGGGGTTTTCTCTTGCATTTGTTTTTTTAAGTTCTACTTTGCATTGTTGATGCGCTGTTACTTTTATCAGACTCCCTTTTCATTTATGACATCTTAAATGTTAGGCTCCATTTCTGTTTCGGTTACTTGTATCCTTCAATCTTCACATAACATGCACATACTAAATGTTTAATAAACTTTAAGCAAGAATGGCAACATAAACAGAACTTACTACATTCCCAGGGTCACAAACACATATATTATTGGGGTAATACAAATGGCTACCTAAAAATGAACAGAATTTAAAGTTGAGGGAGGAATTACCTCATGGTTTATGTCCTATGGAGATTAACTAGTTTTTGTTTTATGGAAGTTAGCTAGTGAACTTTTGGCATTAGATAGATATGCAGACACATGAACATACAAAGTACTTGATGTAGTCTGTGTAAATGAATATTTATAAGGAAAGCCTTGAAGATTTATTCTACTTCTTCACAGATCTGACTAAATTTCACCACTTTATTCATTGCTAGGGCTTGTCTGAATATTACTCAATTACCCAAATGTTTTGTTTTTATATGCCTTAGGTCCTCCCAACCTTAACTTAGATTAAAACCACACACACACAAAAATCCATTTTTAAAGCTGCACAAAGAAAACACTACATCAAAACTGTTAATATACACCTCAAACAGAAAACATGCATGTCTTCATTTGTCTTTCAGCTCATTTATGTCAGCCTATATCTTACTGGCAAAAATTGCTTTCCAGCTCTAGACAATCTAATTTGACTGTGATGCTTTCTGGCACTTGAGTATAACGTGTTCCTTTGGTTCAAGTAAAAGATTTGCAAAACCAGTCCAAAAGCTTTATTATCAGGGCAGAGCATCAATGCATTTCTTGGACATTCATCACAAACAGAATGTGTGAAAGCTGGAGGAGAATGAATCATCCTAGATTACCTATCTAGGACTTGAGAGGCCTACCACAAAACAGCAACAGCAGAGATTAACTTGCTGGAGTCCCCAGGAAATTTACAGAGGCTGTTCTGTGGAGAAATAGAAACCCCATTTGCAAGATCCTTACCTGTGAAAGGTGTCTTAAATCAGAGGAAGCCTGGACATGAAAATTCTGTGAGGGTGCCCCGCAGTTCAAGGTAATCTTGATAATCTTTCCAACAGTCTCCTTTTTCACTAGATGTTTTTAATCTTTAAAAACATATGTATATTTACATGCAGAATAGCTTGACTCAGAAATAGAAATTTAAAATTGATGTTACCATGGGAAGTTTTATATCGTTCTGGAAAGATATTCAGGTAGGGACCCTAAATCTCATGCTTTTGCTCGGGGAGTGAACTGTGGTTGGATACATTCATGTATCCCCTTTCTAGCCACCAATTTTCTGTCATCACTCCCAGTAAGTGGTCTTTCTAGACATTTTAATCAATTAGTGTGGCCTAGTAAGGTTATACACAGGCATTCTCAACTGGTTAAAATGTCAACCTTTCTCTATGCTGATCATCTTTCCAGTTTCTACTTCAGTGATTTCCCTCATAAGCATACTGCATTGACCTTGAAAGAATCCAAAATAGCTAGCTACTTTTCAAAGATTTTGGGATTCCCGTCTCTCTGTAAGCAGAGTATGTTTGAAAAAAATTGCCTTCCTACTCTACAAAGATATGCCTGTGTATCTGATATTCTTGTTTGAGATGTTCATTTGGACTTAGGCACTGAGGACTCTGGATGAAATAATATTCGAAATAATCTTAAAATCCACATTTAATGTATTAAGCTAAGATTAAAATGTCATTGCTTGCTGGTAGAACATAGTTAGGAAACCAATTACTTTCTTTCTCATCACTTGCACTCTGTATATTGAGACAGAACAGGGCATCCCAGTCAAAATGTATAATTTAATATGAAAATGTGTCTCTACATAAGAAAAAAATATATATCCTTGATCATCAAAAGGCATCCCTGGAGAGTACCATTTATTAATAGAATATTTAAAGGAAATAATTCTTTTTTTTTACTTGTTTGTTTTGGACACTAAATATAAGGGCTTAAAAGGACCTCAAGTCAATCACTGTATTGGTCATGATGGAAGAATCTGGTGAATTCTGGTAGTCTGGCTACCAGAACTAATTTAAGAATCCCTCCTATTCCTTTCGGTTGTGTGTGTCCTTTTATTATTCTCCATAGAGCTTCTGGACCTTTTGCTTATTCTGGGTCTTTCTTTCTTCATCTTCCTTTGTCATTAATACTAAGCTTTCCACTCAGAATGAAAATCCAATACATTTATCTGGATTTGCACACTTCATAGCTTGTTGTCATTTCCCTAAAGTGTGTTCAAACTTCTGTGTCTACTATCTAAAAAGTATATTTTTTGTTAGAAATGTATATATTATTACAATATCTTGCTCCACTTGATTGACTATATTTTTGCCATATTAATTACATTTTAAACATTTAGAACAATAAAATGGGTCATTAGTTTGTCCTGAAGAAAAATGTTGAGTAATTTCATTCTTCTTTCACTTGTAAATGCTTTTTCCTTGGTGTGTTTTAAAGAACAAGAGTTTCCTAACCATTTCAGAGCGAGACTTATTCCAAGTTGGATAGATGCTGCTGAGCTCAGTATTGGAGTTTGGGGCTTGTCAAGCAATTCTAATTTACAAGTTTAAACTTCTGAAATTACCAGCAAAAGCAATTAGAGACAAAGTATTGTAAAACTGAGATTTCCAAGGGAATATGACATTGATTACACCATCTTGAATTGAAGATTGATTTGGTTTCTTTATTATAATAGCTTTAATATTACTTCTATTTGTGAAAAAATTCATTTTTATAAAAATAAGAACTTCACAATGAAACAAATGAACATAACATTGCTGTCTTTATTCAGTCTATAACGGGAGAGATTAGAAGTTAATTTATGCCAGAAACCAAAGTCTAGACATGGTTGTACAATAAACATTACCAGCAGCAGTAATCAGGCCATGGATTAACTTGATCCCAAGCACTCATTTGTTTTGTAATTCAGCTTTCTGAATCCTAGCTTCAAGGACATGTTTTATAAATTAAAACATGTGAATCCTGCCACAACAAAGAATATATCAAATAAACCAGTGAAGGAGGTAAGGATTCTGCTTTTTAAATCTAAAAATATATTCATATCTAGACCTCTATTCAAACCCATTATTTCTGAGAGCTGCAAAAAAAAGGAGAAAATGTGCAAACGTTTCCTTTGTTAGTCATGACAATTACCTCTGACTGCTTTAGAATTTAGAGCCAATAGTTTCTCCTTTGTCTATTGTGGTGCCAGAAAACAATGTATCTAAAGCTCCCATAGCTATTGTCTGTCTTATTCTCCAGAATATGTTTACTCTAGGGTTATATAAAAATTACATAACTTGGTTTGTATGTTTAATTTGTAACATATACATTGAATCCCCATTGTATGAGGAATGGGGCAGATATATTGGAGATTTATCTCTAGTATATAACCAGGGCAGAGAAGGCAATGGCACCCCACTCCAGTACTCTTGCCTGGAAAATCCCATGGACGGAGGAGGCTGTTAGGCTGCAATTCATGGGGTCGCTAAGAGTCGGACACAACTAAGTGACTTCCCTTTCACTTTTCACTTTCATGCATTGGAGAAGGAAATGGCAACCCACTCCAGTATTCTTGCCTGGAGGGTCCCAGGGACGGGGGAGCCTGGTGGGCTGCCGTCTATGGGGTCGCACAGAGTCGGACACGACTGAAGTGACTTAGTATAGCATAGCATAGCATATAACCAGGGATTTCTGGTGGCTAAGACGGTAAGGAATCTGCCTGCAGTGTGGGAGACCCAGTTTCCATACCTGAGTTGGGAAGATACCTTGGAGAAGGGAATGGAAACCCACTCCAGTATTCTTCCATGGAGAAGCCTGGCAGTCTCTGGGGTTGTAAAGAGTTGAACACAACTGAGCAACTAACATATATATTTGGCGATAAAGATACATATTTAATGTCATAGTCACATTTAACTATGATTTTTTAAGAAGAACTGCAATACTTTCTCAAATTATTTGCCTATAAATTGAAATTATCTAAAATTTTTCACATAAAATAATATATATTATAGAAACTATGGTAACTATGAAAAAATTTAAAAGAAATAATGTCAAAGTACCCAAGTAGACAAACTTTTCATGCTTTGATATAGTGGGACAAAAGGTATCACTTTGTTTCAAGTCACAAATACACACCTGTGTTATATCACCATCATTCCAAAGGAATTCCAAACAAGAATCAGTAATGTGGATTAATCTCAGTAATGCAGAACAATATTAAGACACTTCATTTTTGATGACTGATAAT
>NW_011495049.1:10639479-10640223 GCF_000754665.1 Bison bison bison | reverse complement strand
GACTCAATGGACATGGGTTTGGGTGGACTCTGGGAGTTGGTGATGGACAGGAAGGCCTGGCGTGCTGTGGTTCATGGGGTCACAAAGAGTCAGACACGACTGAACGACTGAACTGAACTGAAAGGTACGTTTGTTACAGCTGATAAACCTACATCAAACACATCATGATCGTGCAATGCCCACAGTTAAAGTTCACTCTTGGTGTTGCGTATTCTGTGGACTTGGACAAATAATAGCATGTAGCCACCATTATGTTATCAGAGTAGTTTCACTGCCCCCAAAATTCTCTGTACTACTCTTACTCCTTTCTCTCTCCCCACTAACCTCTTCCCCTGGTAGCTCAGCTGGTAAAGAGAGTTCACCTGCAATGCTGGAGAGCTGGGTTCAATCCTGGATTGGGAGGATCCCCTGGAGAAGGGAAGGGCTACGATGCGGGGAGCGAGCTCCGCCTCTGGCAAAGGTCATGAGGAAGGAGGCTTGGCATACGCAAAGGCGGGATCAAGCCTCAGGAGTCTCCCTGGAAATTCTCGAGCAATCTACCCCCAAAACCAGAGTCTGCCTACTTTCTGCTTTGTGCTTTCACCTACACCTCTGACTTTACGGGGGGCTGTCCCCCACGACCTCTCTGAAAAAAGAGTTAGCTTACAGCTCCAGTTAATAATTCCTGGGTGTGACAGTGTTTAACCTACAAACTCCTTTGGAAATCCTCTAGCCTGCCTGAATAGGTTTTTCCGGCCACATGTG
>NW_011495049.1:10638610-10639379 GCF_000754665.1 Bison bison bison | reverse complement strand
AGGAATTCCAAACAAGAATCAGTAATGTGGATTAATCTCAGTAATGCAGAACAATATTAAGACACACTTCATTTTTGATGACTGATAATACTTCCTATATTAGTAGTGACACACTTGCTATTATGTTTTTAGCCATGGTTTTAAGAGTAAAGAAATTAAAAACTCCCTAGTAAATGATATACTTTCATCACTTGTTCTGTTGCAATATTGCATTCACATTACTTGTATTTCTGCAATTCAGATACAGTTTTCTACATTTATATAGAGTTCAGATGGGTTTGAAACATATCCTACTCCTTCTCAAAGAAAAGTAGTTAATGCTGTTTTTGCTGGTACACCTAGTACTTTGATAACATTTTGAAAAATATACTTTCTAGAGCAGTTTTAGGTTCACAGCAAAATTGACCAAAAGATACACAGACTTCCCATATATACCCTGCCTACACACATGTGTTTGTTGTTTAGTCACTAAGTCCTGTCCAACTCTCTTGCAACCTTGTGGACTGCCAGGCTTCTCTATCCATGGGGTTTTCCAGGCAAGAACACTGAAATTGGTTGTCCTTTCCTTCTCCAGAGGATCTTCCTGACACAGGGATCGAACCCATATCTCTGGCATTGGCAGGTGGTTTCTTTACCACTGAGCCACCTGGGAAGCCTTTCACACAAGCCCATCATCCCCCTTTTCAATATCCACCCCCCAAAACTCCAATACTTTGGCCATCTGATGTGAAGAGCTGATTCATTTGAAAAGACCCTGATGCTGGGAAAG
>NW_011495049.1:10637885-10638376 GCF_000754665.1 Bison bison bison | reverse complement strand
CCCCAAGAAAAATAGTTTTATCTTATCCTAGCTCAGTGGCACAATTAATTATAAAAGGAGGAAAAAGAAGTGTGGAACTTTTAAAAAAAAAGTAGCAAATATAGTAATTCCATTCAATAAGGATCAACTGCAAGTCTTTTACAAAATAGTGATGATTGGCAAGTTGCCCTGATAGATTTCAGGGGTCAAATTTTGTTTCATTTGCCCTCAAGCCCCGACAGTCGTTAAAAGTTCAAAAATGTTAGATTGGCAGTTTGAGGATACCTGTGGAACTTTCCAACCGTATGTAGTTCTATGCTCCACTTTACCCTGTGGGGGAGGGACGTGCTGTCTCAAATAGGAGATACTCAGAGAAGGGTTTTCTCAATTTCTTAGTTATCAACAGGAGGTACAATTAACAATACTTTATATATTGTTATAAATACATAAATATAAATATATTTGCCTAATTACAGTTTGCCTAATTAGATATGGGTATAAATAAAATATAA
>NW_011495049.1:10637068-10637688 GCF_000754665.1 Bison bison bison | reverse complement strand
TATCCTCTGTGCATAACTTAAGGTATAAAAACTACTTTGAAAAATAAAGTACGGGCCTTGTTCACCGAAACTTGGTCTCCCCATGTCGTTCTTTCTCTTACCTTCTGGCTGAATTATTCAGCCTCTTTTCTACACTGAATTTCCTCACTGAGCTATCCTCATTCTATTACTCTTTATATCCTTAATTAACATTTAATTAAGCAATTGTTTCCTGATCCTCGCCGACGCCGTCCCCGCTTCGAATACCCTGGATCAGCCGGGGCTGGTCCCCGGCAAGTGGCGCCTGAACAGGGACCAAGAGTTCCCCACTTTTATTGAAAGTGTCAAAGGGGTTTGAGAGAAAACCCGGTTTCTAGAGTTAAAAGGCCAAAGAAAAGCCTGATCTTTTAAAAGCTAAAAGCTTTATCTTCTCTTATACTTAATTTTCTGACATGGGTAACACTGAAACTAAGAATGGCAACTCTTTATACAAGTAATCTTGAAACTGTTAAAGAGGCTACTGTTAATTTAGATACTTGGGTGAAGGTAAAAAACAACTAAAAACTTATCCTATAAATATGATTAAAAATGTTCTGGACCCTCGTCATGAGGCTGTGGGATAGCCTATGGGAGAGGCTATA
>NW_011495049.1:10615899-10636968 GCF_000754665.1 Bison bison bison | reverse complement strand
TGGCTGAATTATTCAGCCTCTTTTCTACACTGAATTTCCTCACTGAGCTATCCTCATTCTATTACTCTTTATATCCTTAATTAACATTTAATTAAGCAATTGTTTCCTGATCCTCGCCGACGCCGTCCCCGCTTCGAATACCCTGGATCAGCCGGGGCTGGTCCCCGGCACTACCCACTCCAGTATTCTGGCCGAGAGAATTCCATGGACCATATAGTCCATGAAGTCACAAAGAGTCGGATAGGACTGAATGACTTTGACTTCTGCTTTTTCCCCAACCTCTAGCAACTGTTGATTGTTCTTTTTATTGTTTTCATAGTTTTTCTTTTTCCAGAATATCATATAGTTGGAATCATACAATGTGTAGCCTTTTTATATTGGCTTCTTTTACTTAGTAATAACCATTTAAAGTTCCTTTGTGTTTTTTCCTGCTTGATAATTCTTTATTGTTGTTTTGTTTTTAGTGCTGAATTCCACCATTAGGATGTATCACTGTTTAGTTATGTGTTCACCTACTAGTGAGAAGGCAATTGCAACCCACTCCAGTACTCTTGCCTGGAAAATCCCATGGATGGTGGAGCCTGGTAGGCTGCAGTCCATGGGGTCGCTAAGAGTTGGACACGACTGAGCGACTTCACTTTCACTTTTCACTTTCCTGCATTGGAGAAGGAAATGGCAACCCACTCCAATGTTCTTGCCTGGAGAATCCCAGGGACAGGGGAGCCTGGTGGGCTGCCGTCTATGGGGTCACACAGAGTCAGACACAACTGAAGTGACTTAGCATAGCATACTAATGGACTTCTTGTTTGTTTCCAAGTTTTGCAATACTGAATAAAGTTGTTATACATAACCACGTGCGTGTTTTTATGTGGACATACGTTGTCAACTCCTTTGGGTAAATACCAAGAGGCACAATTACTGGAACATATGGAATGAGTATGCTTAATATTGTAGGAAACTGTCTTCCAAAGAGGATATACTATTTTCCATTCCCACAAGCAGTGAATGATAGTTTGTTGTTCTACATCCTCACAAGCATTTGGTGTTATCAGTGTTCCAGATTATGGCCATTCTAATGGGTTTGGAGAGGCAATTCATTGTTTGCATTTCATTTCCCTGATAACATGTGTAACATTTTCATATGCTCAATTGCCTTGTGTATATCTTTGAAGAAGGCAATGGCACCCCACTCCAGTAGGCTTGCCTGGAAAATCCCACGGACGGAGGAGCCTGGTGAGCTGCAGTCCAGGGGGTTGCTAAGAGTTGGACACGACTGAGCGACTTCACTTTCACTTTCACTTTCCTGCATTGGGGAAGGAAATGGCAATCCACTCCAGTGTTCTTGCCTGGAGAATCCCAGGGACGGGGAAGCCTGGTGGGCTGCTGTCTATGGGGTCGCACAGAGTCGGACACAACTGAAGCAACTTAGCAGCAGCAGCAGCAGCAGCATATCTTTGAAGTGTCATTTAAAGCCTTTGGCCTATTATTTAATCAGGTTGTTTTTTCTTACTGTTGTTTTTTAAGGGTTCTATGTATATTTTGGATAGTTATCCTCTGTCATATATCATTACAAATACTTTCTCACAGTCTGTGGCTTATCCATTTATTCTCTTGACAGTCTCTCTTCTAGAGCAGAGAATTTTAGTTCTAACAAAGTCTAGCATATCAGTATTTTCTTTCATTGATTGTGCACTTATGTTGTGTCTAAAAAGTTATCACCAAACCCAAAGTTAACTAAATTTTCTCCTATGTTATCTTCCAGGAGCTCTATAGATTTTCATTTTATATTTAGATCTGTGATCCATGTGTAGTTTATTTTGTTTGGAGTGTAAGTTCTGCATTTAGATTTATTTTTTCACATGTGGATGATCAGTTTTGCTAGCACCATTTGTTGAAAAGATTATCTTTGCTCCATTTTATTGACTTTTCTTCTTAGTCAAATATCAAATGAGTGTATTTGTGTGAGTTGACTTCTGGGCTATCTATTCTGTTTTACTGATTGATCTGTTTGTTCCTTGACTGCTTTCACACAGTCTTGATTACTGTAGTCTTATACTAAATCATGAAGTCAGGGAGATGCATTCCTCCAAATTTGTTCTTTTTCTTCAATATCATGGTGGCTCTTTTGGGCCTTTGGCTTTTTCATATAGACTTCAGATTCACTTTGATGTCCATTAATTAACTTCAAATTTTGATAGGGATTGAATTGAATCTGTAGATAATATTAAGAGAAGCTGACATATTAACTGCACTGAGTCTTCATATCTATGAATATGGAATATGTCTCTGTTCCTTCAGTTCTTCATTTACTTGATTCATCAGAGATTTTTAGTTTTTCTTATGTAGAATTTGTACATATTTGTTAGATTCATATATACTCATTTGGGGCTGTGCTAATGTAAATAGTAAACATCTTCATGACTCAGATAATTACAAATATGTGATCA
The DNA here is from genome assembly GCF_000754665.1 of Bison bison bison. Taxonomy (NCBI): domain Eukaryota; kingdom Metazoa; phylum Chordata; class Mammalia; order Artiodactyla; family Bovidae; genus Bison; species Bison bison. Next base: position 10,634,521 of record NW_011495049.1, on the reverse strand, counting down.
TTCAGCTGGAGCCAGACATCCTGTAATGTGAAGTCAAGTGGGCCTTAGAGAGCATCACCACGAACACAGCTAGTGGAGGTGATGGAATTCCAGTTGAGCTAGTTCAAATCCTGAAAGATGATGCTGTGAATGTGCTGCACTCAATATGCCAGAAAATTTGGAAAACTCAGCAGTGGCCATAGGACTGGAAAAGGTCAGTTTCATCCCAATCCCAAAGAAAGGCAATGCCAAAGAATGTTCAAACTACCACACAGTTTCACTCATCTCACACACTAGTAAAGTAATGCTTAAAATTCTCCAAGCTAGGCTTCAACAATATGTGAACCATGAAATTCCAGATGTTCAAGCTAGTTTTAGAAAAGGCAGAGGAGCCAGAGACCAAATTACCAACATCCACTGGATCATCTAAAAAGTAAGAGAGTTCAAAAAAAACATCTATTTCTGCTTTATCGACTATTCCAAAGCCTTTGACTGTGTGGATCACAACAAACTATGGAGAATTCTGAAAGAAATGGGAATACCAGACCACCTAATCTGCCTGTAAGAAACCTGTATGCAAGTCAAGAAGCAACAGTTAGAACTGGACATGGAACAACAGACTGCTTCCAAATAGGAAAAGGAGTATGTCAAGGCTATATATTGTCAGCCTGCTTGTTTAACTTATATGCAGAGTACATCATGAGAAACGCTGGGCTGGAAGAAGCACAAACTGGAATCAAGATTGCCAGGAACAATATCAATAACCTCAGATATGTAGATGACACCACCCTTGTGGCAGAAAGTGAAGAACTAAAAAGCCTCTTGATGAAAGTGAAAGTGGAGAGTGAAAAAGTTGGCTTAAAGCTCAACATTCAGAAAACGAAGATCATGGCATCCAGTCCCATCACTTAATGGCAAATAGATGGGGAAACAGTGGAAACAGTGGCAGACTTTATTTTTCTGGACCCAAAATCACTACAGATGGTGACTGCAGCCATGAAATTAAAAGACGCTTTCTCCTTGACAGGAAAGTTATGACCAACTAGACAGCACATTAAAAAGCAGAGACATTACTTTGCCAACAGAGGCAAAGTCAACAAAGTCTATCTAGTCAAGACTTTTGTTTTTCCAGTAGTCATGTATGGATGTGAGAAGTGGACTCTAAACAAAGCTGAGCACCAAATAATTGATGCTTCTGAACTGTGGTGTTGGAGAAGACTCTTGAGAATCCCTTGGACTGCAAGGAGTTCCAACCAGGTAGTGTTGGAGAAGACTCTTGTGAGTCTCTTGGACTGCAAGGAGATCCTACCAGTCCATCCTAAAGGAAATTGGTCCTTAATATTCATTGGAAGGACTGATGTTGAAGCTGAAACTCCAATACTTTGGCCACTTGATGCAAAGAGCTGACTCGCTTGAAAAGACCCTGATGCTGGGAAAGATTGAGGGCAGAAGAAGGGGATGACAGAAGATGAGATGGTTGGATGGCATCACCGACTCAATGGACTTGAGTTTCAATGAACTTGGAATTTGTGATGGATAGGGAGGCCTGATGTACTGCAGTCCATGGAGTCTCCAAGAGTCAGACACGACTGAGCGACTGAACTGAATGTAAATAGTAGGGCTTCACAGGTGGCACTGTGGTAAAGAACTCACCTGCCAATGCAGAAGACTCAAGGAGGTGTAGGTTTAATCCCTGGGTCAGCAAGATCCCCTGGACTAGGAAATGGCAACACACTCCAATATTCCCGACTGGAAAATTCCATGGACAGAGGAGCATGGCAGGTTACAGGCTATGGGGTCACAAAAAGTCATAACTAAGTGACATAATTAAGTGATTAAGTACATAGCACAGTGTAAGTAGTATTTTTAATTTCAAATCCCACTTGTTCACTGCAGGTACATAGAAAGGAGATGACCTTTTACATACTGATCTTGAATCTTGCACCTCGCTATAACCACTTCTTTCAGGAGGTTTAGTTTTTTCTTTCAGATATAATCTAATATAGTCAGTCATGTCATCTGTGAATAAAGACAGTTTTATTTATTTCTGTCCATGCTCTGTACCTTCATCCTGAACCCTTTTCCTGTGTTATTGCATGGGACTTAAAGCACTATATTGAAAATAAATTAGGACAGGGGATATGCTTTTTTCTAATCTTATTGGAAAGCTTTTTATTTTTCATCAATGAATATGTTTAGCTGCATGTTTTGTAGATAGTCACTATCAAGTTAAAAAATTTTCCTCTCTTTATGTTTTTCTGAGAATTTCTAGCATGAATGGATGTTGAATTTTGTCAAAAGTTTTCTATAGTACTATTGATATAATCATGGGATTTCTTCTTTTGCTTGTTGTGGTGATGAATATCTTTAATTGACTTTTCAATGTTGAACCAAATTTGCATACATGGATAAATCCCTCTTTGTTGTTGTGTTTAATTTTTTTCTTGCTGAATTCAATTTGCTAAAATTTTATTGATGGTTTTTGTATCTATGTTCATGAGAGAAATTGGTCTATAGTTTTCTTTTCTTGTATTTTATTAGTTTTGGTATTAGGACACTGCGGGCCTCATAGAATGAATGAGAAAGTATTTTCTCTCTCTGTCTTGTTAAAGTAGTTTTAGAGTGTTAGTAGAATGTTTTCCTTAAATATTTCTTAAAATTTAGCTGTGAACCCATCAGGTACTTTCTGAATTTGAAGGTTATTAATTACTGATTTAATTTCTTTAATGGATATAGGTCTATTCAGAGTTTATTGTGTGGGTTTTTGCAGATTATGTACTGCAAGGAATTTGTCTATTTATGTATCAAATTTGTGTGTATAGAATTGCTGTATAGTATTCCTTTTCTATTCCCTTAATGTGGGCTTCCCTGATAGCTCAGCTGGTAAAGAATCTGCCTGCAATGCAGGAGACTTGGGTTCCATCCCTGGATTGGGAAGATCCTCTGAAGAGGGGAAAGGCTGCCTACTCCAGTATTCTGGCCTAGACAATTCCATGGACTGCATGGGGTTGCAAAGAGTTGGACAGGACTGAGTTACTTTCACTTTCAATGTACATAGGTTCTATAGTCTTGTCTGCTTATTTCTGATAGTAATTTTTCTGACTTCTGTTTACTTTTTAGCATGGGTAGAGGAACATCATCTTTATTGATCATTTCAAAGTATCGATTTTAGCTTTTGTTGATTTTTTTCTTTTAAATTTCAGTGATTTCTGCTTTAATCTTCCTTAATCTGTTCTTTTTCTAGTTTTCTAAGGTAGAAAGTTTGATTATTATTTTCTTCTTTCCTAAGATAAGCATTTAATATCATAAATTCCCCAGTAAGCACTGCTTTTTACTTTTTTACAATCCCACACATTGATTAACTTTATTTTATTTAGTTCAAAATATTTTGAAATTTCTTATATTGATCCATGTGCTAAATAGAAGTTGTTTATTTCATCTCAAAAAAATGGGATTTTCTAGCTATTTTTCTGTTACTGTTTTCTAGTTTATGATTAACCCTTAAACAAAATAGGAGTTAGAGGCCTCAACTCTCTTGAAAGTTAAGTGCATGTAAAACTTTATAGTTCACTGTCTGCATTCTCAAATTCAACCAATGGCAGATGGTATGAGGGTCTGTGCAATTCAAACCCATGTTGTTAAAGGGTCAGTTATAATTTCCTTGTGTTTTGAGAGCAGGCATTGTATGATTCATACTCTTAAAATTAAAAAAAAAAAATTACGGCCTGGAGTGTAGTCTGTCTTGGTGAATGTTCCAAATGAGTTTGAGAAGAATGTGTGTATTCTGCTGTTACTGGGTCAGGTATGCTATGCATGTCTGTTATATGCAATTGATTGATGTTGAATTCAACTATGCTTTTACTGACTTTATGTCTACTAGACGGGTTAGTTTCTGACGGACAGATATTGAAGTCTCTAACTGTAGTAGTGGACTCATCTATTTCTTCTTGCAGTTCATGTTTTTGCCCCAATTTGTTTTAGAGTTACATGCATACTATAATGCATGTTAGAATTATTCTGTTTTAGGGAGTTGATCCTATTGCATTAATGTATTGCCTTTATCTATCCCTGATAACTTTACTTACTCTGAAGTTTGCTGCATCTGAAATGAATTAGGTATTCTCTTCCTGCATTCATTTGATTAGTATTAGCATGGAATATCTTTCTCTATCCCTTTATTTCTTTTTATTCTTTTGGCCATTCCACTCAGCATGTGGGATCTTATTTCCCAACCAGGGGTTGAACCCATGCCCCATGCATAGAAAACACAGTCTTAACTGCTGAATCATCAGGGAATTCCCTATCCCTTTACTTTAAATCAATATGTCTTTATATTTAAAGTGAGTTTCTTGTAGACTACATATAGCTGGAATTTTGGGGTTTTGATCCACTCTTAAAAATCTGATGCATATAGACCATTATATTCAGTAATTATTAACACAGTTGGATTACAATCTACTGTGTTTGTTACTGTTTTGTTTTCCATTGTTTTCTGTCCATTCTTTATCTTTTGTAAGTTTTTTGTGTTTTTTGATTGAACATTTGATAATTCCATTTTTCTCTTGTCTTAGAATAGCAATTATACTTTTTTTATTTGTTGACCTAGAGTTTGCTGTATACATACAACTACTTGAAATTAACTTCTAAATGACACTACATTGCTTCATGGGTAGAACAAGTACCTTATACAAACAAAACAGCCCCAGTTCTTCCGCCTATCTCTTGTGCCACTGCTGCCGTTCATTCCACTTATGCATAAGGATCCAGGAGTGAATAAATCATTAAGTGTTTTACAGTCAAATATATTATGGCTATTATTGTTTCAAATGAACCTTTAACTCTTAAACCAATTGAGAAAAATAAATTTTTCTTTTGCCTTCATTTATTGCTTCTTCATTGTTCTTCCTTGCTTTACATAGTTCTCACTTTCCAACATAGTTTGCTTTTTACTACAGAGCTTTTAACAATTCTTTTGAGACAAGTCTACTAGCAAAACATTTTCTTTTAAAATAGTCTTTGTTTTTACTTCACTTTCAAAGAATGTTTTCATAGGGTACATAATTTTAGGTTAGCAGGTTTTTCCTCTAAATCATAATATTTCATCCTGCTCTCCTAGCTTGTGTGGCTTCTAAGGAGAAGTTGAATGCAATTTTTGTCTTTGTTCTTTTACACGAAGGAGGTTTTTTTTTTTTTTGCCTCCAAGAATTTTTCGTCTTTGATTCTGTGTTGTTGTAAAATAATATGCCTAAATGGCTTTCTCTGGCATTTATGCTTGATGTTCTCTGAGTTTCCTGAATCTGTATTTTGATGTCTTACATTAATTTGAGGAAATTATCAGTCATTATTGTTTGGAATATGTATTTTGTTTCTTTCTCTTTCTTATCGTTTTTGTATTACCATTATGCATTAGGTTTCAATCTTTTGGTCAGCCTATGCCTCTGGACTGTGAACTTTACAAGCATTCTCAATTCATCCCCTCCTCTGGCCCATTAGATGGGACAAGAGAGAGAGAGTGGGCTGGAGTTAAGCATTTCCCATCCCTTAAGATAATTAGGCTCTGATAAAATCCCAGCAGGTCAGGCTTTGGTTAAATAGTTTCTCCTGAGGGAAAGCCTTGGTAAGAACAGAGAACTCTGATGTTTTCCAAAACATTTACTTTTCCTCTCCTCTGCTGGAAGCATGAGTGAATTTTTCTCTGATACTCATTGTGAGAATTTGGGTCAAGTTTATAAATGTAAAACTCAAAAAACTGTGCTGTCCTCCCAATGACTGGATCCTCCTGGAATTTTTATTTTTTTACTCTCAGTGCTGCCCACACACACTGAGCATCTAACAATTAGTCAGTAGCAGTTTAATTTTCCTACCTGGCGCTGACTTCCAGAGAGATTTCTACTCCAATGTTTCTGCTTTGGTAAGTTGTGATCTCTGTGTCTGCCTGTCTGTCTCTCCAATTTAGGGGGTTGGGGATGTGCAGTGAGTATGCTATGACCTCACTTTTCTTAGAGATCTAAAAAGAGTTGTTGATTTTTCAGTTTGTTCAACGTTTTACTTGTTAAAACAGAGTAACAACTTCCAAGCTTCTTACATGCCAGACAGGAAACCAGAAGTCCTCTGATATCTTTTTAATGTCTGTTTTATTTTGAGGACAATTGCAATGATAAACTGTAGTTTAAAAGAAATTACTTGAAATCCTTCCTCTATGTGTTTATAGGTAATAGTAGAAAGCCTGATAAGTGACAAAGCATTTATCATTACTCTGAATTTGAATATTGTTTTTACAAAATGATGACTATGGAGCTGTATAAGATCAAACAAAAACCATCATCACTGATAGGCTTTATTTTCAACCCAAATATAGGTATATAGAATCTTGGTTGTATGAAACATTTTGCTTGTCATTAACTGACTTTCAAATAATGTGTAATACTTAGATGCAGAGTTAAATATCAATGAACAATTAAATGCTTTTAACCAGTAATTTGGATCTGGAGAAATGCTTATTATAAAGAAATCTGGTTTGATAGGACTTTTAATAATAAAAGGAAATGATGAAATAATAACAATTTATTTATATACTTGAAAAAGTAGAAATATCTTTCTGCAGCTTACCTCTACTAACTTTTTTTGTTAAAAACTAACTTATGCCTAAATAGCATAGCACATTCAAAAGCAGAGACATTACTTTGCCAACAAAGGTCCGTCTAGTCAAGGCTATGGTTTTTCCTGTGGTCATGTATGCATGTGAGAGTGGGACTGTGAAGAAGGCTGAGTGCCGAAGAATTGATGCTTTTGAACTGTGGTGTTGGAAAAGACTCTTGAGAGACCCTTGGACTGCAAGGAGATCCAACCAGTCCATTCTGAAGGAGATCAGCCCTGGGATTTCTTTGGAAGGAATGATGCTAAAGCTGAAACTCCAATACTTTGGCCACCTGATGTGAAGAACTGGCTCATTGGAAAAGACCCTGATGCTAGGAAAGATCGAGGGCAGGAGGAGAAGGGGATGACAGAGGATGAGATGGCTGGATGGCATCACTGACTCGATGGACGTGAGTCTGGGTGAACTCCAGGAGTTGGCGATGGACAGGGAGGCCTGGTGTGCTGTGATTCATGGGGTCACGAAGATTCGGACATGACTGAGCGACTGAACTTATGCCTATATATTTACAGCTTCCTTTCTAATGTTTCCATCCTATATTTCTCATTTTGTTTTCTAAATTAGTTTTTAAGATTACCTAGTTTTTAATAACACTAAGTTTTGGAATAAATGGCTCTAATCAGTTTCGTAATTGGCATACTGATGTATTCCAGAATTTTTAATTCTTGTGTTTCTTAAAAGTTCTCTATTGTAATATCTTTCTATTCTTAGTGTTCAATGCATAAATACATTTCTTACATGTTCTTTTCTTCTACTATGATGCCAGTGTAGCATGCAGCATGAAAGAAAGAAATAAGCCTTGTTACATTACTCTATTCATGCACTCTGTGAAATAAAATAGTCAGGTAGGATCCACCCAATTCATCTATTTATGAATAACATATCTAGATATGTATTTATGTATCTGTGGCTTTTACAAAATGTTTCCCAATTAGCATTGAATGAGTAAAAACATGGTAAAATGAGTTTCCTACACATTCTGCACATGACACACCATGATTTTCAGTATCAGTAGCTAGTTTTTCTCCAGTGACCTATTGGTGAACTGAAGTGAGGAAATTCAAGAGGGGGTGGTCCAGGTGGTTTCCTTCCAGAGTCTAGGGATTGGTAAGCCTGTCCTCCTTGGAAGTCTTATGTCCTGGATACCTGCCTCTTGCCTTAGAATATTGACCACCTACCTCTTGCCCTTTATTTATACAATTTCTTCAAGTTCTGCTGTTGAAAATATAGTCATTAATTTCTCTGAAAATACTGCTTTCTTTAAAAGTAATGTTGGATGCTTTATTTACCTGTTATTCCTAGAATGGTTGAAGAGTGTGTTAGTCATTCGGTTGAGTCTGACTCTTTGTGACCCCCGGGAGTGTAGCCCACCAGGTTTCTCTGTCCATGGAATTCTCCAGGCAAAAATATTGGAGTAGGTAGCCAGTCCCTTCTCCAGGGGATCAAACCCTGGTTTCCTGCATTGAAGGCAGATTCTTTACTGTCTGAACCACCAGGGAAGCCCCAGAATGGTTGAAGAGTACTGGTCCTCTTTTTGTATTTAAGCTCTCCAGGCCTCTGCTTTCCTTTTGCTTTCACTCTCCCACATCTTGGTTTTTGGTGATATGAGGGTCAATGTAAACACATTTTGAATCACCTAAAGGATTAGTTATTTCTGTTAACAGGAAGGTACTTAATATTTAAAAAAAAAAACTTAACTCACAACTTTAACTTAAACATCTGCCAAATTCATTCACTTCGGTTCTATCACTTTCTCTTTAATTTTTTTGTTTTTGTTTTGTTTTAAATCTGAATGGGTCTGGAGAAGATTCTGCAGTGGTTCTGGAGCAGTGGTTGTCAAACTTGAGAATTTGCTTTTCTAACAAACTCTCACATAATGTTCATGATGCACTCTCTGGGGACCTAGTTTGGGAAGCCACACTTCTGGAAGAAGCGGCACAGCAGATCTTTGTTTTTTCTTTTTTTTTTTTGAAGAGAAAAATCTCTGCCAATATGTATGTCAGTAATGTCAGTAGTGTTTCTTCTTTACATTTACTTGTTAAACTTGCCAACCATAAACTATAAAACATTCATAGATTTCTAGTGATTTTAAAAAATCTTAAATTTCATGTTTTCTTATTTGTTTTGCCTTAGAAAACTAGAACGTTTAAGTAGCCAGTTATAAATCTGAAATTAAATCAAGGTTTCTTGACTGTAGTTCACTGGCCTTTCCTCCCATAATTCTTCTTTTGTTTTATGTTTTTTGTTAGTACTGTGTAACACCAATAATAGATGAAATGCTAATTTTAATTACCATAGTACTTTGATTTTTCCTGAGTCATAAAATATAATTTCTAGTCTACTTTTAGACAGAGTCACTGTGAGGTTTATTGTGATTCTTATCTCATACTTTCTGTGAGTGATACATTTAGGAAGGTTTACTAAAATATCTTTATATAAGCTTTACACTGGAGATTAAAGGTCACAGTATTACAAAAAAAAAAAGTTTCTGCCCAGGTAAACTATAATACTAATTGGCTGTGAGAAATTAAATCCCTTTCCTGAGAAGTTTTACTTTTAGACCCTTCTTGGTCTACTATATCAGAGGTATTTAAATGCCTCAGAGAAACCCAGAAACATTTCACTGCATCTCCTGTCCTGTGTCTTAAATTACAAGTCAAACATTCAAATGAGGTGAAGATGTGCCAGTTGTGCCTCTGCAAAATTGGAGGTGGGCACTGCTTTAGGGCCTAGGGAGGACGTGAATGGGCTAAGTGCGTGGATAAAAGACAGACTAAATTGTCAGAGCAAAGAGAGATAAGAAAGCCTTCCTCAGTGATCAGTGCAGAAGAAAATAATAGAATGGGAAATACTAGAGATCTCTTCAAGAATATTAAGAGATACCAAGGGAACATTTCATGCAAAGATGGGCTTGATAAAGGACAGAAATGGTATGGACCTAACAGAAGCAGAAGATATTAAGAGGTGGCAAGAATACACAGAAGAACTATACAAAAAAGATCTTCATGACCCAGATAACCACAATGATGTAATCACTCACCTAGAGCCAGAACTCCTGGAATATGAAGTCAAGTGGGCCTTAGGAAGCATCACTACGAACAAAGCTAGTGGAGGTGATGGAATTCCAGTTGAGCTATTTCAAATCCTGAAAGATGATGCTGTGAAAGTGCTGCACCCAATGTGTAAGCAAATTTGGAAAGCTCAGCAGTGGCCACAGGACTGGAAAAGGTCAGTTTTCATTACAATCCCAAAGCAGGGCATTGCCAAAGAATGTCCAAACTACTGCACAATTACAGTCATTTTACACACTAGCAAAGTAATGCTCAAAATTCGCCAAGTGAGGCTTCAACAGTATGTGAACTGTGAACTTCCAGATGTTTCAGCTGGTTTTAGAAAAGATTGAGGAACCAGGGATCTAATTGCCAACATCCGTTGGATCATTGAAAAAGCAAGAGAGTTCCAGAAAAACACCTACTTCTGTGTTGTTGACTATGCCAAAGCCTTTGACTGTGTGGATCACAACAGACTGGAAAATTCTTAAAGAGATAGGAATACCAGACCACCTGACCTGTGTCCTCAGAAATCTGTATACAGGTAGGAAGCAACAGTTAGAACTGGACATGGAACAACAGACTGCTTCCAAATAGGGAAAGGAGTACATCAAGGCTGTATATTGTAACCCTGCTTATTTAACTTATATGCAGAGTACATCATGAGAAATGCTGGGCTGGATGAAGCACAAGTTGGAATGAAGATTGCTGGGAGAAATATCAATAACCTCAGATATGCAGATGACACCAGCCTTATAAAGTGAAGAACTAAAGAGCCTCTTGATGAAAGTGAAAGAGGATAATGAAAAAATTGGCTTAAAACTCAACATTCAGAAAACTGAGATCATGGCATCCGGCCCCATCACTTCATGGCAAATAAATAGGGAAACAATGGCAACAATGAGAGACTTTATGTTTTGGAGCTCCAAAATCACTGCAGATAGTGACTGCAGCCATGAAATTAAAAGACACTTGCTCCTTGCAAGAAAAGCTATGTCCAACCTAGATAGCAGATTAAAAAGCAGGGACTTTACTTTGCCAGCAAAGTTCTGTCTAGTCAAGGCTATGGTTTTTCCAGTGGTCATGTATGGATGTGAGAGCTGGACTATAAACAAAGCTGAGTGCCGAAGAATTGATGCTTTTGAACTGTGGTATTGGAGAAGACTCTTGAGAGTCCCTTGGACCACATGGAGATCCAACCAGTCCATGCTAAAGGAAATCAGTCCTGAATATTCATTGGGAGGACTGATCTTGAAGCTAAAACACCAGTACTTTGGCCACCTGATGTGAAGAACTTGGAAAAGACCCTGATGCTGGGAAACATTGAAGGTGGGAGGAGATGGAGATGACAGAGGATGAGACAGTTGGATGGCATCACCGACTCTATGGACATCAGTTTGAGTAAGCTCTGGTAGTTGGTATGGACAGGGAAGCCTGTTGTGCTATAGACCATGGGGTCGCAGAGTCGGACACGACTGAACAACTGAACTGAACTTGTCATATTCCTTCTTTCACAGAGTATGATTGCAGTAACCTCTTCCACAAGGAAGTATCATTTTCTGTTAGTATTGAGTGTCCATTTTTCTTGGCTTTCTCCCATTATTTTAAAGATATTCAATACAACAAATGAATGTATATTCTCAATAGTAGCACATGATGGTTAAGGAATGTTTGATATTATTAATTTATATTATTCTTAAATTTGTATTTATGTAGGTCTGGGTGTAACATGTTTAAAGAATGATGCCAGTCTCTACATTGGTCACTAGATGAATATTAAACAATGGAACTGAAAGCTACTTTGTATCGAATACAATTAAATTTAGTTAAAAAGTAACTTTAAAACTCAATTATTTTAAATAATTACAAATATTATTAGCTACAAATTTATAACAATGACATTGGCTTTCTTGGGACTCTGTCTGCAAATGCAGAAGTATACTCTATATGTGTGAATGTGCCATATATTGCATTTAGTTTAAATTGCTTATGGGAGTCATGCCTCAATTGTGCCTATAATGATGACACATTTTGGAACAATTTATAGATTTAGTATAACATATTCTGAATTAAAGATGAAATATCTTGACAAAGGAAAGCATATCAAATTTGATCTTACATGCACGTTACAGACACAAAATACATCAATGAAATGATATTAAGGTGATGTGATTACTTTTATCAAGATGCACGATAAAATTTATAGAAATGATCAATGATTGTTAACAGCAAATTATAGTTTCTGTAAACTGTAAATTATGCTCATTTTTTCATATTAATATTTGTTTTATTTAACAATTAATTTATGATGTAGAAGCTTGTTGTGATACTTACACTTTATAATGTCCAATAATCTTATAGAACTGAGCCCTTAACATTCATTGTAAAATGAATTTTCTTTCCAAATCTAAGTATAATTATGTTAATTTTAGATACTTCAAGTTTCTGTTTTCAGAGTGTTTTATCATACTGAAATATTAAAAATCTGAGATCTATATAATCAAATATTTTCTAATTGTCATTATTCTCAACCAAGTACAAGTTACACGGAAATCTTAATTAAAGCAGGAATTACATATTTTCTGAAATTAAAGAAAATATCCCAGTTTAGTGGACCTATGAAACAAAAATATGAATTGTTTCTATCACTCATCAGACAGCACCAGAATACGTGTGTGATAATCATTAAATTCACTTATTTAGAATATTTTACCAAGGTTAATTCATCTTAAAACTATAGATGTTAAAAGATTATTTTGACAGTTATATATTGTCCAGAAAGAAGGATAAAACATGCTTTACTTAAAATCTGTGGCTTCATTCATAACTCTTAAAGCTTTAGGTATATAAGGTTCTATATTTATGTTTTGTCCAAAGCTCTGCAAATGCTAAAGGGAAACTTGCCTTATATCTTAGTTTCCTCAGTAAAAGTGATGTGTTTGATATTCACTGTCTGCATCATACATGTTTTTTGTGTTCATAAAAAGAAGAATGTTATCCTTGGCCTTTCCTGAAGGAGCCAGCTGACTCAGGGCCTCAAACTTCTCATAGATTTAGTAACATTTTAATTAGTGCCGACTATGTAATGATGATTATTTTTTTTTTAATTGGAGGATAGTTACTTTACAATGTTGTGCCGGTCTCTATTGTACAGCAATGTCAATCAGTCATATATATATATATATACACACACACACACCCCCCTATGTACACACATATATTCCCTCCCTCTTGGACCCCATCCCCCATCCCAGAGCACCAGGCTGGGCTCCCTGTAATATACAGCAGCTTCCAGCCAGTTATCTGTTTTACACATGATAGTATATATCTCAATGCTGCTTTCTCAATTTGTCCTACCCTCTCCTTCTCCCATGATTAAGCTCTCTCAATCTTGCACATTTCTAGTTCTGTGAAAGCCAACCATGCAGTTAATTGAAAAAAGATTTCTGCTAACATTTATTTTTTCATGGAGATATCATGAGAAACACTCAGACTTTTTTGACTTGATATTTTTATCTACTGTGGAATAATCTCATATTTCTTTAAGTTGTGTAAGTAGTCTCAAATCATTTGCTTTTGGGTTCTTTCGGGGACAGTGAAGCACCGCGGCTTCAGATCTCTGTCCCATCCGATGACTGCTGATAGTGACTACATGTGGAACATTGTATGAGTTCACTTTAGATATTTTACTTCAAAGAGTAATGACAAGTAAGGACTTTTGTACCTCAGGAATAAGTAAAAGAAAGATTTAAATGGGGTGTTTTCTATCAGAGACTGAGTCTCATTCTCCAGCTTCCGATTCTGGAAACAAGCAAATAATCAACGAGATTTCTTTCTTTATTCGAAATTACTGTATCCTCCTGGGACATATTTGCATAGTCTTACTATCAAGCAAATTGCAGAACTAAGCCATTTTCTTAAAGCATGTCAATAGAGAAATAACTAACTTGTTGTGGAATAGCTTCAGGACTCTTGACACAAATGGAATTTTCTGATTTGTGGCCAAGAACAGCATCCCCAAATTAATACCTACTGAATGGATCCACTGGTTGCAAATGATTCCATTTTTATTATTTGAATTTTTAATATCATTAAGAGACTACAAGCGTTTTTTTGTTTGAGATTATCACACTGCTTTGATGGTTGAAATCTCTTGTACTTCAGCCTTTACTCCTGTAAATATTCTATGGAGCCAGAGGAAGGCACTTACTGTCAATGTCTTACTGCTCAATTATGAAGCACAGAAATTGCCCCTGTGTGGGTAGTACAAGAACAAAATGGGCTCATACATAATAAATCAGGGAACAGGTCCTACTCATGTTGGTAAAATTCACATACAAAAGAGAAATTATACATTTATTTTTTAGTTAGAGAATCTGTGTAAACTCAACTTTGAAAATGAAAACAAAAATGTATATTGGTACTGAAACAGTGGTAGATGTATCACTTTGTGCAATAAAACTTAAATTAACAATTTGAGTTCACTGAAGAATCACCAAGAAAGTGGTGAAATAAAAATAAAAATGAATTCATATCTTACTTTAATTGAAATAAGCTACATTACTAATACCACTGGACTCAATTTCAGAATGATAATCTTTTAAAATCCAGACTTCTGCTTTGCAGACTACCTAGGAAACAAGTCCTAGAGTGGAATGTAGTCATCTTTCAATGAGTTTGTTTCAAGAACTCAAGTAAAGTCTTATTACCTATTAGTGCCTGTTTGGCCTGAAGCAACTTCAAAGAAAACAGTTTCAGCTGATGTTTTTCCCCTGTCATGCTAAAAGAGATAATGAAAGTCTTTTTTTTCAGTCATGCAAGTTACTGGTGACCTGCAGGTTTTTGGACCTGAACAAAATTAGGCTTAACGTAAAATGAACTAAAAGCTAGAAACTTGAGAATCTTTATTCAAGTGATCAGTTAACACTTGCACAGATATTTGAATATATGTTCTACTTGCTGTAATTTTAGTCAGCATTTCTCCCGTGGTCATCATGAAGATCATGTTTATTTTTGTTGATTGTTTAGTATTGACTGTTCCACCCAATACAGTGTGAGCTCAATGTCTTCCTGTTTGTACCAAAATTCATGGCACTTGGCACAATGCTTGGCAGTGATATGCTGATTAAAGTGAGTAAACAGATAGGCTTGTTAAAGCTACAATAATATTTTCCTTACTTTTCAACACTTTCATTATACTAAGATTTATAGCTATAGTTCACTTAGAATGAATTCAGAGTTGATTTTTTGACACTGTTCCTTGATCTTAGGCATTTCTGTCTGTGCACTACCAACTGGATCTTTTAAAGGCTTTGGAATTTTATGAGGGGGAGTCCTCCCTGGCACTGCACTACAATGAGACTGCATGGGGAGCATAGGTTTTTCCTAACCAAGATAGAATTTTTTTATATATATTATTGAAAGCAGACAAAATGCTAGAAATGTTTATATTTCCTAGAGTATGGATGAGAGGGAACTTAGGAGATAAGAGTTTTACTTATAAACTGAAGCTTTCATGTTCCACACAGACAAAGCATAGATGATGTTAATCAGTGATGACAATACATCCCCTACCACGGGGAGGATGTTCCGCATGAGATAGAATTTGCTCTAACTCTTGTGATACACAACAATATTCAGTTAGCTCATCTGTCCCATTTAATAAACTCCACTTTATCCTTGGATCAGGCTAGACCATTGAAAAGCCTTGAATTTGTGTTACACCATTTGACTGTTTCATATAATTGCTTTTATCAAATTGAGTTCTGGTTTTATGCTACCAGCTAACAATGAAGGGCATGGAAAAAAAAAAGTGAATACTGTGAACTAGTAATTAGGTCTGTTGCAGATGCTGCTGAGAATGCCCTGCAGTGTATTTTTTCTCTGTCCTGAGGAGGATACTGCAGGGTCTTTTTACCTCCCATCCCCCCAGCAAATACCGCTGGTACCCGCTTTGTTCTTCTACTGTGTGCTGGATTAATTTCCACCATATAATTAATAAAAACACTGTCATCAAACCTCTCTACCAAGTATCTCTTTCTCTGTCACTAGACTATAAACTCTGAAGGCAGGAGTTAAATTATTGTGTATGTCCTAAAATCAAGAAACTTGTATAACTCCTGGCATATTATGAGTATTCAGTACACTTGTCATAGGAATACTGGATTTATGAATGAATATATAAATGTGTTATTAAATACTACAGAGTCTGTGTTAAGCATCATTGTTGTTCAGTTGCTAAGTTTTGTCCAACTCTTTGTGACTCCATGGACTGCAGCATGCCATGCTTCCCTGTCCTTCTCTATCCCCTGGAGTTTGCTCAGATAACGTCCATTGAGTCAGTGATACCGTCTAATGATCTTATCCTCTGTTAAGCATTAAAGTTTTACTAAAATGAAACTAGAGAGTAGATGACTGATCGCTCATGCTGTGCTCCTCTTTCAGTCTGTGGAGTATACTATATGAAAATCATAAGAACAATGACTACTGCTAAAATATACTATGACACATATTGAAAGAACAAATTTATCTGCCTAATTCCAGATTTAAATATGAAATGAAAAATAATATATTTGTGAATATATACACATAGGAATATTCAGTTATTGTATAAATGTCAAAATTCATGTAAATTTAGACAGGATCCACCTATTACTAACATTTGATTTCTTGGGGCCTCACCACCATCATATTTGTTTTTAATTTGAAGTCATCATTAGGACTGATGCTTTGACATATGTTACTGAACAAAAATTTAGGGCTATGAAACCCAAATTAAATATCTGGGGTAAGGTCAGTCCTCAGTAGAAAGAAATGATGCATGTAAGTATATGTAAAATTTTTCATTTTGTAGAAAATTGATCTGAATTCTGTTATTCTGGTTTTCAACTGTTTTCAGATCTGTATAAGTAGATGAAACCATCAGTAAATATATTTCCAGGAAATATTTGGGGACTTTCCTGGTGGTCCAGTGGTGAAGAATCCACACTTCCATTTCATGAGGCACTGGTTTGGTCCCTGGCTGGGAAACTAAGATCTTTCATGCCATGCCACTGGTGCAGCCAAAAAAAAAAAAAAAACAAAATTATATTTTAAAGGCATTCCAGGAATACACTGGTATGAATCATAATACTACTGTATGCTAGAAAACATACAATGACCTTTTATTGGAATTTATGCTTTGTTCTAATAAATGTGATTTTTAAAGCTTTCAACATATGTCTTTAAAAAAATATTTATGACCGCATGGCATCTTCATTGCTGCTCACAGTCTTTCTTTAGCTGTGGTGCCTGGGCTTTTCATTGTGATGGCTTCTCTTACTGCAGAGCACAGGCTCTAGGGCACTCGTACTTCAGCAGTTTTGGCACATGGGCTCAGTAGCCATAGCTCACAGGTCCTAGAGCAAGGGCTCAGTAGCTGTGGTGCATGGGCTTAGTCCTGCAGCATGTGGGATCTTCTCAGACCACAGACTGAACCCGTGTCCCCTTCATTGGCAGGTAGATTCTTAACCACTAGACCACCAGGGAACTCTACCTGGAATACAGAGTTTTCAGACTCCTATAGTATCACCAACACTCTGAATATAATAGCTCTTCAATCATGGATTGTGAAGATTGTTTGTGTATGTTTGCTCAGTCACTTGGTCATGTCCAACTCTTTGCGACCCCGTGGATTAATAGCCTGCCAGGCTCCTCTGTCCATGAGATTTCCCAGGCAAGAATTATAAGTGAGATTGTATAATCTTACATTATTCTGTAGTGAAGGAATCTTATCACGCTTGCCTAACTTCCATTAATATTGATTTAATTATAACCCAGATAATTAAAACAACTGGTCAAATCTTTCAAAAACTGTATGGTTTGGGAAAGAAAAGTAAATTCCTAGCCATAGATAAATGCCTTAATTTTGTTTCATATGATAGTATATTAATCCATTCTTCATTCATGTAGTAGTATATCAATAAAGTTGTATCACATGTACAAGTCAAATTACCAATATATAATTTAGACCATAGGAGTAGGGGTAATAAAGGACTATTCTCACTAATACAGGGTTTATAGAATTGACAATTTATATTAATATACGAAAGCTACATATATAGTGGCTCTCCACTTTGTCAAGATTAATGTTGTTCAAACTTCCTTTTTACTTCTTTTCTGAAAATTGAGAACTTCAGGAATTTTAATTAAAACTGTCAGTAACTATTAAGCACACACTAAAATATTATTTTGCATACTAGATTAAGCAATTACAGTAACTATAAAGTAGTTAATAGATTAGGAGATTAATACCTATATAAAATACTTGAAACTAGAAACCAATTATATAGATTAGCTACCCAGTATTAGTAATGGTCTTATATTTCCAAGTATATTTTTCTTTTATTTCTTAAACCTATTAGGGCCATCTCAATTATTTTAAAGAAGGCAATGAGTGTAAAATTCATATAATTTTGAACTTTGTTTTTAAAAATACTGTTTTTAAGGAGTAAAATTATTTTTTCATAGATAGCTTGATCTTATATGTAGGAATCCCTAATGAGCTGGCCAAAGGAAAAAACCTACTAGAAATAATAAATTCAGCAAAGTTGCAAAACACAAAATTAACACACAAGTCAGTTGAACTTCTATACACTAATAATGAACAGTCTGAAAGGAAAATTAAGAAAATAATTTTATGTACAATAATATGAGAAAGAATAAAATACTTAGGAATAAATATGACCAAGGAAGTAAAAGACTTGTATACTGAAGTGAAAAAATTACTGAAAGAAGACATTGCTTTTGCATAAATTGGAAGATGTAATATGGTTAATAGTACCCAAAGTGATCTACAGATTGAATTCAGTTCAGTTAGTCCAGTTGCTCACTCGTGTCCAACTCTTTGCGACCCCATGAAGCGCAGCACGCCAGGCCTCCCCATCCATGACCAACTCCC
>NW_011495049.1:10614184-10615799 GCF_000754665.1 Bison bison bison | reverse complement strand
CATGAACTGCAGCACGCCAGGCCTCCCTGTCCATCACCACCAACTCCCGGAGTTCACTCAGACTCACGTCCATCGAGTCAGTGATGCCATCCAGCCATCTCATCCTCTGTCATCCCCTTCTCCTCCTTCCCCCAATCCCTCCCAGCAGCAGAGTCTTTTCCAATGAGTCAACTCTTTGTATGAGGTGGCCAAAGTACTGGAGTTTCAGCTTTAGCAGCATTCCTTCCAAAGAAATCCCAGGGCTGATCTCCTTCAGAATGGACTGGTTGGATCTCCTAGCAGTCCAAGAGACTCTCAAGAGTCTTCTCCAACACCACAGTTCAAAAGCATCAATTCTTCGGCACTCAGCTTTCTTCACACTCCAAGTCTCACATCCATACATGACCACAGGAAAAACCATAGCCTTGACTACACGGATCTTTTTTGGCAAAGTAATGTCTCTGCTTTTGAATATGCTGCCTAGGTTGGTCATAACTTTCCTTCCAAGGAGTAAGCATCTTTTAATTTCATGGCTGCAGTCACCATCTGCAGTGATTTTGGAGCCCAGAAAAATAGTCTGACGCTGTTTCCACTGTTTCCCCATCTAATGTGGTATATACACACAATGGAATATTATTCAGACAAAAAGGAAAAACCTGTCACATGCTACAACAGGTTGAACCTTGAGACATTATTTTAAGTGAAATAAGCGAGTCACAAAATGACAGTGTATACTTCCATTTACCTGAAGTATTAAAGCGGTCAACTTCATAGAAGCAGGAAGTAGAATGGTGGTTACTAGAGGCTAAGGCGAAGAAGAAAGGTAGGGAGAGTTGTTTATTGGATATAGTTTCAAATTTATAAAGTGCTGGAGCTCTGTTTCATAACAATGTGAATATACATAACACTACTGAACTGTACCCTAAAAAGGAATAAGGAGGGAATTTTTTTTTAATTTTTTAATTTTTAAAAAATTATTTTTATATGTAAAGCCTGTACTTATTTCCCTTTAATTCAGTATCATTGATTTCTTGAAATATCCAGTAATTAATATAAACTGAAAATAATAATATATTCATCTCACTGTAAAATATGTGGTACAAAGATTAACGTCTAAAGGAAACTCAAATAAGAAAGACATAAGTGCATCATAAATTTTGTATCATGTACATTGAGGACCCAAATGCCTCATTACAGCATATTCAGTTGCTTAGAAAAATCACTGAAACACCCTTAGTCATTTTGTTTCACATGCAAAATAGAAATGGCTAATAATCTGGAAATACGAAACTATATATAAAAGCAAAATGAAAAGCATAGACAAGTAACTTAATTTTACACATACATGCACTCAAAATTTTTTAAAAATCAGTATCAGGTACATAAAAAAAACTGTAATTGGAAAAATAAGTAGCAAATTTGTTAAACTGAACTATATCAAATTTACCAAGAAAAATATTTATAAATTCATTATTTCAGACTATAAATTGTATATATAGCTTTCCTGGAAGTAATTTGAAATTTGTAATTTATTATTTTTTTTAACGCTTTTAACTTAATTTTTTTTCTTTTTTTTAAATTTTATTTTATTTTTAAACTTTACAATATTGTATTGGTTTTGCCAAATATCGAAATG